>NC_091284.1:167015752-167344252 GCF_032444005.1 Ranitomeya imitator
AATTTGTCCTGAACATGCTGATACCCTATATGTTTTGGTAAACTCCTGTTTGGGCGCACGGGAGAGCTCGGAAGGGAAGGAGCACTGTTTTACTTTTTCAATGCAGAATTGGCTGGAATTGAGATCGGACACCATATCGCGTTTGGAGAGCCCCTGATGTGCCTAAATAGTGGAAACCCCCCAATTCTAACTAAAACCCTAACCCAAACACAACCCTAAACCGAATCCCAACCCTAACCATAACCCTAACCACACCCCTAACCCTAATCCCAACACTAACCATATCCTTAACTCCAACACACCCCTAACCCTAATCCCAACAATAACCCTAACCACACCCCCTAACCCTAATCCCAACTGTAAATGTAATCCAAACTCTAACTTTAGCCCCAACCCTAACTTTAGCCGCAACCCTAACTTTAGCCCCAACCCTAACTTTAGCCCCAACCCTAACCCTAACTGTAGCCCCAACCTTAACTGTAGCCCTAACCCTATCTTTAGCCCCAACCCTGACTGTAGCCCTAACCCTAACTTTAGCCCCAACCCTAACCCTAATGGGAAAATGGAAATAAATATATATTTTAAAATTTTATTATTTTTCCCTAACTAACGGGGTGATGAAGCGGGGGTTTGATTCACTTTTATAATGGGTTTTTTGATTGGCGGCTGTCACACACTAATAGACGCTTTTTATTGCAAAAAAATAGTTTTTGCGTCTCCACATTTTGAGAGCTATAATTTTTCCATATTTTGGTCCACAAAGTCATGTGAGGTCTTATTTTTTGCTGAATTGGTACCATTTTATTGGTACCATTTTTGGGCATGTGACATTTTTTGATCACTTTTTATTCCGATTTTTGTGAGGCAGAATGACCAAAAACCAGCTATTCATGAATTTCTTTTGGGGGGGCATTTATACCGTTCCACGTTTGGTAAAATTGATAAAGCAGTTTTATTCTTCGGGTCAGTACGATTACAGCGACACCTCATTTATATCATTTTTATGTTTTGTTATATGATAAAAACTATTTTATATAAAAAATAATTATTTTTGCATTGCTTTATTCTGAGGACTATAACTTTTTTTTAATTTTTTCGCTGATGATGCTATATGGCAGATCGTTTTTTGCGGGACAAGATGACGTTTTCAGCGGTACCATGGTTATTTATATCATTTTGATCACGTGTTATTCCACTTTTTGTTCGGCAGTATGATAACAAAGCGTTGGTTTTTGCCTCGTTTTTTTTTTTTTTTTACGGTGTTCATTGAAGGGGTTAACTAGTGGGACAGTTTTATAGGTCGGGTTGTTGCGGACACGGCAATACTAAATATGTGTACTTCTATTGCTTTTTTTTTTATTTAGATAAAGAAATGTATTTATTGGAACAATACTTTTTTTTTCTTTATTTAGGATTTTTTTTAAATTTTTTACACATGTACTTTTTTTTTGTTTTTACTTTATAACATTGCCCCGGGGGGACATCAGGTTATAGTGTCAGATCGCTGATCTGACACTTTGCAATGCACTTTGCAAGCCACCTCCCTGCAGGACCCGGAATGAGCCTTGCGGCCATTTTGGATCCGGGGCCTGCAGGGAGGAGACGCTCGGTACAATGCGCTCACATTGCATTGTACCGAGGGTCTCAGGGAAGCATGCAGGGAGACCCTCTCCCTGCGTGATGCTTCCCTATGCCGTCGGAACGCTGCAATCATGTTTGATCGTAGTGTTCCGTGGGGTTAATGTGCCAGGAGCGGTCCGTGACCGCTCTTGGAACATAGTGCCGGATGTCAGCTGTGATAGACAGCTGACACCCGACCGCGCTCCCCCCGTGAGCGCAGCTGATCGCATTAGACATACTATCCCATCGGTGGTCATACGGGCCCATACCACCTCGACGGGATAGTACGTCTAATGTCAGAAAGGGGTTAATGGCTAACTGAAAAGAACCAGACATGTCCCCATAAGGCCTATAACTTATAACTATAATAAGCACAAGACACCTTTATTGGTTGGAATAAAATGGCCGTGAGGTTTTATTTTGGGTTACAAAATTCCAATTAATTAAATAAATAACCAATAAATAATATCCATAAGTTCATAAGTCCAAATGTCCATAAAACTTCCAGAAACCAAATCCACCCAAAGTTGAGTGATTTTTACCCACAAATAAAACCAAACGACAGGTGAATGATAACATAAAGGGAGGGAGGGCGGGCTCTTCTTTTCTTCAAGCGCCGGCGATCTGAGTATCCAACGCCGGCGCCCAGGCATATATAACAACCAATTCTGCCCAGCAACTGATTGACAACCAATCAACTGTCAAAAATTTAGGCGGGCAAAAAGCCAGTCAGAACCAGATCTAACTGCTTTTACATACATTAACCATAAATAGCCTGACCTCAAATTGACCCCCAGTGAATATAATATTAATGAAGGTGCCAGGCCTATGTGGACATGGGACCCCCGCTATATTTCTGCTGTCTGAGCGGGGGGGCTTACATTCTTTGTAACCAGACATTTGTTTGACACTTACATGTTTTATTCTTGATTTTCACCGATAGAACAAATAACCATTATAGTCTATGGAGCTCTTACAGACCATATGTCCACAAAAAAAATCAGGGAGAGATGTCTGTTTTTGATTAGAGCCACAGATCAAAATTATAATACAGGTCTGAGTCCATGAAAATCACTGCCTGCACATCAATGAGATCAGTGAACAATCTGTCTGCTATAAGTGATTAACTTGCAAAGTGTAGGAGAAGCATTGTAGTTTATTCAGTTTTTTTTATACGTGAAAATTATTGATGGTAAAAACTGACACACAGACCAAAGATTGAAAAAAACGGATCCAAGGCACACCGTTTGTTACGTCAAAAATCACTGATATCTAAATGAGGCCTAAAGAACTCCATACACGTTAGACTATAGTCAGTTGAACATGCCGATATTAGAGTGATCAGCCAAAAGTAGTATGCGGGGGTTAAAAGAGATCGCAGTCAGCCTAACCAATCATTTAGCCGATAGCTATTTTACTTGTATGGGTGCCATGAGGCACACTGTCATCCCAAGGGATTACTAAGGCTACGTTCACATTTGCGCCTTGGGGCGCAGCGTCGTTGACGCATACCGACGCATGCGTCATGCGCCCCTATCTTTAACATGGGGGGCGCATGGACATGCGCCGGTATGCGTTGTACTGCATTTTACGACGCATGCGTCATATAGACGCACAGACAGGGCGCAGAGGACGCTACTTGTAACGTTTTCCCTGCGCCGAAATTCTTGCTCTGTGCTTTCTTATGGCAACGCATGCGTCGCAAAACGCAGCGTTGTGCACATGCGTTGTTGGTTGTGTCGCGTCGCCGACGCTGCGCCCAACAACGCAAATGTGAACGTAGCCTAAGAGGATTTATGACCAGGTGCCAGATGAGACAACCTCCTTAAATTCTAGGCCTATTAATTTAGAGTCTATAAAAAAAATCATTTTTTTAATAAATCATAAATGGATACTGTATATACGGTATAAAGAGAGAGAGAGTATTGCTTTGCTACAACAAATAACGTTTTATGATAGGCTATACAATAGGGGGCAGAGATGCAATCAGCAAATCCTACATGGAGCCACTCATGCTTTATAGCAGTGTTCCCCAACTCCAGTCCTCAAGAGCCACCAACAAGTCATGTTTTCAGGATGACCTTAGTATTGCACATGTGTTGGAATTCTTGCTTATCCTGGTGATGCAATTATCACCTGGGCCATACTAGGGAAATCCTGAAAAACATGACCTGCAGGTGGCTCTTGAGGACTGGAGTTGGGGAATACTGCTTTATAGTGAAGGGAAAGGCTGACACATCACAATGTACTGCTCTCCATGTACAACTCAAGCCATCTCAAGCCATATCCATCCTTGTATGCCTACCCATCAGTGTATACCTAACCATCATTGCATACCTACCCATCATTGTATGCCTACTCATCAATGTATGCCTACTCATCATTATATGTCTACCCATCATTGCATTCCTACCCATCATTGTATGTCTACTAGTGATGAGCGAATATACTCGTTACTCGAGATTTCTTGAGCACGCTCGGGGGTCCTCCGAGTATTTATTAGTGCTCGGAGATTTAGTTTTTCTTGCCGCAGCTGAATGATTTACATCTGTTAGCCAGCATAACTACATGTGAGAATGCCCTAGCAACCAGGCAACCCCCACATGTACTTATGCTGGCTAACAGATGTAAATCATTCAGCTGCGGCGCTAAAAACTAAATCTCCAAGCACTAAAAAATACCCAGAGGACCCCCGAGCATGCTCGAAAAATCTCGAGTAACGAGTATATTCGCTCATCACTAATGTCTACCCAACCATTGTATACATACCCATCATTACATGCCTACCCATCATTGCATGCCTACTCATCATTGCATGCCTACTCATCATTGTATGCCTACCCATCAGTGTTTGCTTACCCAGCACTGTATGCTTACCCATCATTGCATGCCTACCCATCATTGCATGCCTACTAGCGATGGGCAGACATCTGGATGTTTGAATCCGGGGGTTTCAGCCAAACAGTTACAAAAAGTTCGGGTTTGGGTACCAGAACATTACCCGGACCCAAACCAGGACCCCATTCACTTGAATGGGGGGCCCGAACATCCAGTGTTTGCCATGCTGTCATGTGCATGATGGGGCGGTACACACCGCTACTGATCGGTGGTGAATTCATCCCCGCTGGTCAGAGAGCCCCTGTTCCCGCTGCGTGAGGCAGCGTGAGTGCTCAGCTGTGATCGGAGGTATAAAGTTTACTTCCATTCACTGGCGTCAGCTGATGGGACTACTGCTCCCATCATCTAACACCTGCTGCCGCTAATAACAGAGAGAGAGAGCAGAAGTGGCTGATTGGTGTATTCATTAGCCGGCTCCTGCGCTGTAAATAAATAATTAAAAAAAAGACAGTGTTGGTTCCCCTGTATTTTTGATAACCAGACAGGCAAAATAAACAGGGGCTGCAACTCTCAGCTGTCAGCTTCAGCATGGTTGGCTATCAAGAATAGAGGGTCCCCAAATAATTAAAAAAACGGTGTAGGGTACCCCATTTTTAACAACCAGCCTTGCTAAAGCAGATCGCTTGGGGCTGGTATTCTCAGGCTCGTAAGGAGCCATGGATATTGCCCACTCAGCCTAAAAATAGCAGCCTGCAACCGCCCAGAAAAGGCACACCTATTAGATGCGCCAATTCTGTCGCTTTGCCCGCCTCTTCCCAGTTGCCCTGTAGCGGAGGCAAGTGGGGTTCATATTTGTGGGGCTGATGTCACCTTTGTATTGTCCAATGACATCAAGCCCATGGCTTAGTAATAAAGAGTCTATAAGACATCTATCCATTACTAATCCTACAGTTATATGGTAAATAAAGACACAGCCGAAATAAAGTTTTTCTCATGGTGCTAGCGGAGATCTCACCGAGGTCACCGCAGTTCAGCCCGCAGTTCAGCACGTCGGCGCCGGTCACTGATGCTGAGCTCGCAGAAGTTCAGTTAACAATGGTTCTCAGCCTGGACAATCGCATCTTGGCACCGTCCATGACGAAAACTGTTTATCCCCCAGACATGGACTACAGTGTGGAACAGAACGACAGATAGATAAGGGATATTGTTTTTTATTTGTTTTATTAGAGAAGACGAGGGATTCATTGAAATTAGGCATTAGGTGAGTATAACTGTGCTTGTTATTTTTAAATAAAAAAGTAAAAGTGGGTTTTGTTTTATTTCAAATCAAAGACTTTATTCTGGCCGTGTGTTTATCATACAACTACAGGATTAGTAATGTTACTAAGCAGTGGGCTTGATGTCACTGGACAATACAAAGGTGACATCAACCCCACTTGCCACTGCTAAAGGGAAAGTGGGAAGAATTGGACAAAGAGCCATAATTGGTTCATCTAGTAGGTGTGCCTTCTCAGGGCAGCTGCAGGCTGCTATTTTTTGGCTGGGGGGGCAATATCCATGACCCCTTACCATCCTGACAATACCAGACCCAGCTGTCTGCTTTAGCAAGGCTGGTTGTCACAATTGGGGGGACCCCACACCGTTTTTTAAATTATGTTTAAATAATTAAAAAATACGGTGTGGAGACCCCTCTGTTTTTGATAACCAGCCTTGCTGAAGCTGACAGCTGAGGGTTGCAGACCCCAGCTGTGAGTTTTGCCTGGCAGCCTATCAAAAATACAGGGAAACCCATGCCGTATTTTTTTAAATTATTTATTTACAGCACAGGAGCCGGCTAATGAATACACCCATCAGCCACTCCTGCTCTCGCTGTTATTAGCAGCAGCAGGCATCGGATGATGGGAGGAATGTCCAATCAGCTGACGCCAGTAAAACGAGGTAAACTTTATACCTCCTTTATTTTATCGAGGCCAAGCATTTAGTTCAAGAAGGGGTTGACCTAGTAGCGGACAACCCTTTAAGCCCTTTACCACCCATGGGTGTGGTATCGCTCATCGTTTAGAGCCCAGACCCTACAGCAGATAATGTCCTAATGCAAAGTGATGTTTAAATGTCTGTGTCAGCAACTGTAAGAAGCCCATGAGAGAGAGTATGTGAGGCTCCCAAGAGGATTGCCAGCCAAGCCGAGGGAATTTCTCTTTTTTATCTTGAACATTTTGGGAGTTGGCATGCACGGTGTCCAATGTACCTTCATATCAGTTGTATTACTGCTCTACTATGTACGAGGCCATAATATGGCACCTACAGGGCTACGTCTTCACAATGAGTATGAGGTGATTTTTTGACGTTGCAGATTTTCTGCTGCACTTCTCCACCTGTGCCCTTGATCCAGAACTAGCGTCCAAGCGCTGCCTTCTATTGAACACAGGTAAATCTGCACGTGATCACTGAACCATGCGGATATACCACATCCGATACATTTCTATTGACGTAATTTCTCTGGAGGAGACTAGGGTCTCCACAAGAGAAATTGACATGCTGCAGTCTTGAAAGACGCGCCGCATGGCAGTGTTTGCATGTGATCCGCAGGCGCAGATGTACACATTGTGGACATGGGATTTCTAGAAATCTCGCTGTGCTATAAGAAAGGTCCCGGGAGTTCGAAGCCAATGAATTCACTTCACCTGATGTCAGTGCGCGAGCCGATTGAAATTTTCCCACCTCACGCTGACATTGGTGAGTTGAGCTGAGTTTGTAGGCTGTGAACTCCCAGGACCTTTCTGATGACATCGCGAGCATGAGAACTTTCTCACGCTCACGGTGACGTCAGTCAGGTCATACGAGTTTACCGTGAGACACTGAACAGCGGTAGCACATGCTACTCAGTGTCTCTGCTGGATGGCAGGCTGTACAGTGGCATCATGCAACAATGCAGCCTGCCTTTTAGATGTAGCAGAGCTGGACCCATAGTGGGACAAATGGATTATTATCTTTTTGGCGGACAGGTGAGAAATATGGTTGTTTATTATTTTAATTCTCTTACAGGGGACATTGGCTTCAGTGGAATGGGAGATGACGTGAGTATGGTTTAATTAAGATTGATTAAAGGAGTCTGCGTCATTATTTCAATTAAAGGACTTTATTCTGGGTGTGCGTGTTTTTATACAATATGACTATGGGGTTAGTAATGGAGACATCTTATAGATGCCTCTCCATTACTCACCTCTGGGCTTGATGCCACCTGACAATACAAAGGTGACATCAACCCCCCTACTATCACCTCACTTGGCACCTCACCAGGGCAAGTGGGAAGAGCGAGGATAAGGCCGGGATCACACACAGCGAGATACGGCCGAGTCTCGCAGGTTAAAAACAAGCTCTGGCACAGGCAGTCCGGAGCGGAGCGTGCGGCCACACAGCAATACATGGAGCTGCCCGCTCCGCTCCATGCCGGTGCCAGACCTTATTTTTAACCTGCGAGACTCGGCCGTATCTCGCTGTAGTGTGACTCCGGCCTTAGTGCCAGAATTGGAGACTCTTATAGATGTGCCTTTTCTGGGGCGGCTGAGAGCTGGTGCTTTTAGCTGGGGGGGTAGGGAATATATCCATGGCCCCTTCCTAGGCTATTGTTATCAGCCTGTAACTGTCTGCCTAGCCTTTGTTATTAATTATAGGTGAACCCTACATCTTCTTATTTTTGGGGGGTTCCCAATTTTAATAACCAGCTGTGAGCCGATATTAATAGACTGGGAAGCTTCATGGGTATTATTACACCCTTCCCAGGCTACAAACATCAGCCCCTAGCCATCTGCTTTCCATCTGCTGGTTTGGAAAATTAGGCGGGAGCACACTCCATTTTTTTTTTCAGAAAAATAATCATTTATTAATTAAATGCATGTACAATAAGTAAGCTGCACACACTGTACTAATTGTATATATGACTGACATTTTATATAGCTATATGAAAAAGTTTGGGCACCCCTATTAATCTTAATGTTTTATAAAAAATTTTTTGCAACAGCTATTTCAGTTTCATATATCTAATAATTGTGGAAACACAGTAATGTTTCTGCCTTGAAATGAGGTTTATTGTACTAACAGAAAATGTGCAATCTGCATTCAAACAAAATTTGACAGGTGCATAAGTATGGGCACCCCACCAGAAAAGTGACATTAATATTTAGTAGATCCTCCTTTTGCAAAAATAACAGCCTCTAGTCGCTAGTCGAGTTCCTGGATCTTGGATGAAGGTATTTTTGACCATTCCTCTTTACAAAACAATTCCAGTTCAGTTAAGTTTGATGGTCGCCGAGCATGGACAGCCCTCTTCAAATGATCCCACAGATGTTCAATGATATTCAGGTCGGGGGACTGGGATGACCATTCCAGAACAGTGTAATTGTTCCTCTGCATGAATGCCTGAGTAGATTTGGAGCGGTGTTTTGGATCATTGTCTTGCTGAAAGATCCATCCCCTGCGTAACTTCAACTTTCTCACTGATTCATGAACATTATTGTCAAGAATCTGCTGATACTGAGAGGAATCCATGCGTCCCTCAACTTTAACAAGATTCCCGGTGCCGGCATTGGCCACACAGCCCCAAAGCATGATGGAACCTCCACCAAATTTTACTGTGGGTAGCAAGTGTTTTTCTTGGAATGCTGTGTTTTTTTGGCTGCCATGCATAACGCCTTTTTGTATGACCAAACAACTCAATCTTGGTTTCATCAGTCCACAGGACCTTTTTCCAAAAAGAAATTGGCTTCTCCAAATGTGCTTTTGCATACCTCAGCCGACTCTGTTTGTGGCGTGCTTGCAGAAATGGCTTCTTTCACATCACTCTCCCATGCAGCTTATCCTTGTGCAAAGTGCGTTGTATAGTTGACCGATGCACAGTGACACCATCTGCAGCAAGTTGATGCTGCAGCTCTCTGGAGGTGGTCTGAGGATTGTCCTTGACTGATCTCACCATTCTTCTTCTCTGCCTTTCTGATGTTTTTCTTGGCCTGCCACTTCTGGCCTTAACAAGAACTGTACCTGTGTTCTCCCATTTCCTTACTATGTTCCTCACAGTGGAAATTGACAGGTTAAATCTCTGAGACAGCTTTTTGTATCCTTCCCCTGAACAACTATGTTGAATAATCTTTGTTTTCAGATCATTAGACAGATGTTTTGAGGAGCCCATGATGCCACTCTTCAGAGGAGATTCAAACAGGAGAACAACTTGCAAGTGGCCACTTTAAGTAGCTTTTCTCATGATTGCATACACCTGGCTATGAAGTTCAAAGCTCAATGAGGTTAGAAAACCAAAAAAAGTGCTTTAGTATGTCAGTAAAAAGTAGGTAGGAGTATTTAAAACAAGAAAATGATAAGGGTGCCCATACTTATGCACCTGTCAAATTTTGTTTGAATCCAGATTGCACATTTTCTGTTAGTACAATAAACCTCATTTCAAGGCAGAAACATTACTGTGTCCAACAGTTATTAAATATATGAAACTGAAATAGCTGTTGCAAAAAAAACAATTTTTATAAAACATTAAGCTTAAGATTAATAGGGGTGCCCAAACTTTTTCATATAACTGTATCTATTCTATGTGTATATATCTAATCTATTCTGTCAGGTCACACTGTGATTTTACACTACACGGCTGCTGAATTGCCGGCTTTTCTTCTATGTGTGTGTTTTGATGAATACTTCCTTTGAAAACGATGTGTAAATGGCAGAGTGAATTGCTCTGTGTAAAAGCTCATGTTAAAATGTCACTGCACTCGGATGTAAATCGGATGCTAGGTCTGCAAAATCAGGTTGTACTTGCATGACAACCATCCTTCTTTTCTGGACTGAAATCTGAACCCTTTTTTTTTTCACGGTGATGGGAACGAGCCCTATGAGGCCATTCTGGCTACATTCTCTCCAACATAATTCAGATTGATTGGGGAATATTCTAGAAAGTGTTGCTGGGGTGTGAGGGGTAGCAGGGCTGTAGTGGTGGCTGACATTCATCGTTCCATCGCGCCCTGGTCCTCCGTTACATGAATACAATGTCCCCTTTTCAGCGTACCTTCTGCACTCATCGGGGCTGCTGAAGTTCTGCTGCTGGCGCTGTTACACATAAAGAGACAGAGTTCAACTTAAAACAGACAACTTTACTGGTTTCTTTCCTCATCACGTATAGATCCATTACAGCATCAACATAGGGTTCTACACAGCTTTTATCCATCTCTTTCCCTGTGTTCTCCCTCATGTCCTTTAATATGTATCCGGGTCATGTCTTGTCTGGGACCGCAGCGTCATCCCTGTCCAGCTTCACTACTTTTAGGATTCCCTTGTCCGTTTCGCTACAGACATAAGGGCATCTGCCCACGTAGTAAGCGGCCACATAATGGAGCCACCTGCGTTCTTATGCTGCTGCAATTTCCCATTCTCAAGCTCTGGATGGCTGGGCTCTTTCTTGCGAATGTTGCAGGGTCACTGTGAGGTCCCGGGCTCTAAGTCCTACAGGACTGTCTGGGCTCCCTGGCCCTAGTACACTCCAACAAGTAAATACTCCTATCTTATCCACAGCTGTCCCCTCCTATGTTAACTATTACTTTTCCAATTGAAGCTACTGAGGTATCGCCATCTAGTGTCCCAATTAACGTACTGCACTTTCCCTATGCACACTATACACATCACGGCAATTAGCTAATACAATATACATAGAAGCATTTGGTAGTAAAACATACACAGAACATTTAACCGAGAGAAGAGTGGGGGTCTTTTCAGTCTTTATAACCCCTTACAGGGGTATAGATCCATTTTGTCATGGTTTTATATGATTCGTGCAGGTTTGCATAGGAGGAATTTTTCTAGGAAATTTTTATTGCTTTTTGTAATTTATCAGCTGATAAATTCCACACGCTGCATTTTTTCTGTGTTTTTTTTTCCCACGGGCGAACCTGCTCTATTGGCAATAAAGAAGCAACATCAAGAAAGCAGGTTTTGCTGAGTGTTTCCATGATTTTTGCGGCTTTTTTTTGTTTACTGTGCTTTTGTCGGGGTACATTTGTCTCTTGTGCATGATGATAAAGTTTAGGCTATGTTCACAAGTTGCATTTTTTAAGCAAATTTTCAGCGGCGTTTTACAGTCCCTGCAAAGTCAGATATTCTAGAAATCTCATGCACAGCTTGGCTTTTTGTGCTTTGCAGAATAGAGCATGTCACTTCTTTAGGCAAAAATCTGCACCAAAAACGCTGGGATCAGGTTTTGCAGCGTTTTTTTGTGCCAAAACCTGATTAAATAGAATGAGATTTTTTTGCACTACACTTTATCTGCAATGCACAAGAGACAGATGTAGCGTGACACAAATGCAGCAAAAAACAAGCTAGACCTTATTTTCTGCAGCTGTCAAGAGAGTAGGTATTGCAGCACAAAAGCGATGAAAAAACGCCAAGTCTGAACATAAAAAAAAATCTGATTCAACTTCATCAAGTTTAGACAGCAAAACCTGATAACTATATTTTTGCATACATTTTTTTTTTTAAAACCGCTGTAAAAACGCAATGTGTGAACATGGCCATACAGGGCATGGAGCCTTCAGTGCTCCTGCCACCTTGTCTCTGGGCAGTGAGCCCTGGTCTGGTATATGGGATCCATCACCCAGGCCCTGAACACGAGGGCTGGCCCGTGCCATGTCCCATGCCCCACCATGCCCCAAGTCCCACCATGCACCACCATGTACCACGTCCCACCATGCACCATCATGTCCCACCATGCCCCATGTCCCACCATGCACCACGTCCCACCATGCCCCATGTCCCACCATGCACCATCATGTCCCACCATGCCCCAAGTCCTACCATGCACCACGTCCCACCATGCACCATCATGTCCCATGTCCCACCATGCCCCATGTCCCACCATGCCCCATCATGTACCATGCCCCATGTCCCACCATGCCCCATCATGTACCATGCCCCACCATGCCCCATGTCCTACCATGCCCCATGTCCTACCATGCCCCATGTCCCACCATGCCCCATGTCCCACCATTCCCCATGTCCCACCATTCCCCACCATACCTCATGTCCCACCATGCCCCATCATGTACCATGCCCCACCATGCCCCATGTCCCACCATGCCCCATGTCCCACCATGCACCATCATGTCCCACCATGCCCCAAGTCCTACCATGCACCACGTCCCACCATGCACCATCATGTCCCATGTCCCACCATGCCCCATCATGTACCATGCCCCATGTCCCACCATGCCCCATCATGTACCATGCCCCATCATGTACCATGCCCCACCATTCCCCATGTCCCACCATGCCCCATCATGTACCATGCCCCACGTCCTACCATGCCCCATGTCCTACCATGCCCCGTGTCCCACCATGCCACATGTCCCACCATTCCCCATGTCCCACCATTCCCCACCATACCTCATGTCCCACCATGCCCCATCATGTACCATGCCCCACCATGCCCCATGTCCCACCATGCCCCATGTCCCACCATGCACCATCATGTCCCACCATGCCCCAAGTCCTACCATGCACCACGTCCCACCATGCACCATCATGTCCCATGTCCCACCATGCCCCATGTCCCACCATGCCCCATCATGTACCATGCCCCATGTCCCACCATGCCCCATCATGTACCATGCCCCACCATTCCCCATGTCCCACCATGCCCCATCATGTACCATGCCCCACCATGCCCCATGTCCTACCATGCCCCATGTCCTACCATGCCCCATGTCCCACCATTCCCCATGTCCCACCATTCCCCACCATACCTCATGTCCCACCATGCCCCATCATGTACCATGCCCCACCATGCCCCATGTCCCACCATGCCCCATGTCCCACCATTCCCCATGTCCCATGCCCCACCATGCCTCATGTCCCACCATGCCCCATGTCCCACCATGCCCCATCATGTACCATGCCCCATCATGCCCCATGTCCCACCATGCCCCACCATTCCCCATGTCCCACCATTCCCCATGTCCCATCATGCCTCATGTCCTACCATGCCCCATCATGTACCATGCCCCACCATGTACCATGCCCCATCATGTACCATGTCCCACCATGTACCATGCCCCATCATGTACCATGTCCCACCATGCCCCATGTCCCATCATGTACCATGCCCCATCATGCACCATCATGTACCATGCCCCACCATGCCCCATCATGTACCATGCCCCACCATGCCCCATCATGTACCATGCCCCACCATGCCTCATGTCCCACCATGCCCCATCATGTACCATGTCCCACCATGTCCCACCATGCAGGCAGCGCTCCGTGGCCCGCAGATGTACGGCCTCTCCATATGTGCACAGTGACTGCACACATTCCCTCCCAGGGATAATCAGTGAGTGATTGCTGGCCAGGAGGGGGATGGGAGGCTCCTGCAGGCGGCCGTGTGTTCTGTACGTGCTGAGCGCACACCAGGCAGCACAGAGGGAAGGACAGGAAGAGTCCCGGCGGCGCTCACCTCTCCGGTGACCGGATCCTGCTGCTGCTGCTGCTGCTGCTGCTGCTGGGCGGGGAGGGACGCAATGTGGAAGCTGTCATCTGTGGGGACCTGGAGATAGAAGGTGAGCGCGTCCCGGCACAGGTGGGACAGTGAGTCCGGAGGTCGCCCCGGGAGCGCACACAGCCGCGGCCGTGCTGGATGGTTCCGGGGAGGACGTGTTCCCGGCTGCCCATGTGTGACCCCGGGGAGGGAGGGCGATGGCCGCACTAGCAGGGCCCGCTCCAGGCTGCGCCGTGAAGTTGTGTCCCGGGCGCTGGGAGGAGCAGGACTGATATGTGGCATTGTGCTCCGTACTGACCGGCACCATGGAGAACCTGGAGAGCAGAGGCGGCCGGGAGAGCTTCCTGCCCGAGGAGCTGAGCGCTGGACCGGGGGAGCAGGGGCAGCCCGTGGTGATGGAGCGGAGGCTGCTGGAAGGCTACAGGCTTGTGGATGTGTTTCTCACTGGAGGGGCTCCGTGGGGGTTTACCCTGAAGGGAGGGAAAGAGCATGGAGAACTTCTCATCATCACTAAGGTAAGGAAACTCTGCTGGCAACTATTTCCTGGAAGACCCCCATGGTCAGTTCAGCCCCCTCCTATAGAGAGGGGCGACTGTATGTTGCGTAAGGGTCCGTCCACACGGGGGGAAGAATCTCTGGGGGTCTGCAACACTTTGAGAATGTTATCCAGATGATACGCAGGTGTGACCGCCGGGCGGCCCTGCCACGGTCGCAGGTGTGACCGCCGGGCGGCCCTGCCACGGTCGCAGGTGTGACCGCCGGGCGGCCCTGCCACGGTCGCAGGTGTGACCGCCGGGCGGCCCTGCCACGGTCGCAGGTGTGACCGCCGGGCGGCCCTGCCACGGTCGCAGGTGTGACCGCCGGGCGGCCCTGCCACGGTCGCAGGTGTGACCGCCGGGCGGCCCGGCCACGGTCGCTGCACGCTCCGCGTCATGGCACCTACATATTCTGCACCGCAGAGTACTGCGAGGAGCTTACACTTTATTGCAGCATTCTATACTACGAGCAGTAGTGATACATGCCTGCCAATAAGGGGGTTATGTCCTAGCCTTAGGGTAGGCCTTCATTGTCAGGTCTTTGGGGGTCCCGCACTTGGAAGGGACAGCGGAGTCCCCTATATGTTTCCCAGGTGCTGCTCCTCACTTTTAAAGTCCCCGACAACCCCTTAAGCTGTGTGCTGTCTCATAGAGGGCAAAATTAAAATAAAAATAATTTTGGCAAAGAATGTTGAATAGATATAAAATCAGTACACGGGGTCGTCTGAGGGGCTGATGCCTCTCGCTGTGATGTTTGGACTGGCATATTCTGATGGTGGCAAGTTCCGCAATACCATACACCTTGTATGAGTGGCATACACCCCTGTATAGGTAGGAGTGTATAATGTGCACGTATAGCGCATGGTAGAGAGGCTGGCACTACATATATCAAGATATGCCCAAGGAATTACCAAGGAGAGACGTCATATTGGGCATATCACGGCTCCTGATCACCTGAGATCTACAGAAACGAGGACCCAGGTACTGACATGTTGGTATAAGTGTGGGGGCAGGGCTGAGGAGTCGGTATAAAATGGACCGACTCCTAAAATATATAATATATTGGGTTCAGTCAGTGCAGGATGTGCTGAAAATGTTTTCCTAAAAATGTGTGAAAGTTCTGAAATGTTTTCTAAGTGTCTGATCTGTCCCTGATCTGAGGATCTCGGCTCTTGGTTGAGATGAATCTGTACAGTCAGTAGTGAGGCATGTATGGGGAGTCTGAGGTTTGTCTTACCGACTCCACAGCTTTATAACTTTGTATCCTCTATTCTCTAAGGTAGCAATAGATATTATGTCTTTACGTTAATGTTAAACTCAATGCCAAAAAATAGATTCTGCAGAGAATTTCAAGTTCTTGGAAGACTGATGAAAGGGAATAAAAATACTGCACAGTTGTGGGCTTTATACATTAACACTAAGGCGGTGTTACACTTGCGACTGCAATGCGAGAAACTCACGCATCAATACCCGGCACTGCCGCCCGGAGTGTGCGCTTGCTGCGGTCCGAGTGCCCGGTATTGATGTGAGAGACTCGCGCGAGTTTCTTGCATGTGACACCGGCCTTATAGACAGGATGTGAACAAGTAATGATGGCCGATCGTCCGTGTCAGTGGGCTCCTGTGCGATGTTATTTGTTTATAGGCCCCCCCCGCACATCTGTCCCATGGTTTTATTGGTGTACGGTGTTGTACATGTTTTACCGCACGTGATGTAAATGACGTATATTTGGGATGTTCCTAAACGATTTAATGACTTTTCCAACGTCTGATCTTGGCTCTTCCCAGACCTAATGTTCCCTTTCGTTGTTTCCCATCTTTGTCTCTATCTTCTCAGGCTTTTAGCATCAAAAAGAGGGGACAATCCTCCTCAGGTTTACATCACTTCAAAAGGCTAGTGTATAAAAGGAGACAATTAGAGGGGTGGATGAAGCTATCCCTTGTAATAACACCTCGGCGAGGCCTGTCAGCCCTACACCCTTCCTCTGCTGTCTGTCACTGAACAGACGCAGCTTGTTGGTGTTATTTTGTTTTTGGGAGGTTCTTCTGCTGAGAATAGGAGACTCCGGTGTCAATACTGTGTCAGCGGACATGTCTCTGTGGCCTATTGTGATAGTATGTTGTCATGGTGGCTTCAGAGCAGACTTCTGGTGAGTCACACATCCACTAAGCTCTTAGTCACCTTACACCGTATAGACATGACATAAGCGTCGCTCAGCTGCCATCTATCACCCCAAATGCCACCATAAATATTCCTTATCTCGGGGAGTACAATAGGGTCCAATTCTGTCCAATACCTACATTTGGAAGCAAAAAAACTTGTACCTGATGAATGTAAAGCTTTTTATTGTGGTGTCATAAGTATGATTACTAGAGATGAGCGATCCTGAACCTAAACGTTCCGGGTTCGTACCGGACAGTTAGTGTCCGGTGGTAAACGCCGCAACAAGGACTTCTCCCTGACGTACGTTGCAAGTTTGGGTTCGTTTACCAGGACCTGAACCTCCACGGGACCGCTCACCCCTTAATCATGTCCCCATAAAACCCATACCCAAATAAATACACTGGAGACAATTTATTAACAGTGGAATAAAAATGGCCGTGCGGTTTTATTCAGGGTTACATAAATACCTTAAAAATATTTCCAATAAATAAACTTCCATATAACACATTTCAAATTCTCCAAATTTCCAAATGTCCAAATCCACCCATACATGGGTGATTTTTTCCCCACAATTAAAACCACACGACAGGAGGAACGACGGCATAAAGGGAGGGAGGGTTGGCTCTTCTTTGCTCTTGCGCCAGCAACTGAGGTACTTAGAACTGCCATTCAGGTTATATATTTGAAAAAAGACCGCCAAAACGCTCTCTCCACCAATGAAAATGCGCTCAAAAACTGGACAAAACCAGACCGTCACAAATCTACCACAGATTCTGACTTTGAAGTGACATAAAATTGGCTCATAAATAAACCCATTAAAATCAACCCGATCAGGGTCCATGTGGACATGAGACCCCCACTGTATTGCTTTGTAGCTTGAGCGGGGGGGGCTTACATTACATGATTGGTGAACAGAATAACGCGAGACTCAGATATTTTGCCATGACGTTTTGGATGTCTTACTCATCCATGTGACAGGAGCAGCAGTGATGTAACTGATATGGCCGTGTCTGGGAGCGCTAGTGATATCTGTGTCAGCGGCTACGAATACTTCAGCTTACTACCATTATTATTGGTTCCAATTTTCCCTAAACCGGTCCACTAGATATAATATGCACAAGTTTTTTTGCGAGATCCCATGTTCAATTAATTCAGCTACAAAAATTACCTAGAAGAAAGGCAAACAGCTGAGTATTAAAGGGGTTGTTGCTACTGTGACCTCCCCGCTCTCATCAGCAGTTGGTGGGATGTCAAGGGACCAAAACAGCCTGTCACTATCTACCTTCATATTCCGACCTAGCGGCCAACCAACTATCGACAATCATTTATTGACCTAATGTGTATGATCTCTGTTTGGCTACAACGCTCATACGACAACAATTCCATGCAGTCGCCAGGAGACCTAGCATCTCCATTGCTGGTATATCACCAGTGCAGAAGTTGAGTATAAGAGGTTTTTTTTAATTTCATTTTCAACAGTGAAATACAGAATTTAAGAAGCGGTTGTCCAAGCAGTGGTCAACCGCCTCAACGGTTACATCGTGCCATCTACCTGTGTGCTGTTTGCTTATAGCACTCATGATGTAGATATTAAATGGCTTCAGTTATCTGACAAGCTCCCCAGACCCTCAAAATCTGATTGTTGGGGACGCGGAGTGTCGGATTTGCATGTATTTAATTAGACAAACGTATAACCCCTGATAAAGCTTTTGCGAAACACACGTCGGGAGTGTTTGGTAGGTGAACCTTTTATACCTGGGCTGCTATTATGCATACTACTGTTCCTAACTTTTTATCTTTTTTGCATAACTCATAATTTTTTTTCCATTACCGTGCCATTGTTCTCCTAATTTGCCTGTTTAGCTATTTATTGACCATGCTTTATATTATCTATTAGGACCACTCTTGTTCTTATCTTTAGGGGTGTTTTTTCTTTTGGTTCACCTACTAACACATCAATTGTGTCGTTTGTGTTGGAATATATATTTCTTGTCATTTTTAATCATTTTTGTAATAAGTTATTTATTATTATAGCGGCATTTATTCCATGGCGCTTTACAATGGAAAAGTTATTTATTTTTATTTCTCATTGTTTCTGTCCCGCACTTTTTATCATTATTTGTTTCTAATGAAATATTGTTAATTAATTGATACATTATGTCAGATCTCTACTGACTTTTAACATTAGGCTGCCGTCACACTAGCAGTATTTGGTCAGTATTTTACATCAGTATTTGTAAGCCAAAACCATGAGTGGAACAAATAGAGGAAAAGTATAATAGAAACATATGCACCACTTCTGCATTTATCACCCACTCCTGGTTTTGGCTTACAAATACTGATGTAAAATACTGACCAAATACTGCTAGTGTGATGGCAGCCTTACACTCCAGAGCGGTAATGACAATTCTGCAGACTCCAGAGCTGAAATCTCTTGCTAGCTCAATGTCTTCACAAAAGCTTGTTCCCTTGATTAGCACCCTGGGGAGTGTAGTCTTTACAGCAGAAACTGTAATATTCAAATATAGGGAAACTGGACTGTATAATTAAGTAGACCCATAATTAGAGATGCGCGAATATGTTCTGAAACGATCCCCCGAATCCTATCTTGCCTTATATGTGCCACATTGGTACCCTATTTGTGCTGCGTTCCGAACATAGTCGATCATTGACTCCAGTGGCGTTTGGCGAATATTGCCAATTCAGTATTTGTCGGCGATTGTAGTCTGAACCGAATATTCAAAAATTCGCTCAACTCTACTCTTAATAAATGTGTAGGCTCTTTGTCTGAAAAGCAAACTTACATTAGCTACGGGACAGAAATTGGCATACGCTACAGTACAGTTTGTTACCCTTTTGATCCATGACATCTTTAAAGAAAAATAAATAAATAAAAAATAAAATAAAATGGTGAGAGTGACATAAAAATTTAAAGTATCTTGGTCTATGATGAATTCCCCTATGGGATTTTTAGCCTTTTTGGCCAGCTCTGTCTGCAGTGAAGCCATATCTGTGTATATTCGAGTTGTGCCCAACTGGTGGGTCATGCGTGTACTGCTAACCAAACTGTTGAGAGTTTGTGGTTTCCCATGTTTATTCTACTATCACAAGAGGAGCCGATCCTGCGGCACAACCATCCATTCACCGCGCTGAAGTATGTGAGGGTTTGTTTTTGGTTCATCAGCCTTGAATTCTGAAAAGCTTCTCTTCACGTACGTTGTTGTCAGTGCTGCCGTAACAGAGAACCCATGGAAAAATACCAGGAGCTCCGCTTCATTGTTCTTGTGTTGTTGCTGGGAAACTCTAGGAGAAAGTTCTGGAGAACTCCCTGACGTGAATCCTAATTGTGCCGTTCGCTCCGTTTTCTTTGGTAACTTATGCTATTCATTTCATAGGGTGTCCCACAACTAAACAGCAAGACTGGAAAGAATGCAGCCAAAGGGAGAGGGGGCCAAGGGCATGTATCAGCTGACAAACTTGGTAAAAAAAAAATGTCAGTAGTACCAGCCGACCATCAAATTTGTATGGGGGACTCCCGACTTTCTCTTGACCAATGATGTCGGCGAGAGAAGGATCACGTAGTGTGAATTTAAGTCCCCAGACTTTCTGTTCTGCCAGGATATACCGGTAAGCCACAGCCAGAAGTGTCTAGCAGCAGCTTACTCTTATCTACCCATACAGAACACATGCAGGCCCAGAGGACCTAATATCTGTAGTAGAAGTGTAAACTTGTAATTTTTAATTTCTACTTTGCTACTGTAATTAGAGGGGTATGATTTTGTACTAGAAAGCACTTAATCAAGTCTGTCGGCACAAATTGGCTGTTCAAACCAAGCACAGGCGCTCATTGCATCCTTGGCATGACCAGACCAAGCACTTCAGTATCCTTTCCTATCTACTTCCCGGTTCAGTGCCCCTTCCTGTGTACTTCCCGGTTCAGTGCCCCTTCCTGTGTACTTCCCTGTTCACTGCCCCTTCCTGTGTACTTCCCTGTTCACTGCCCCTTCCTGTGTACTTCCCTGTTCACTGCCCCTTCCTGTGTACTTCCTGTTCAGTGCCCCTTCCTGTGTACTTCCCTGTTCAGTGCCTCTTCCCGTGTACTTGCCGGTTCAGTGCCATTTCCCTTCTATTTCCCGGTTCAGTGCCCCTTCCCGTGTACTTCCCGGTTCAGTGCCCCTTCCCGTGTACTTCCCTGTTCAGTGCCTCTTCCCGTGTACTTGCCGGTTCAGTGCCATTTCCCTTCTATTTCCTGGTTCAGTGCCATTTCCCTTCTATTTCCTGGTTCAGTGCCCTCTTCCCATGTACTTCCTGGTTCAGTGCCCCCTTCCCATGTACTTCCCGGTTCAGTGCCCTCTTCCCATGTACTTCCCGGTTCAGTGCCCTCTTCCCATGTACTTCCCGGTTCAGTGCCCTCTTCCCATGTACTTCCTGGTTCAGTGCCCCCTTCCCATGTACTTCCCGGTTCAGTGCCCTCTTCCTATGTACTTCCCGGTTCAGTGCCCTCTTCCTATGTACTTCCCGGTTCAGTGCCCTCTTCCCATCTGCTTCCCGGTTCAGTGCCCTCTTCCCATGTACTTCCTGGTTCAGTGCCCCCTTCCCATGTACTTCCCGGTTCAGTGCCCTCTTCCTATGTACTTCCCGGTTCAGTGCCCTCTTCCTATGTACTTCCCGGTTCAGTGCCCTCTTCCTATGTACTTCCCGGTTCAGTGCCCTCTTCCTATGTACTTCCCGGTTCAGTGCCCTCTTCCTATGTACTTCCCGGTTCAGTGCCCTCTTCCTATGTACTTCCCGGTTCAGTGCCCTCTTCCCATCTGCTTCCCGGTTCAGGGCCCCTTCCCGTGTACTTCCTAGTTCATGGCCCCTTTCCGTCTATTTCCCAGTTCAGGGAAGCAGGCGCTCTGTAAAAGTTCTGTTTTTCTGGAAAGGTAGCTTACACAAACGTACTTTTTGGCACACTGTTTTTCACATTGTGTCCTCGATGACAGTAAATGCTTTCTTGTCACTACGAGTGCATATGTTGTCAGCTACTCTATTGCGTCCTGAAAAAATAAAATCAAAACAGTGGTGCCATGTGAAATATTAGTTTTCTTCTATGAAACCATGTTCCTGTAACACTACTGACGAGTGTTCTCTGTGGCGGCCTCTTGTGCTCTGCGAGCTACATGTGTGCTTGTATGTCGGTGGATTCCGTAACTGCTGGTTTGTGACATGACATGTTTCTACCTTCCCAGAAGAATAATCCTACGTATCCTGGAATAATAAGCTCTGCAGAGACCATGAGACATGTGGAGAATGTGCGATATTGGCGGGGAGCTGGAATCTGTCATGGACGCTACCTTTCACCTTTCGATCACATGAGCACTTAGCTGCGCGGCCTGTGTATATTTTATGTTTGCCCTTTGTGGAGGGCTTTGTGTGGCGGGTTGCGATAAAGCACGCACTTGTGTTTGAGCCTTTTCAGACACTGGATACTTTCTTCAGCCAGATCCTGAAAGCTTTTCTTTATGCTTAAGATATATGCACTTATTTTTCTGTAAGAAACTTGAGATTTAATCTAAGTATGTTAAATAGCTTCATCATTTCCTCGTGAGCTCAGTATTACCGCTGGGCATTGGTATGGAATTTTTTTATTTTTGGGGGAGGGGGGAGAGGGGGTTGAAGATGTTTTCTTTTCGCATTTTTGGAGGCTGCTGCTCCGTGAATTTATTTACATGGATTAGGGCGAGGAGGAAACTTCCACATTGCACATCCTGACATTGTGGTGTTTTATGCTTTATAAAGACAGCTCCTTTTGAGAATAATGTCGGCCCAGCTATTAGGCACAAAAGCCCCAATGATGACTACGGGATATGCAGCTAGATATTTTACCTGGATCCGGACTGTACAGGCTGCTTTTTTTTGCCAGCATCACGATCTGTTTAATAAAAATGACAAACACAAACTTAATTTTTATTACACCCACATACCTCCCCTTTGTAAGCTCATATGGGAGACTGGTTGCGGGATGTGCTAGGTCTTTAGAAGATTATGAGAACCCCAACTTTTAGGATATCTACACCCCAGGAGGTCTCAGGCGGGAGATGTTGTCATGTTTCATATCATGATCTTACATTTCTATAGAGATGAAACATGGCATGGATAGCATCATTCATCTGTCCCAGTATTAAATTGGAGATGTTCGGCCGGCATTATGATGATGGGAGTGAATGTGTTATATTCAACGCTTCACTGCAACTGCAAAAATGTCGCATAAATATTTGATCAATATTAATTAATATTCATCACAAACCACTGGCTCCAGAGTGTCTGAGAATTCCTTTAAACCGGGGAAGTCCCTGTACTTCTCTGCCTCTGAATATGCAAATCCTAGACTTGTTGGCTGGCCCTCAGAGCAGAGCTATGTTAGAATTACCTGTTCACGGCAGGAGGTTCTACTTAAATGGAGGTTAAATGTCAGTTCTTTCTCACTTTACCAGATATATTTAATCCCATATGTTTGTTGTGAGGGTGATATGTCCCCTCTCTGGAGATGTCGTTTTTTTTTTCCTACGACACACCTGAATCACATTTTGTGAGGGGTTCGGATGTAAGCGCCAAGGGGTCCACTGACTTAGTGTGAAAACACCCTTAACTTTTGAACTCTACGCAACTAAAAATATTTATCTCAAGTCCCAATGTAACCACTTTATTAAAACTAGACCATACTTACTGTTTTGGTTTGAAATCAGTTTCAACATAGGGCCACCAGTTTCAATGGGAGCGTCAGCCAATTCTCCCATTTATCAACATTAGAGTTCAGCAAAAAGATCTCTAGAGTCCTGCCATCCTCCTTCCTGCCTGCAGAATCGTCGGTGCCTCTTCTGATTAGTAGGTTTACAAATTGGAGGAGGCGCCCCAAAGATTCTGGCAGATATGAAGAGGTTTGCAGAGCTCTGATCTATGGCTACTGATGCGTCCTGTGAATCATATTAATCAGCTCTAATTTACAGACTTTTCTCCTATATTGTCAATTATTTTCAAACTTGAAGGGTTTTTTGTAGGACTGTGTGCATACAATGTCTTTTTTTTTCAGGCAGATTTTGTCATGGGAAGAACCCCTGAAAAGGCACCAATAAATGAACATATACATTTCTAATGTAAAAACAACTTGCTGTTCACATGTTCAGGATTTTGAATGTATCAACCACTTCAGGTTTCTAAAAATGCCAAGCGGTTAAAGCAAGCGAGCGGAACATGTGCAATGCAAGACAATGGGAAAGCTCAGAAGATGCACGGTTGTGTTTTGAATCTTTTTGCCATCAGTTTTGCTTAAAGGCAACCGGTCAGTAGGATTTTGCTAAGTAGAGTACCCACACGGCCATATTGGCGCTGTGATTCTGAGTAAACGATGCCTGTGGTGAAGAAATCCGTTTTGTGTAATCAGGGTTTGCAGTTTTCTTATCATAAATTTGTGAATCCGGGTGGGACGGTGAGTAGGGTCTCCGGCTCTGCCATGGCCCCTCCGCTGCCCCTATTGGCTTTATCGTCCTCTTAAAGCGGTGCGCTGTGCTTGTGCACATTGGTCTCCTGGCAGTCTTCAGAAAAATGGCAATGATGGCGGCCTGTGCACTGTTTTGGATCCGGCTCAATAACAAGGTGAATTCTCAACCTGCGCATGCTCCGCCACAGCACCATTTTCCTGAAGACTGCCAGGTGATCAATGTGCGCAAGCTCTGCCCTCGGCTAGGACGGCAGCGGCTCGAAGTTTAAACCAGGAGGACAATAAAGAGAACAGGAGCAGCGGAGGGGTCGTGGCAGAGCTGAAGACCTTACCCACAGTCCCGCCCCGATGTGCAAAGCTATGACATAATCTTTCATTACACGCACCACAGAGTTTAGTGAACACTGCGTCCTCTCCGAGTAAGAAGAAATTTCAGGGCCAGCAGTTGTTATAACGCTTCTGCCAGTCCGAGCACTGCGGCCCCTGGGGCCGGAGAAAAGCTCATTGTGGGCCTGAGGTTCCGGACCCCTGATCTAAACCTATTACTTGTTTACTTCTTCATTTTGTCAGTATGTGAGATTGTTGACAGCTGATCCCGGACTTCCCTACCCTCCGAGGGGGTGTTCTGCATGATCCATTAGAACAGATACTCTGTTTGGTTTTTGAGGAAGTGACTTTTCCGTGTTTGCTCACAATGTGAAATGCTGTTAGATGATTACAATGGCTGTACTGTATTTTGAAGAAAATCTTAGAAAAAATTTTTTTTCAGGATTTTTCAAATCTTCCTAGAATCATGGTCCTCTGCAGTCATGTGCTACACATGCAAACTTCACTGAATTCAGTGATTGGCTGCAGTGGTCAAGCGGCAGCAAAGGATTCATCTGCTAAGTAATATCTTTTTTATAAAACCTTTCTTAGTCTGTCGTAAGTTTTCAAACATCCTGGAAAACCCCTTTAAGTCAGATTGTGCTGATCTAAAAGCCGATTTAGAAAATTCCTGTTGGTGTTGGACTCTTTTCTATGTATTCTGTTACCATGATGTCTCTCCCAAAGATAACTTTACACAGTGACCTTTGGCAGGCAGCGCCGTCCTGCTCAGGGCAGCACAAACTACTCTGCTTTCTCCAGTGTCTCTTCTTCAAGAATACTTGGAAGGTTTTCTTACTGAATCATTCTGAAAACCACCATTTCTTTTATGACTAATTATATTTTATGACTATACTGCTTCCCTTATCTATTGTAGTGATGTGTGGCTTGCTCCTGTTCTGGGGGAAGGAGCCATTTCAGGCTCGTCCTTGAAGATCTTTCCTCATACATTTTCATGATCGTTCCTCATATCATGGTTTCACCTTCGCGCCATGTACACAGCTCATTAGGCACAATGTACACCAAGTAATTCACTGGTAAAGGAAAGTCGCACAGAAGGTTGTTTCAGGAAAATAGACCTAGTCACCTTTTACTTTATTCTTTTGATGCTGTGTGGTAAAAGGGAAATATTTGGCACCAACATGCGTGTCCTAATGAGTATGCTTGGCACCTATCCTCTTTATTGTGTCCCAATAGGCTCTTCTGAAAGCGTATGAGAACTTCTTTTGTGTCCACGTTTTATTGACTTCCTTTTTTTAATCAGACTTTTTTATTCCTCGGGACCAATTGACGGTGGTAGGGAACTGGCACATAATGTCTTGCATCCATGATTTTTCTAAGTCTGAGGCCTTTCTAGTAGTGTCAATTGTGCCTACTAGTTCTGCTGGCTTGGGGTTCTTTATTGGGTCTGTTTTCAATGTATGTGATCCATATGTCTCCTCCAATCGCCTTTCACTGCATGCAGTCTCTTAGATGGAGAGTGAGAACCTGCAGCTGCACACCCCTCCTCCCCCTCTTCTCTATTTGTTATTTATGAATATCAGTAAGGCTAGTTTCACATTTGCGGTTGAGTCCGCAGCATTTTTTATCCGCATCAGCTTACGCATGATGGGGGGGGGGGGGGAAATGCTGCGTTTGTGCTTTTTATGCACATGCATTCGATAAGAAAAAGATTTTCCAGGAGAATTTTTTTTTACATAAGCCACGCCAAATGGGCAAGTGTCATGGGATTTCTTGTTTACTCAGAAAACGCATGTGTACGCAAACACATGTCCTAGCATTCCTATGCGTTCCCATAGACTGTAATGCGTTGTTTTGACGCACTCCTTCTGCAAGCGTCCGCATACGTATGGCGGCGGAAATTTGACGCCTCAAAAATTGCAACATGGTGCTTAAGTCGCGCCCTGCCTCACAACGCGAAACGACGCATGGGTAAGCAAACGCGGGCGAACGCAAGCAAACGCATGAACCTGCGTCCACAATGTAAAATATATTAAATCAAGACGCATGCGGATGTATGCTTCCGAAATGCTGCGGACACAACCGCAATTGTGAAACCGGCCTAAGGCATACTTGACCATTTGAGATCTGAGAATCGAGCACGGTACTCCTAGAGATATGTAGTCCAAAAACAAGAACTTGGAATGCAGGCTTAGTTCAAATAGCGATTGACTCTTACATCTGTAACCCCACAAAATGGGATTTGGTGTATGCGCTGATGGGGTCATTGACAATAATGTCCCTTCTATATCCATAGTACAAGTGATACTGAGATATGCTTATAGAGGAAATGATCAGTCGCTGAATGAACTCCACAATACAAGTGGATCACAAGGGGTACGTCTGCAATGAGCTGCATTTCATCAGTCCCTCTCACACAAAAGGGTTGTCCAAGCAGACCACATCTGTAATACCATCTCAAATATTCTTACTAGATGGAGGCCCGATGCAATCTCATCTGGGGGGGCGGCGGGAATGTGACTATGGGGGCAGGCATGCAGCGCTGTTGTTGCCTATGGCATCCCGTGATAATCTAATGACTTTTGCATAAGGGGACTCGTGCTTGATGCCTATGCTTATATGCATTGTTTTTGTCCCAGCGATGCTGTTGCTCTTCAAGAGTCTCATTTGCCCTTTGTTGTCTTCGATGTTGTACCTTTGCTGCTTTCCTTTCATTGTCATTGGCATACTTTTTAAGAGGAGCCATGTTGGCGTTATTTGCTTTTTAACCCCTTCATGACCGGGGGATTTTTCGTTTTTCCGTGTTCGTTTTTCGCTCCCCTCCTTCCCAGAGCCATAACCTTTTTATTTTTCCGTCAATTTGGCCATGTGAGGGCTTATTTTTTGCGGGACGAGTTGTACTTTTGAACGACATCATTGGTTTTAGCATGTCGTGTACTAGAAAACGGGAAAAAAATTCCAAGTGCGGTGAAATTGCAAAAAAAGTGCAATCCCACATTGGTTTTTTGTTTGGCTTTTTTGCTAGGTTCACTAAATGCTAAAAATGACCTGCCATTATGATTCTCCAGGTCATTACGAGTTCATAGACACCAAACATGACTAGGTTATTTTTTATCTAAGTGGTGAAAAAAAATTCCAAACTTTGCTAAAAAAAAAAAAAAAAAAAAAAAAAAATGCGCCATTTTCCGATACTCGTAGCGTCTCCATTTTTCATCATCTGGGGTCGGTTGAGGGCTTATTTTTTGCGTGCCGAGATGACGTTTTTAATGATAGCATTTCGGTGCAGATACGTTCTTTTGTTCGCCCGTTATTGCATTTTAATGCAATGTCGCGGCGACCAAAAAAACGTAATTCTGGTGTTTCGAGTTTTTTTCCCGCTACGCTGTTTAGCGATCAGGTTAATACTTTTTTTTATTTGATAGATCGGGCGATTCTGAGCGCGGCGATACCAAATATGCGTAGATTTGATATTTTTTTTATTGATTTATTTTGATTGGGGCGAAAGGGGGGTGATTTAAACTTTTATGTTTTTTTTTTTTTTTTTCACATTTTTTTAAACTTTTTTTTTTAACTTTTGCCATGCTTCAATAGCCTCCATGAGAGGCTAGAAGCAGGCACAACCCGATCGGCTCTGCTACATAGCAGCGATCTGCTGATCGCTGCTATGTAGCAGAATTGCACGTGTGCTGTGAGCGCCGACCACAGGGTGGCGCTCACAGCGACGGGCAATCAGTAACCATAGAGGTCTCAAGGACCTCTATGGTTACCATTCACAAGCATCGCCGACCCCCGATCATGTGACGGGGGTCGGCGATGACGTCATTTCCGGCCGCCCGGCCAGAAGCGGTAGTTAAATGCCGCTGTCTGCGTTTGACAGCGGCATTTAACTAGTTAATAGGTGCGGGCAGATCGCGATTCTGCCCGCGCCTATTACGGGCACATGTCAGCTGTTCAAAACAGCTGACATGTCCCGGCTTTGGTGCGGGCTCACCGCGGAGCCCTGCATCAAAGCAGGGGAGCCGGCATCGGACGGTATAGTACGTCCGATGCCGGTAAGGGGTTAAAGGGGTTTTCCCCACAAACAAAAGTTCATTTTAAAAATTGTCTTTGTCTGACCTTGTACCGACTACCAAACATACCACAGCTCCTGTGCAGGGGAGGAAGCAAAAGACAATACCGACATTACAGCAGGGGATCACAGAGGATACATTTTGTGAGGTAAAATATATTTTTTAAAAACAGTCAGTGAAATATTTTACCTCACAAAATGAATCCACTGTGATCCGCAGCTGTAATGTCAGTATTGTCTTTTGCTTCCTCCCCTGCCCACGAGATGTGGTATGCTCTGTACATGGTCAGACACAGTCAGTTTTTAAAATGAACTCTCGTTCATGGGAAAACCCCTTTAATGTGACAGGCTTCCTCTACCTGTAGACACGTCACACATCTGCCGCCAGGATCAGCCAAATGATTCACTGCACCTGCCTGTAATTCGCGCAGGCGCAGTAAATCAGACCGCCGCCATCTTTGTGCAGACAGATAGCGGCAGTCACATTAAAACTGCGCATGCACTCCTCCTGTACAAAGATGGTGGCAGTCAGTGAATCATTCGGCTGATCCCGGCGGCGGCATGTTTGCAACGGTGTTCCACTGGTGGTACCATGCTAGAGGCTGCTTGTGTGTGCGATGCGACGGTGTTCCGCTAGTGGTACCGCGCAATAGGTTAGTACCAGCAGCAGTTTCCATATTGAGATACACCCATCACTTGGGTGTCCCAGTATGGCGGTCGGTGAACTTCCTCCTTTTGGAATTCTGGGATACGGTGACATCTGGACAAAACAGGAAATGAAAACATTACAAGGCAATTGTATAAATAGATTCTTATTTTTCTCTCTTTCAGTAACGTTTTATATTTTCTATGTATTTTTTTTATTTTAGCGCCATTCTGTTGAGAAGTGGCGTCATGAAGTTACTACTTCCAGCTGGATCTGCATGGAGGAAGTTTGGTTTTCCTGACAAAGTTCTCGAGGGAGAATATTTCAGAGATACAGAGCAATGA
This sequence comes from Ranitomeya imitator, assembly GCF_032444005.1. Taxonomy (NCBI): domain Eukaryota; kingdom Metazoa; phylum Chordata; class Amphibia; order Anura; family Dendrobatidae; genus Ranitomeya; species Ranitomeya imitator. The sequence continues at coordinate 167,045,317 of NC_091284.1, forward strand.
ATGGAAAAAGATTTGACTCCATAGAGCAAAAGATTGAAATGGTAGTGAAAGGACAGGACGTACTTGGCTGAAAGTGATAAATGATGCCATTGTTTTCTTCAGTCTTGATTATTGTGATTAAGAATGTTCTTAGTTTGACTCCTTGTAAAGAAAAGCTAAATCTCGAAATGAATGGGGAAATGCAAAAATTACCATACTTTGTGTAAAGGCTCCTTCTCACTTGCGTAAAATACGGCCGAGTCTCGCAGGTTAAAACCCGTCTCTGCCGCCAGCACTTAGGAGCGGTGCATGCAGCTCCATGTATTGCTGTGCTGCTGCACGTTCCGCTCTGGAGTGCCAGCGGCAGAGCCAGGTTTTAACCTGCGAGACTCGGCCGTATTTTACGCAAGTGAGAAGGAGCCCTTAGTGTTCAACTCTTGAAACATTTAATATTAAACATGGGTAAAACTCATCCTGTCAGCCTTATTGACTGTTCCTCAGTGTCCCTCCTCCTGCTGCTGAGATCTCACACTGCTCAGTACAAGCTGAAGATGACAGCTTATCTGGTTTAGGAACAGAGATTGAATATAATTGGTCTTATCAATTTTCTCCCTCTTCAGCCAGACTCCTAAAATGCTTATCTTAATTTCAGAATTATGCAGCCATTCTGATATATAGAATGTCAGGAGAAGTACACCAGCGTCATCAGGTCTAAGAGATCCATTTATATATGCCGTTTGTGTTGTAAAATCTTGTGACATATCTTCAAGAGGCAATCTTAGTATTTAATGCGTTTATGGAAATTTAGTAACATAGTTGATTCACTTTCCACCTCCCCATAATGTTATTTATAAAGTACACCCCTTGTTAAAGCATTCGGAAATTCGTGTCCATTCAAGATAACTATTTTGTGATAGTGATTCTAAAGGGTAAAGTTTTTCCTTCTGGGGAGGGTCATTTGGCGTTGGGATTGTTATAGGGCCATACAATGCGCCTTTGTGAATTTAGCCATTTTAGAGAGGAAGATGGCACGGACTCTGGTGCCAAATAATTCGGCTGACGGTGTCATTTGTATGGGAGCCCTGGACAATTTGTTGTTGGCAATATCTATTCGGCATGTCCAATTTCAGATTGCCATTTTTATTATCTCCCGCATATAAGTCATCACCAGATGTCTAGTGGTTCCTTTCTCATAGAGAACAAAGGAGCTTTCGGCCGAGCGAACACTCCTGTGTATGGGAGAGCCGGGCGACATGGCTGCCAGCTGAACGAATGGCAGAATTATCATTCATCCGACAGCCATGTAATGTGTTTGGTGGATTGAAGGTCGATATTGACTTTTAGGATTGTTACCTTCATTAGGTGGCACCAGAGTGTGTCCTCATCTTCTCTGAAGAGGATATTGGTGTATTTAGTGATATAAAGACATGTGCTCCCCATGAGTCCCATATGTACCGGTTGAATATTGGTGACCTTCCTCAGTGATTTACTTGAGCAGGGGATATTTGGCAGCATGGATTTGGTTGCAGATCAGATTCTCTACGTAGGAAGAGCCGTGCTGTTACTGGGAGGGAAAGGGAGTGAAATAAATGTTTGTGTGGGTGTATTGAAGGTTCTGATTCCTTTGGAAATACTTGTATAGCCTCAGCAGACTCTTGGTCAACAACAGCCATGTTTGAGTTCAGAAGTTTAGCGACTGTCAGGGACACATACGGTATATTGTAGGAAGCTGCATTTTGCGTATGGAAATCCAGTCACTTCACCTATTCCATAAATATCATTCATTTTTGCAGTGGGATTTGGCCAAAGTCAGTCTGATGATAGTCAGATACACCGTATAAACTAATTCCATCTGCTTTTTACATCTAGAACGCTTCACTTCGACATGAGATTGAAGTTAGTACAATTATCTGATTTTTTTTTTTCCCAATTGTTGACCATTTATTGGTCATGTTCTTTTGTGCAGATGACTAATACTCAATATAGATCCTACAAAAACAAGGAGTCCTATATTCATCAATTATGTAAAAAGTAGAAATTTTATTTAAAAGAACACAAATACAGTGATATATAAGTGTATAAAATCTGAATCAAAGGTGAAGCCTCAAACGAGCAACACCATGGTAGATGAAATAATATACAGAGGGACAAAAAACACCAAATGGGCTATATTAGAACCATGTGGATTTCAAGTACAAAGAAAGAGGTAAGGTCAAAATGCATAATGTAGTGCTAAATTGTAAAAACTTAACAACTATAACGTATAGTCAAAGGATTGATGTTTACTTACCCATTACTCCCTGTGTAAATGCCACATGCATGCAACCCAACGCGCGTTTCATGTGGGCTTCTTCGGGATTGAAGGGGGTGTATTGAAATTGTTTTCTGGAACAGTTTCAATGGTGCCATCACTTTCGGCCATGGCTGTATGTGTATAAATAATATATATATATATTGCCACCACTCCTCCACAGCTGCAAATCTTCATGTATCAAGCACCACAGTTGTGACTGGTATTACAATATGGAACATTCAGGATTTTATATGGACTCCATCCCAAAATCTGTGTGAGATCTACTGAAAATCTGCATTAAATGCATATAAAAAGTTTTTTGTTTTTTTTTTTAACCATGTTTGCATGCACTAGAAATAGTCTGCACCGATACTTGTCCCCATTACACACAAAAAAATCTGCATGAAAAAGCTGTTGGATTGTTTGTTCCACAACGCATCAGTCTACACATCCAAGGCTGAAATCCCAAGTGTGTACTACCTCGGATTTCTGCAGCAGATCCTGGAGTAAACACATGTTTAACGTGTCTATTGCAAATCCGACATGTGTGAGCATACAGAATGTAGGTCTGGGCTGTGATACCACTCGCATGCATTGGACAGGTGTGGTAATGGTTTTAGGAGAATGTAGCCATGTCTTTCTAATCCTAAACCAAAGGGAACCTGTCACGTGGTTGTTTCTTCCCCCAAACTGCCACCCGTACCATACAGCATTGCTCCAGTCCTTACTAATGCAGTGTGCAGTCAAGGAGGTGGAGACACTGTGCGGACAAGTCAAGTTTACCACGTCCTTATCCTGCCGAGTCTGGCTTGATTGATGTCCCTGAAGTCACAGCACAGCGTTCAAAACCTTCTCTTCAGAGATGTCAATCAAGTGGGGCGGAATTAAAGAGCTGTCAGCTTGACTTGTCTGCACAATGTCTCCACCTCCTTGACTATCCTTATGGCCGTATGATAGTGGGCCACAACCACCTCTCTGGCTCCCATTAGACAAGACCGGTATCTGCTTATTATGGAATAACATAAAACTAATTTCCTACTATTTTTTTTAAACCCTTTGGCATGTGTATACATTGCCGAAGTGGCGACCACTCCAGGCCATCACTGGTCATGGTGGTTATGTGCCGCACACCAAGGCTTTACTTGTGGTCATAAATCTGGTTGCAGTTAGCAGAATATAGTACATTTTGTGTCACATACCGCCTATATATCCAAGACCTTAGTTGTGAGCCGGGAGATAATAGATTGTCTATTATGTGAGAGAGATCTGGAAGAATATGTCTCAGACATTGCTCAAGGTTTTGGTAGTTTTGCATAGTGTCGAAACAATGCTCACGAAAGCAGCTTTTTTTTCTCGCTTCAGCCCTAATTTGCTTACCTGCTGTCTGTATAGCAGAAGCGGAAGTCGAGGAAACTCGAATACACCTTTAAGTAATTTCTTCACTTTCTTGTTTAACAATTCACTTTCTTAATCCTGGGATGACACAGACATGAGTATGCGCTCACCTGCCCGGTGTATGAATGCAGACATGATTCACTGGCGTGATCTACCCATGTTATTTTTGTTCTATCACCAGATACTTATTTGTAAGATTTATGAGGCTAGTGAAAAAGGGTCTGCCTTGTTCTAGCTACAGCGCCACTCTTGGCCATAGGCTGAGTCTGGTAGTGCATCTTCCCCTATCCTCTTTGTAGTAGCTTTTTTCTATTTTATTGCAGCGCAGGCTCGGTGCCACTCCTGTAAGTTCCCTGCCCTTAGTCTTATGCTCACCAGCTGCCATTTTCATCTTCTATCCGTGCCGCTCCTGTCCGTCTCCAGCAGTTTGGGACCTGTCGGATCGCTCCAGTGTTTGCTGGTGCAACCTGGAGGTCACCTCAGTGCAAATCTCTAAGTCTTGTTCTGCCCCATTGGCTTGCAATGAAAGCTTGTGAACTTTATCCAGAAGTTGCGGTCACAAGGTGGAGGTGCTGGATCGGAGCCGCATCGGGAAGAGCTGAAGACAGCGGCTGGTGAGCATAATATTAGGTGCAGGGAACTTACCTTAGCAGCACAGCTCCAGTGCTGAAATAATAAAAACAAGAAAAAACAAACAAAAAGATTGGCTCTGCTATATACTATGTGGCTGGGCAATATACTACGTAACTGAGCAATATACCGTACTACGTGCCTCTGCTATATACTACGTGGCTGGGCAATATACTACGTGGCTGGGCAATATACTACGTGGCTGGGCAATATACTACGTGGCTGGGCAACATACTACGTGGTTGGGCAACATACTACGTGGCTGGCCAATATACTACGTGGACATGCATATTCTAGAATACCCGATGCGTTAGAATCGAGCCACCATCTAGTAAAGACATAACAGAGAAACTCCTAATTCAACAGATACCAAGATGAGTGACTGTCCTGCTCGCATGCTTACAATCTATGAGAAGTGCTTTAAACATTTAACGGATGATACAAATATCTCAATGTTGCAAGTTAAATGTGTTAAAATTTAGCTGAACAGTTGTGTTGGCAGGAAGATGTTGGCCAGAGCTCAAACATTATTCAATATTGTGAGTTTCTATTCTCACTTAAATCAAACACAATTTTTTTTTTCTTTTTGTTACAAACAATAGTTGAATTATTCTGTGATGTTGTTCTTTGTAGAACAGGTGGTGGAAGCTTTCAGATTTGTAAAAGATAAGTCAGAACTATTTTTTATTGTCCTTTTCCATATAAAATGAAAAAAATAAATCCAATTTTCAGATAGTCCTAAGTAAATCTTTTTATTGTTTTTAAGTTCTATAGATGATATGAAGAATTTAGTTACTCCATGGCAACAGACTGCAAGAATCCTCTGTGTAGTCAGATCCGGCAGCATATTCTTTGATTTGTCCTTGAAATTTGTCATCCTGTTTTACACACTTTTTTAAAAATAAAAACAAATTTACAATCCTCTTGTACCTATTCCGTTGAATCCCTTGTCCCCTGTAAAAACAAAAAAACACAGAAAATAATAAACAACAAAAATACTCACCTTCCACCTAATCCACCAATGCTCATATAACACAACCATATGCCTTACCTGCCCAATGTGAAGATAATTCATACTGTTCCACGACAATCTGGATGATTTGGTTCAGTTATGAACTCTGGGGAACTTTCTAACAGAGGCTAGCTCTAGAGCAGTGCGCTCCTGTCAGTGTGTTCCAGCTGGTGGGGATAGGAGTCGCATTACTGATGTGACCGCAATCTAGATCATGGAACAGTATGGATTATCCTCACATTGGACAGGTGAGGGATATGATTGTTTATTACTTTCTGGGTTTGTTTTTTTTTTTTGTTTTTTTTTTTTACAGGGGACAGGGGTTTCAATAAAATGGGCATAAGAGCTTAATTTTGCTTTTTTTTATTTTTATTTAAAATAAAGGTGTCTCTTTCACATAAAGGATTTTATTCTGGCTGTGTCTTTTTAAAAATCTAACTATGGGGTTAGTAATGGGGGTGTCTTATAAATGCCTCTCAATTACTAACCTGTGGACTTGATATCAGCGGCCATAAAACAGCTGACATCAACTCCCTCCCCCGACCCACGCCCAAACCATTACCCCACTTGCCACCACACCAGAGCAAGTGGGGGGACCCCACTGCATTATTTTTTAATTAATTATTAACCACAGCGCTATGAGGACCCCTCTATTCTTGATAACCAGCCATGATAAAGCTAACACCTGAGGGTTGCAAGATAAACTTTATACCTCCGATCACAGCTGCGTGCTCGCTGTCATTTGACATGGTGGGAACCGTGGCTGTCTGACCAGCGGGAATGATTTTACCGCCAATCAGAAGCAGTGTTTGCTGCGCTTTCACGCACATGACTGCATGGCAAACACTGAATGTTTGGGCCCCCTATTCAAGTGAATGGGGCCCAGGTACTATTCTGGTACCCAAACGTTTTAAAACTGTTCAGCCAAGCCCGCTGGGCCCGAACATCCAGGAGTCCACCCATCTCTAGAAACTACACGTGAACATTAGTCACAATGAAGCATCTAATGAGTGTGTACAAAGTTCATTGTGATGGGAGCTGGAGCTGTAACATCTTGTAATTGATGGATCTGGTGTTATTGTGACCTGTCATTGTAATCCTGCCTCTGATAAGAAGCCTTGCTGAAAACTCTGAGGCTATGTGCACACGTTGCATTTTTGCTTTTTTTTACTGCAGGAAGAACCTACTCTCTTGCAGTAAAAAAAAGCTGTGTATAAAAAAAAAAAAAAAAAAAAAACGGTAGGCTTTGCTTTTGCAGGGTTTTTATTGTCTTTTGTGCATGCTGACAAAGTTTAGTGCCCCCCAAAAACACGATGCAACTTCCTTAGGTTTTTGCACCAAAAACGCAAAAAACCACCTGATGACTGCATTTTTTGCTGCATTTTTGCCATACTCCTTGTTTCTACGGGTAAAGAAATGCTGCAAAAATGCTGAAAAAGTGACATGTAGCAGTTTTCCAATTCAGTCAGGAAAATAACCTCACTTTTATTGGTACTGTAAAGCGCAGCTTAAAGTTTCCATTACAAAAAATATGCAGCAAAAATACAACATGTGAACATAGCCCAAGTCTTTAAGAAAAAAAAAATTTTTTTTTTGGGGGGGGGGGGGGGGAAGGCAAAATTACTATTTTTCTTTTTTAATAAAGAAAACAATAAAACCAAACCCATTGGCAACAATTTTTTAAAAATACATGTAACTCAAAAACGTGATTCAGGAAGTCATTTTTTTGATGTTGGCTTTTAACAAGAATGACGGTAGTATTATGGACGTTCTATGGACAAAAGTTATGTTTATTCCAAAGCGTGTTAAATCTTAGCTGAGGTTTTCCTACATCCATGATATATATGATAGAGCAGAATGTATTGTTAATGTATATAATGATTCTTTGTAGTTTTCACTGCAGGCTCTTCGCTTTCTTTCTTCTAGTGTACAGAGCAGATTGTTATTGCCTTTTTCGCGTGGAAGTAACCGGCCCTGTCCTGGTCAGGTGTGGATATACAGGCGTTGCGGACATGCCGGGCCGGTTACTGGCGGCCGGTTTAGTTGTGAATGTGACTCCTGCCACATTCCTGTGACGGCGGATGAGCCGAGGAGCCCCGCTGTGCAGATGGCTTGGTCACATTGTCTACAGCACAATTAAATGGTCTGTCTGAGGCATCAGCTTCGCAAATCTGCTGAGTATTTTGGTAACAGATGGCAATTAAAATCATTTATAGCACTTTTTTTTTACCTTCCCTATTCTTAAGCCTCTCCCTATAGTTAGTAAGGAACACCCATTTTTTATTAGTATTTTTTATGAACTCCTCAAAACTTTAGAATCTACGTTTTACTTGTTCCCCAATGATGTTCACCAAATCGTGATTCTGCATGGGGCTTGTATTTCACCATTGGGCCAGTCTGAGGCTCCGTTCACACTAGTGTTCTGAATTCCGCATTTATTCTGTTCGGGGAACAGAAAAACAGAACTTCAGAAGATGGATCCATCCCAGACACAGACGGGCTATTGTCTGTTATGGAGTCCATTGGTTTTATGTAAGGTTGTTGTTTTATCGGGTGCAGCACGCAGCTCCTTTTTTTTTTTCCTGCTATATTCGCTGAGACTCTGACTCCAATGTGAACGAAACCTAAGTAGTGGCCTTTAGTCTTCTCATTGTCACATATCAGAGTAAATGCAGCTTTAGATATTTATGGAGCACGGTGGCTCAGTGGATAGCACAGCAGCCTTGCAGCGCTGGAGTCCTGGGTTCAAACCCCACCAAGGACAACATCTGCAAATGTGTTTGCGTGTGTTTGCGTGGGTTTCCTCCGGTTTTCCTCCCACATTCCAAAGACATACTAATAGGGAATTTAGATTGTGAGCCCCGTCGGGGACAGCGATGATAATGCGTGCAAACTGTAAAGCGCTGCGGAATATGTTAGCGCTATATAAAAATAAAGATTATTATTATTAACTATCATGGTTAAAAAAAAAAAAAAAAAAATCAAGTAAATTTGTTTTTTTGAGATAACTGCTCTGTTGACCCCAATTTAGGCTTCATGTAATATCCCAGATAATATTCTTCAGAAAATTACTTGGAGTTGTCCTTGAATCTTCTTTAAGGCTATGTGCACACGTTGCACACGTTTTCCATGTGTTTAAAAGTAGCATATTAACCTATGGAAAACCAAATCCGCTGTGCATATGCTGCGGAAAAAAACGCGTGGGAATGCAGATATCCAATTAATACGAGTGTCCCACGATGATCTCCCTTGGAGACGTATCCTTCCGCACTGTATCCCTCCGCCGCTGTGAGAAATAGTTCTTACTCTCACTTGTGGCACTGCTGTGTTGGAAAATTCCCACGCAACTTTGCAATAAAGTGAGACCAATGAACTCAGGTAACCTCTTCAGTGATGCACTGCAGGAGCCATTGTCTCTTGTCAGTGTATCACTGGAGGCCCTAAAGAGCAGTGATGTCACTGTTCTATAGGGGAGATCGTCGTGGGACACTCATTAAATGAACTACGGTGGAAAGTGAGTATACGGTTGGTTTATTATTTTTAATTTTTTGCAGGCGATAGAGTATGGTAAGTATGGTGAAATTAAGAATATTAAAATACTTTTTTTCTAGCGGTCTTTATTTTTATTTTATTTTTTTAACTCTTTCACTACTATAGGATTAGTAATGGATAGGTGTCTTATTGACGGGCTTAATTTCCCCTTTCAAGGAGACATTAACCCCTTAATACCCCATATCCCACTGCTATTTCTGGGGCGGCTGGGGGCTGGTATTTGTAGCTGGGGGGGGGGGGGGGCAAATATCCATGGCCCCTCTCTAGGCTATGAATATCAGCCCGCGTCTGTCTGCTTAGCCTTATTGGTTATAAAATATAGGGGGACCCCACAACATTGTTTTTTGGGGTCCCCCTATTTTAATAGTAAGTAAAGGCTATGCAGACCGCTTCGGGCTGATATTCATAGCCTTGGAGGGGGACATGGGTATTACCCCCTTCCCAGGCTACAAATATTGGCCGTCTGCTTTCCCCCCTCTGGCTCAGAAAATCCACATCTATCCGCAGATAGATCTATCCGCAGATAATCTATCCGCAGATAATCTATCCGCAGATAGATCTATCTCATTCCTTCTATCTATATTTTTATCTATCTATTATCTGTCTGTGTGTGTAATGGAGTGTGGGTTGGACAAATGTAAAAGAGGTTGGACAAGAAATGACATCACAAATCCTTTTTTTTGTTCAATAATAAATCTTTATTTAGCTTTCAAAAACGCATAAAAAATGTATCAAAAATGCACCTGCGTTTTCTGCCAAGAGATGCAGATTCAGTGCAGAAAAATCCGCGGGCAAATCTGCAACGTGTGCATATACCCTTAAAGGAATATGTCAGCAGGTTTTTGCTATGTAATCTGAGGACAGCATGAAGTAGGGGTTAAAACACCGAATTCAGCGCTATGTCACAGTTCAGTATTTGTGCTGTTGTTTACAGACACTGATGGTTTTATCACATGGTGCATGCTAGTCTGACTCCGCCCCCTCTCGTGATAAGCAGCTCACTCTCTATGGACAATGTATAAACAGAGCCTGGTGTGGGCGGGGGCAGCTTTCGCAACTCTGCTGCATGTAACATGTAAAACTCCTGTGCCTGCACCCACTAATCTAAGTGATACATAGTTCGATTCAGGGTCTCTTTGCCCACATCAGGCTGCTCTTAAAAAAAAAAAAAATTCCTAACTGCTGTTCACCTCACTCTTTCAATCCCCCTCTGCGCAGCCCCACCACCCCTGTGATCCCTGCCGATCCTACAACTTTGATGTCAGGTCCATCATTGACCCCTACAGCCAATCACTGGCAACCGCATTGAGTCTTGTATGTAGCCTGTTAAAATGGGAAACCATTTTTTTTCTCTTTATTATATTCTGTTTTTGTTGCCATATCATCTTCTATTCCTGATGAATCTGTTAATGTTCTCGTTTTTATTTTTATTTTGGTTCTTTTTTTTTTTATTATTATTATTGCTGCTTTGACATTATTACAAATTTTTGAAGGGTTGCTCCCATCTTAGGTCTTCGTGGCTGAGACCGAAATAACTTCCTCCAGGCTCCGAGCGCTGGAAGTGGGGCAACTGAAACCGCCGAGGGCAACTGTGCTGCGCTTTTTCCAGAAGTCCCATTTCCAGAAACAGTGGAGCTTCCAGTGGTCGGAGCCAGGAAAGAGTTCTTTCCGCCTCGGCCATGAAAAGCTAAGATGGGAATAACCTTTAATCAGCAAAAGTTACAGAACGTTACTGTCTGACTGATAAGAAGCTTATTGCTTTCTATCTGAGGTTATTTCCTGTGCTTTTTCCTTTTTGTTGATGGAGTATACACAAAGTTGTAGATAAGTCAAAGGAAACCATTGGTCATATTAGCATTTACAATATAGTAATAACATAAAGCCATCATGTGTCAAGGAAAAGCCGCATATGAATATAAAAGCGAAGTACACCATTGGCGTAGTGTAAAAACACAACGAGAAATTACACCTCCGACAAAGCAGGAGGCCAGGGACCCTTCAGCCAAAATAATCTGCAAGCCAAACAAAACCAAGCCAAACAAAAAAAGCGCCAAGAATTTGATAGGTTTTTACAAGCAGTTTATGTGGTCTGCTTTTGGTAACACATTTTATCAAATTTTGAAAAAAAGCAAAACCTCTAAAACCAGATAAATGCATAAAAATTCCTCAATAATAATGTTAGTTTTGTGTAATAATTCACCATAGTTCACACAGGTTTTTTTTTTTTTAAGGTTTTTTTTTTTCTGCCGCATATTTTTACATTTCCAGAATAGTGTATGTGATTTCTCTTAAAGGGAACCTGTCACCCCCGTTTTTTGAGATTGAGATATAAATACTGTTAAATAGGGCCTGTGCTGTGCGTTACTATGGTGTATGTAGTGTACCCTGATTCCCCATGTATGCCGAGAAATACATTACCAAAGTCGGCGTTTTCGCCTGTCAATCAGGCTGGTCTGGTCAGGTGGGCGTGTTCACAGCGTTCTTTTCTTCCCCAGGTTTCCGTTGGTGGCGTAGTGGTGTGCGCATGTCCAAGGTCCAGATTCCCTGTGCCCACGTGAAGACACAGCGCGCGATCTGCGCTGTCATTCCTTTCATCGGTGCGGGCGGCCATCTTCCTGGGGCCGCGCGTGCGCAGATGTAGTGCTCTGCTGCACGGGGCTTCAGGAAAATGGCCGCGGGATGCCGCGCGTGCGCAGAAGAGATCGCGGCGGCCATTTTCCCAAAGCCGAGATGCAAACTCGGCTTTGGGAAAATGGCCGCCGAGATCTCTTCTGCGCACGCGCGGCATCCCGCGGCCATTTTCCTGAAGCCCCGTGCAGCAGAGCACTACATCTGCGCACGCGCGGCCCCAGGAAGATGGCCGCCCGCACCGATGAAAGGAATGACAGCGCAGATCGCGCGCTGTGTCTTCACATGGGCACAGGGAATCCGGACCTTGGACATGCGCACACCACTACGCCACCAACGGAAACCTGGGGAAGAAAAGAACGCTGTAAACACGCCCACCTGACCAGACCAGCCTGATTGACAGGCGAAAACGCCGACTTTGGTAATGTATTTCTCGGCATACATGGGGAATCAGGGTACACTACATACACTATAGTAACGCACAGCGCAGGCCCTATTTAACAGTATTTATATCTCAATCTCAAAAAACGGGGTGACAGGTTCCCTTTAAATCTCATGGGTTTTTTTTTTCACAGCAGAAACTGATTTGTGGTGAGATTGTGAAATCTACAATTTCCCTGGTGGTAAATCTGCATCTTATTTGTAGATTTTTTCCCCATAGACTTCAATGAGATAAGGGAAGTTTGCAGAAAAGAAACTCCTCTGCGTTTTTTTTATTGTGTTTTCGCGGCCAAAGAGCAATAAAAATACCAGTAATCCCCCATGACTTTATCACAAAAATTTTATCAAAGGTGCTATCCAAAACAAAGCGGTTTTATATAAAACATGACAGGGCAAAAGAAGAAATAAACCACAGTAAAAAATATTGCAATTACAAAATTAACGTAAAGGTTTTGCTGCAGTTGTTTCTACACCAAAAACGTGTCTCTTGTCAGGAAAAAAACGCTGCGGAAAATACTTGCGTTTTTGTGTGAAATTTGAATGGGTGAAAAGCGCTGAAAAAATTGACATGCTGCACTTTGAAACTGCTTCAAATCTGCAGGGGATCAAATACTTATTCCCCCACTGTGACCCCGGCCCACCACTGATTGGCAGCTTTCTGTGTACACTGTGCATAGGCATAAAGCTGCCAATCAGTGGTAGGGGGTGGGGTTATGCAGAATTCAGCACTGTACTCCTCCACCCTTGTTATGATATAGTTATCGTCCAGTTCCTGAACTTCTTCAATAACTCCCATGGACATAAAAAGATTGGGCAGCGTGCTCACTTTTCGAACAGTATGGAGAGTATGACAATCTGTATGACCATCGATAAGTTCTCCTGATATGGATCCTGGGAATATGTAATAAATACATAAAATATCCAAATAAGTCGGTTGGGAGGTGGTTGGAACGAGTAGTCGGCTATTTAGAGGGTAACCGTACAGTGGTGTCCATCACGCACCCGGTGGTTGGAGTGTGCACCATATCCTGGATAAGCCCATGACTTGTACATCTTTTGACATATGACTTTATTCACACATTATTATTTTTAGTCAATATTCTATTTGATCAGCATTTGGAAGCCAAAAACAGAACTAGATCCAAAACGCACAACCGGTGTAGATTTTTATTTTTTTTTTTCAGTTCTAGTTTTTCTTTTTCTGTAGGTTTCACTCCTGATTTTGGCTTACAAATTCTGATGCAAAAGACAAAATGCTGACATGTCAATAAGTCCTATGTCACCAATGTTGGGGTATGTCACACATGACGTCTTTTCAGGCAAGAACACTCTGAAACCCTCCTGAAAAAGCAGCCTAAAAATGCTCAAAAGATTGAACATATGCATTACGATGTCATCTTAACAATTGTCTTTTGTTAGCAGATTTAGGTTTCAAAATGCTCCTAGTGGTTAAGAGGTGACCTGGCCACTCTTCTGGCATCTTGCCTTTGGAAGATGCCAAAAACTAAATAAAGAATTCTAAGGCGAGCCCCAAAACACAGGCATTCGGCTCCTAGCGTCTTTAGTAATGTTTTAAAACTGTTTTTTTTTTCCTTAAGCTGGTTTCACTTAAAAACTCGTCAGGTTCACTCGAGTTTAAGATGTCATGTGCTCATACCTTAACATTTCTAGAAGAAAATGCAAAGGATGAAAACAAACTGACCTCTTTAACATTGCACAATTCTCAGCACCAATGAACACTTACGGTACTTTTATTAGGTTCTGCTCACACAGTTTTTTGAGGAGGAAAAATCTGAGTTTCTTTTCAAGAGGAATCCATGTCTGTTTTTGAAACAGTATTTTTTCACTTTTTACCTCTTAGGGAGCAAATGGATTGTCAATCCGAATTTTGGGACTGTGGTGAGGCCCCCGTAAACATTAGACCTTCCGCATCAATAACAAGTTTGACTTTGGGCTAACTTGTTTGGGGGTCCTAAACAAGCACTAGTAATGAAGGTGAGCCCGTGCCTGGCTTTAAGGGCATGAAGACAGACCATGAGGAGGCTCTTTCCTGGCCGCTTGTACATTCTTCAGCAGGCTCGCACTGGAAAACGGCCTCATTAACAATTTAAAACCTGTAATCCTGTAGGTGATTGAAACCAGTTTTACAAGTTAGTAAAATGAAAACGTGAGTAGAATTGAATAGGCGAAGTGCGCTTCAGGGGAGTATGAAACGCTGTGTGAAGGGCAGTGCCAACCTGCAGGTGGCTCGTGGAGACCCAGCAGGGGCCATCTGGTTTCGATACTGACTTGATTAAATATACAGTGGCTGCTATGGCAATAGTAAAGAGATAAAATGTAATACAGTATAAGACCCTGAAATCAGCTAAGTCTTCTGCTCATCTGCTCTGCCGCCGCAGATTGTGTCACAGGGTAGGGTCGGGAATCATTCACCTTTTATGTTCTCGTTATATTGGCTTTGATAACGCTCACCAGATAAGCCGTGTAAAAGCAGACACATGCGATAGACACATTGTGTATCTGTGTCATATCGGCACCGTAACACCATAGTTGTGCGCTGCATCCATCTACATTTCTATTACATGCTCACTAGACTTTTCTAAAAAAAAAATGGAAAATAAAAAATATTCCAGCACGTGAGAACAGTGCTGGCGTCTCTGATGCATTTTGTTACTTGTGTTTTTCCCCATATAGTTGAACAGATAAACGCTGAAAGAATTAACGTGCTGCAGATTTGAAGGAACAATTTAAATCTGCAGTAAAATAATAAGCAGCACGTACAGTGGGGCAAAAAAGTATTTAGTCAGTCAGCAATAGTGCAAGTTCAACCACTTAAAAAGATGAGAGGCGTCTGTAATTTACATCATAGGTAGACCTCAACTATGGGAGACAAACTGAGAAAAAAAATTCCAGAAAATCACATTGTCTGTTTTTTTTATCATTTTATTTGCATATTATGGTGGAAAATAAGTATTTGGTCAGAAACAAACAATCAAGATTTCTGGCTCTCACAGACCTGTAACTTCTTCTTTAAGAGTCTCCTCTTTCCTCCACTCATTACCTGTAGTAATGGCACCTGTTTAAACTTGTTATCAGTATAAAAAGACACCTGTGCACACCCTCAAACAGTCTGACTCCAAACTCCACTATGGTGAAGACCAAAGAGCTGTCAAAGGACACCAGAAACAAAATTGTAGCCCTGCACCAGGCTGGGAAGACTGAATCTGCAATAGCCAACCAGCTTGGAGTGAAGAAATCAACAGTGGGAGCAATAATTAGAAAATGGAAGACATACAAGACCACTAATAATCTCCCTAGATCTGGGCCTCCACGCAAAATCCCACCCCGTGGGGTCAGAATGATCACAAGAACGGTGAGCAAAAATCCCAGAACCACGCGGGGGGACCTAGTGAATGAACTGCAGAGAGCTGGGACCAATGTAACAAGGCCTACCATAAGTAACACACTACGCCACCTTGGACTCAGATCCTGCAGTGCCAGACGTGTCCCACTGCTTAAGCCAGTACATGTCCGGGCCCGTCTGAAGTTTGCTAGAGAGCATTTGGATGATCCAAAGGAGTTTTGGGAGAATGTCCTATGGTCTGATTAAACCAAACTGGAACTGTTTGGTAGAAACACAACTTGTCGTGTTTGGAGGAAAAAGAATACTGAGTTGCATCCATCAAACACCATACCTACTTTAAAGCATGGTGGTGGAAACATCATGCTTTGGGGCTGTTTCTCTGCAAAGGGGCCAGGACGACTGATCCGGGTACATGAAAGAATGAATGGGGCCATGTATCGTGAGATTTTGAGTGCAAACCTCCTTCCATCAGCAAGGGCATTGAAGATGAAACGTGGCTGGGTCTTTCAACATGACAATGATCCAAAGCACACCGCCAGGGCAACGAAGGAGTGGCTTCGTAAGAAGCATTTCAAGGTCCTGGAGTG
This sequence comes from Ranitomeya imitator, assembly GCF_032444005.1. NCBI lineage: Eukaryota > Metazoa > Chordata > Amphibia > Anura > Dendrobatidae > Ranitomeya > Ranitomeya imitator. The sequence goes on from NC_091284.1 coordinate 167,061,198, forward strand.
GCCTAGCCAGTCTCCAGATCTCAACCCTATAGAAAACCTTTGGAGGGAGTTGAAAGTCCATGTTGCCAAGCGAAAAGCCAAAAACATCACTGCTCTAGAGGAGATCTGCATAGAGGAATGGGCCAACATACCAACAACAGTGTGTAGCAACCTTGTGAAGACTTACAGAAAACGTTTGACCTCTATCATTGCCAACAAAAGATATATTACAAAGTATTGAGATGACATTTTGTTTCTGACCAAATACTTATTTTCCACCATAATATGCAAATAAAATGTTAAAAAAACAGACAATATGATTTTCTGGATTTTTTTTCTCAGTTTGTCTCCCATAGTTGAAGTCTACCTATGATGTAAATTACAGACGCCTCTCATCTTTTTAAGTGGTGGAACTTGCACTATTGCTGACTGACTAAATACTTTTTTGCCCCACTGTATATGAGATTTCAGAAACCTCATTGGTTTTGTTGGTACTATAACATGCTTTTTTCCAAGAAACAACACGCAGAAAAACAGGGCAAAAACGCAAGGTGACAAGTCCTCAGGTTATCTGTGTTTTTTTTTTTTTTTTAGGCTATGTGCACACGTCAGGTTTTTTTCCTGACAAAATCCGGAGAAATCTGCCAGAAAATCGCGTTTTTTTCCGCACGTTTTTCTCGCGTTTTTTGCGCGTTTTTTGCGCGGATTTTTTGCGTTTTTTTTTTTTTTTCCTGAATGCATGAAATCCGCAGAAAATCCGCAAAAAGAATGAGCATGGCCATTCTTTTTGCGGATTGCGTTTTTTTTGCGGTAAAAAACGCATACATCTGCACCAAAAATGCGGAATGCATTCTAAATGATAGGATGCATAATTTGAGCGTTTTTTATGCGGATTTATAGCGTTTTTATCGTGAAAATCCGCAAAAAAAACGCGAAAAATCCGGACGTGTGCACATACCCTAATAAAGGTGCGTGAATGGCGCGTATTATCCACCTGACAGAGCTATGTAAAAGCGCCTGATAAAATGAACATTGTGCACAGCAATGTAAGAACGACATTGCTGTGTACATGTTCTGTTTTATGTAACTTTTTCTTTATCTAATTCAAGTTTCGGAAACCATGAAGCAGTGAAAAGTGGCATTCACTATATTTAACAGTATAACGTGAAGGCCCCCGCCAAATGACCACCGGCCTTATCCTGAAGTGGCTTCCTCTGGGAAAACGGATTACTGCATGGGTATCTAAATGGCATTGCGTGTAAATCCCTTATGGCAGATTTATTCAGTATCATTCATCTTTTAAAGAGATTCTCCTGGAGTATAAAAGGATAGGTAATCAATATCTGATTGGAGGAATCCGATGGTTATTAGCTCCGATGGTAGCCAGATATAAACACGGAACACAGCTGTGCTGCGCAGCTCTATTTAATGTGTGTTGGCTGCAGCCGAGTACCCCAAGTCAGCTCTGTAGAGAAAAAATTGTTCTTCAGTACCCAGTAGAGGCTGCTACACATTGAATGCAGCAGCACAGTGCCACTCCGTTCAATTTTTACATCTGGCTACCGCTGAAGCTAATAAGAGTCGATCGGTGGGGGTGCTGTGTGTCAGACCCTAACCATTCTGGTATTGGTGGCCTATCCTACAGATAAATCAGCAATATCCTATGCCTGGAAAACCCTTTTTAAGACCATTTTTACCTAGATTTTCCATCACGTTATTATGCAGCTATATACGTTCGGACGTCAAAATCTGCCATTTCAGCATGGGTAGTAAAGTCATTTTTCCGTATTTCTGGAGAGGTGTTCATCAGCAGTGGTAGCATGCGTACTGCACACTGAGAGTCAATACTCCTTGTTCACTACGACGTTAAGTGCTTTCCCCGTAATTAAAATGGACTCCTTTACCAGACTAATTTCAGTAATTTGTACTGTCTTAGAGAACAGTTATAAAATCAATAAAGACCTCTCCAGAGAGGGAACATATGGGATTAATTATAGCTGGGGATGTGAGAAAGAGCTGACACTTCAACCTCCATTGGAGTAGGACCTCCTGCCGTGAACATGTAATTTCAACAGGGTATCTGATGAGAACTAGCCAACAAGTATAGGATTTGTATAATCGGAAGCAGAGAAATACAGGGGCTTCCTGTGTTCAAAGGAATTATCTCAGACACTCTCGAGACAGTGGTCAGTAATGAATTTTGGGGTTTGTGTTGATCGGATATTCATGGGAGATATATTTTTGGTGTAACTAGGAAGGAAGGGATGGACATAACTCATTCACTGACATCACCATTAGGCCGGCTGGACACCTCCAACTTAATATCGGTCAGATGGATGATGCTATCCGTGCCACGTTTCATCTTTATAGAAAGGTAAAATTATGATAGGAAACATGACAGCATCTTCCCCTGGGACCTCCAGGGGTGAAGATATCATGAAATTTGGGGGATCTCATAAACTTCTAAAGGACTTAGCACATCCCATAACCAGTCCTCCATATGAGCTCAACAACGGGAAGTATGTAGGTGTAACGTTAACCTGATAAAAAGCAGAGTTTGGGTTTTTGTCATTTGTCAGTTCTAGAAGGCACACATTATACTGTGATTTTGTCCATTTCCCTAAGGTGCTTCCATCCGCTAAGCTCTGAGCCATTTCTATGACACAAGTTTAATACTTTTCTCTTGTTATCCTTTTTATCCTATGTGCTTGTATATATCATATTATTTTGTTCCCATTTTGTCACATCTTTATTTTATTTTTTTTAATGAATACTGCCTACTTTTCTGGATTAAATATATAACATTTGATAGCTCTGTTCCTCTTGCTCTGTAAACCGCACCCCTGAAGCCATACACTACCTGTTATGGGTGTCCAATCGGTCTGTAGATATAAAATTTGGTACCCTACAATCAGTGTGAGTTACCCAATACCCGGCCTAGTAGTGAAAGCCTCTGCAACTTAAGGTACCGTCACACTCAGCGACGCTGCAGCGATATAGACAACGAGCTGATCGCTGTTTAGGTCGCTGTAGAGACGTGAAACACAGCAGCTCCAGAACGATGCAGGAGCGATCCAGTGACGTAACGGCGACTCACTTATCGTTGTAGCTGGTTGTTAGCTCCATGTAAAACATTGCTGGCATCGTTGCTTTTGCTGTCAAACACGACGATACACGCCGACCTGACGACCAAATAAAGTTCTGGACTTCTAGCTCCGACCAGCGATATCACAGCGGGGTCCAAATCGCTGCTGCGTGTCAAACACAACGAGATCGCTATCCAGGACGCGTGAAGGTACCTTTAGTTCATTACTCGTCATTCACTTGCGTAACTGTCCTGACAATTTAAGGCAGCGGATTTGCGCTCTATGACAAATGGGTGGCAGCAGTGGGATCATCGTTCTCTCTCTGGTGTTTTCCGTGACATTTACAATCTTTTACTACTTTACTCTAAAATGACCTGATTCACATCAGCATGTTAGGGATACTAAGTGCCAGCAGCATTACTATGTGCTGATGGTTTAGCACCCCTAAACCTAGTCACTGGCTCCCTAAAAAAGAGTGAAGCTAATTAAAAAGCTGGGAAAGCATTTTGTACAGTGGATTATGGACCGCTCTGCTTTTCAGTTTTGCCTTTTGGCTCATATGCCGTTCAGAAAGTGAGTGACAGTGCTTCTGTGTTGTCAAGCATTTGTTTTCTGTAATGTAATCCAAAAGGTTCTCCTCCTAAATGGGTAGTGTTACTTTGTTTTATTGAAGTCCTAAAATAATAAATCACCCACTGCCCCCAATATCCGAAAGCCAGTACTAAAATAAAAAACTGTACTTAAAAAAAAAAAAAAAAAGCCAAACCCCCAATTCTGATTACAGTTGATATTATATGGACACCTGAGCTTTAAACCTTTTAATTCTACTTGTGATATTTTTTTTTCTTTTTCTTAACGGGGTGTAGATTAAACAGTATAATTACCAACACGTGTAAATTATTCATGCCCTGAATAACGCAAAGTAAGATGCAGACAGCTCAGAGTTGGCACACTGCCTCGTAATTTTTAGGATTTAATGAGACGGCAGCTCGTTTTTTTATTTCATTACAACCAAATGTCCACTCATCTTGGGGATCCATCCTAAAGTTTGCGGCCTCCAGTTATTATTTTTGTGCTGTTGCATGGTATGAATATTGTTTGTTTGTTTTTGCCATTTATGTCAATGATGACAAATAGATCTATTCTGCATGTCTCTGAATAGACACATTGATGAAGTGATGACAGTCTGTCATTCATCATGTGACTTAGGCTTTAATTGGCACAGCCATCGTCACAGATCTTCATGATAGGTCAGCAATATCAAAGTCCTGAAAACCCCTCTACTTTCTTCTGTCCAAAAAAATAGAAACAGCTTTTCAGGTGTCTTGACAATGATCATAATTGATCAGGAAAATGAATATAAAATTTTAACGCTTAGAAGATTTTTCTTTAAGTTTGGGGCTACACGAAGACTCTGTCCGTGACTCAGATCCATCATCCATAGATACCTGTTTGCCACTGTTGGATTCCAGCATAATGCAAGTGATTGGGGTCACATTGTGACCCACAATGTACTGCGATCAGAAATTCAACTAGTTCTGATTTTTTTTTGTGATATGTTTGTCGCGTTACCTTGTAGATTAAATTGTACCATAATGCCATTCACTTTCGGCTATGTAGCAGCTGCATACATTGATCTTTGGCTTCACAACCAGTGTCTTGGCCAAAGTCACCATATAGGGCTCGTTCTGATGTCCGTTTTTAACGTGCGATTGCTATCCTTTTTTTTTAAACTGATATCACTTGTACCTGTAATGGCCTATAGGGTTGTTCACAGGTCTATGATATTTTGCGAACTGAGAGGTCTGTGCAAAATCATATAGACATGTCTAATCTTGAGCAAAGTATCTAATCAAACTCGTCCATGGGAAAAAAAATCGGACCTCACTAACATGACATTCATGTGCAGTCTGTATTTCACAGACTGTTAGATATGATAGACAAATCAACAATGAAATCACTGGACAAGGTCTTCAAATCGTGGAACATTTCACTGGCGACAAAGACACAGCTTTTACATACAGCAGTCTGGTCTTTTCTGTGGTAACATACCCATGTGAAACCTGGACAATAAAGAAACAAGACAGAAGAAGAATCAACACCTTTACAATGTAGTGCTAGAGAAGGATGTGATCAATATCATGGATGGCAAGAAGAACAAACAAATCATTTGTCTTGAAACAAGTTATGCCAGACAAGTCACTCGAAAGAAGAATCCTCAAGCTACAACTTGCCTATTTTGGACAAATCATACGAAGACCGCAATCACTGAAGAAGGACATCATTGTCAGAAGAATAGAAGGAACAAGGCAGAGAATAATAGCAGTAACCCGATGGATTGATTCTATCAAGATAACGGTGGAGAAAACCCTGGTGGACCTATCTAGGCTTACACAAGATCGATCTTCCTACAGATCGTTCTTCCATAAAGTCACCATGGCTCAAGATCGAGTCTAAAGGTCGTAAAAATAAATAAATTAGATTTGGGAAGGTGGATAAACTTTTTCCTTTTTTCTCGTATGAGAAAACATTGATAAAATTCAGATGACATTCTGATGAAAATCACTTATCAAAGTTGGCCTGTGTTTTTTCGTACATTAAAAAAACCTGACGTCTGAATGAAGCCTTAATGTAACTCGGTCCTAGGGATGTAAAGCTTTTCTACTTGTTTGATCAATTACACATGCATATCCTTTACCATTGGCACTAACTGCATCTGTTCTTCATTTTCCCACTGTATGGACTGGAGCATGCATGATAATCCTATAAACATGGCTGCCCGCCAATGATGTATGTTTAGGTTGTCTCTTTTAGCGTTCTGCTCTTTCCGAGAATGTGTATTTATTTACCTAAACGAATTTGTGAAAATGACGTCTTGGTATCTTTCCAAGGTTTCATTGGAAGCATATCTTACAAAGTTCACTAAAAGTTGAGATGGATGTTATGCCATTCTGTGGCCTTCTCCATTGCCTAAATTATTAAATAACATCTTATCTTCTACAGTCATGGTCAAAAGTATTGACACCCCTGCAATTCTGTCAGATAATACTCATTTTCTTCCTGAGAATGATTGCTAACACAAATTATTTGGTATTATTATCTTCATTTAATTTGTCTTAAATGAAAAAACACAAAAGAGAATGAAGCAAAAAGCAAAACATTGATCATTTCACACAAAATTCCAAAAATGGGCCAGACAAAAGTATTGGCACCCTCAGCCTAATACCTGGTTGCACAACCTTTAGCCAAAATAACTGCAACCAACCACTTCCGGTAATCATCAATGAGTTTTTTACAATGCTCTGCTGGAATTTTAGACCATTCTTCTTTGGCAAACTGCTCCAGGTCCCTGATATTTGAAGGGTTCCTTCTCCAAACTGCCATTTTTAGATCTGTCCACAGGTGTTCTATGGGTTTCAGGTCTGGACTCATTGCTGGCCACCTTAGAAGTCTCCAGTGCTTTCTCTCAAACCATTTTCTAGTGCTTTTTGAAGTGTGTTTTGGGTCATTGTCCTGCTGGAAGACCCATGACCTCTAAGGGAGACCCAGCTTTCTCACACTGGGCCCTACATTATGCTGCAAAATTTGTTGGTAGTCTTCAGACTTCATAATGCCATGCACACGATCAAGCAGTCCAGTGCCAGAGGCAGCAAAGCAACCCCAAAACATCAGGGAACCTCCGCCATGTTTGACTGTAGGGACCGTGTTCTTTTCTTTGAATGCCTCTTTTTTTTCTCCTGTAAACTCTATGTTGTTGCTTTTGCCCAAAAAGCTCTACTTTTGTCTCATCTGACCAGAGAACATTCTTCCAAAACGTTTTAGGCTTTTTTAGGTAAGTTTTGGCAAACTCCAGCCTGGCTTTTTTATGTCTCGGGGTAAGAAGTGGGGTCTTCCTGGGTCTCCTACCATACAGTCCCTTTTCTTTCAGACGCCAACGGATAGTATGGGTTGACACTGTTGTACACTCGGACTGCAGGGCAGCTTGAACTTGTTTGGATGTTAGTCGAGGTTCTTTATCCAACATCTGCACAATCTTGCATTGAAATCTCTTGTCAATTTTTCTTTTCCGTCCACATCTAGGGAGGTTAGCCACAGTGCCATGGGCTTTAAACTTCTTGATGACACTGTGCACGGTAGACACAGGAACATTCAGGTCTTTGGAGATGGACTTGTAGCCTTGAGATTGCTCATGCTTCCTCACAATTTGGTTTCTCAAGTCCTCCGACAGTTCTTTGGTCGTCTTTCTTTTCTCCATGCTCAATGTGGTACACACAAGGACACAGGACAGAGGTTGAGTCAACTTGAATCCATGTCAACTGGCTGCAAGTGTGATTTCGTTATTGCCAACACCTGTTAGGTGCCATAGGTAAGTTACAGGTGCTGTTAATTACACATATTAGAGAAGCATCACATGATTTTTCGAACAGTGCCAATATTTTTGTCCACCCCCTTTTTTATGTTTGGTGTGGAATTATATCCAATTTGGCTTTAGGACAATTCTTTTTGTGTTTTTTTTCATTTAAGACAAATTAAATGAAGATAATACCAAATAATTTGTGTTTGCAATCATTTTCAGGAAGAAAATGAGTATTATCTGACAGAATTGCAGGGGTGTCAATACTTTTGGCCATGACTGTAATTGATAATCATAGGAACATTGAATCATTGCATACCATTGTGTCAAGTCAATGTATTTATTACCCTTTCTAACATAGTGTGTCCTTCCATATACAACCATGGTACATTCAAAAAATGCAGAATTTCCTAATACGGTTCGTTTATTTGCATTCCCTGTAAATCACGGTTTAATCACAGTATCAGTAGGATCAACTTTTTCAAGCCGTCTATATGGTCATGTAGGTCATAGGAAGCAGAATGAAATTATACCTTGAGATCTGCAATCCGATGGCTTATACCAGAAAGTTCCACAATGTTATTTAAATCGGCTGTTCGGATCTATAGGTTGGACATCGATCTCACTGAGACTCTGCCCCCAGAGCTTATTTTAAATAAAATGGAGCATCACCAGTGTCAGACATGTAATGACTGACATTCTGCTCTCCTGATCTATATGTCTCACACTAGCAACACTTTCCCCCCCCCCCCCTTTCATTTATAAATTTATAATAAGCTTTGGAGGCAGAATCTTTGTGAGATCTCTGTCCCGCCCATAGATCTTAACCCCTTAGTGACTGCCGATATGCCTTTTAACAGCGGCAGTTAAGGGTACTTATTCCTCAGCGCCGCTTTTTAACGGCACTGAGAAATAAATGTGTTTCGCCTGCCAGCGCTGGAATTTCTCTGGGGTCTCAGGTCACGGAATAACGGTGATCATATAAAAAAAAAAAAAAAAATTGATTTCCCATTTACCGTAATTCTCTCTCCTCTGATGTGATCTAGCACATGAGAGATGAGAGAAATGGGGGTCCTCCGAGCCCCCCGGTACCTGCAATGTCCCTCCTGCTGTCACCTGGCCCTCGGCATCTTTTTCTGAGGAAAAAAATGGCAGTGCGCCGAGATCTGCCGGCCAGCATTAATCTCTTATTGGTTCATTTTGATTACTGTGATACACTATTATGGTGATCAAAATTTTATAAAAAAAAAAAGTAAATCAAACCCCCCTTTATCACCCCTTTTAGTTAGGTAAAAATAGTAAAATAAAAAAAGTATTTATTTCCATTTTTCCATTGGGCTTATAGTTGGAGTTAGGGTTGGGGCTAGAATTAGGGTTAGAGTTGTGTTGAGGTTAGGGTTGTGGTGTTGGGGGGTTAGGGTTGTGGTGTTGGGGTTAGGGTTGTGGTGTTGGGGGGGTTAGGGTTGTGGTGTTGGGGGGTTAGGGTTGTGGTGTTGGGGGGGTTAGGGTTGTGGTGTTGGGGGGTTGGGGGTGTGTTGGTTAGGGTTGTAGTGTTGGGGGGTTAGGGTTGTGGTGTTGGGGGTTAGGGTTGTGGTGTTGGGGGGTTGGGGGTGTGTTGGTTAGGGTTGTGGTGTTAGGGGTTGGGATTAGTGTTAGGGGTGTGTTGGGGTTAGAGTTGGTGTTAGTGCTGTGCTAGGGTTGGAGTTGGAGAATTGGGAGGTTTCCGCTGTTTAGGTACATCAGGGAGTCTCCAAATGTGACCTGGTGCCCGCCATTGATTTAATCCATTTTTGGGTTTAAAAAGTCAAACAGTGCTCCCTCCCTTCTGAGCCCTGTCTGAAGCGCAAACAGTGGCTTTCTCCCACGTGCTGGGTATCTGCATACTCAGGAGAAATTGCACAACAACTTTTGTGGTCCATTTTCTCCTGATACCCTTGTGAAAATAAAGTTTTGTTCCAAAGTAAATTTTTGATGAAAAAAGTAAAATGTTCGTTTTTTCCTTCCACATTGCTTTAACTCTCGTGAAGCACCTGAAGGGTTATTAAACTTCATGAATGTGGTTATGCGCACCTTGAGGGGTGCAGTTTTTAGAATGATGTCACTTTTGGGTATCTTCTGTCATATTGACCCCCCCAAACAGGTGGTCCCTAAATAAATGGTTTTGTAAATTTTGTTGGATAAGTTAGAAATCGCTGGTCAACTTCTAACTCTTATAATGTCCTAACAAAAAAATAGTTTCCAAAATTGTGCTGATGTAAAGTAGACATGTGGGAAATATTATTTACTGATTTAAGGGTGCAAAAATTAAAATTTAGAAAATTGCTAAATTTTTATATTTTTTTTGTGCCAAATTTCCTTTTTTTTCATAAATAAACACAAGTCATATCGAACAAATTTTACCACTAACATGAAGCACAATATGTCACGAAAAACAATCTCAATCAGTGGGATACGTTGAAGCGTTGCAGAACTATAACTTCATAAAGTGACAGTGGTCAGAATTGTAAAAATTGGCTTGGTTATTAAGTACCAAATTGGCTCTGTCATTAAGGGGTTAATATATAAAAGCTGTTAAAAACATAGATTTCTCTGGCATAAGACATTGGATGCATGCTCCTATAGACAGCTTAGGAGGGTTGATATCAAAAGATTCCATGGATTTTCCACGATTATATTGACAGCCTTCCCTTCGGATAGGTCCTCAATATCATATTGTCGGAGGTCTCGAACTCTTGCAGTAGCTGAGAACACCCACTACAGCAGTGTTCCCCAACTCCGGTCCTCAAGAGCCACCAACAGGTCATGTTTTCAGGATTTCCTTAGTATTGCACAGGTGATAATTGCATCATCTGCACAGGCAGTAATTCCATCACCTGTGCAATACTAAGGAAATCCTGAAAACATGACCTGTTGGTGGCTCTCGAGGACCGGAGTTGGGGAACACTGCCCTACAGAGTAGTGTTCCGGCTTCCCCCACAGTGTAACAGTGGGATTAGTTCTTCGGCTCTGCAAGTGTTCGACACCCTCGATCTGATATTGTTGTCCTGTCCTATAAATCCTACAGTAATTTGTCCACCTCTGAATATAATGCGCGCTCTCATTTACACATAGGGGTTCATCATAGTAGAAGGAAGTTGATTAATATTTAGGTTCAGTGGTGCAGAATATAATTAATGTGGTGCACCGTAACATTTTCCTGGAAACTCTCTTTAATATTTAATGACCGTAACCTGTCTTTTGTAGAGCGAGGAGCTTTGTGCTCTACTTATTACATTATTAGCTTTTTGTTTCTTAGAGCTTATTGTACAAGTTATGGCCTTCATGGGACCACACAGAAAGTTCACCATATTAAACAATTACCTCCGTGTGGTCCCCGCCTTCCCATGTAGGATTTTAATTTAGCTGTAATGAATCCTTTGTGTGCAGCTTAGGTAAAAAAAAGAAAGAAAAGCATGAAAAAGGTAATGTTAGAGCAAGTGTGCATTCCCAAGCTTAATGCAGTGTTACCCTTCATGGCCTTGCTCTATAGAAGATGTACATGTGGGGCTCAGCAACCTTTCTCCAGTAGTCACCTGACCATAGCGTTCTGCCTAGAATCGCTGAACTATCGGGTGTACAGTTGTGGTCAAAAGTTTACATACCCCGGGAGAATTTTTGCTTTCTTGGCCTTTTTCCAGAGAATATGAATGATGGCACCAAAACTTTTTCTCCACTCATGGTTAGTGGCTAGGTGAAACCATTTATTGCCAAACTACTGTGTTTTCTCTTTTTAAATCATAATGACAACCCAAAACATCATATTATCTGGAAAAAAAAAAAAAGTTCCCAGTTTTTTTATGTTGCGTATTTTCGAAAAAAGTACAAGTGACCTATTTTCTTAAGGCGAACGTGTCACCAGGTTTGACTGTTATGACATGCGGCCCCCATATTTCAGGCCTAATATACAGCATCTGTAATGCTGTTTATAGGCCCCCCAACCTGACCTGAAAGACAAGTAAAAACACTTTCATTATACTCACCTGTGGGGTGTCGCTGGTCTTCGTCAGGCACCTCCCTTCTTTTTGTGATGCTGTCCTCCTGCTTGCTTTGAGTGGATGACGCTTCCCTATGTCGTCCGCACAGTCTCCCCGACATCGCACTCCTGTGCAGGCGTACTTCTCTCCCCTGACTAGGGCACCATAAAGTACTGCAGTGTACTAGCGCCAGGGCTTCTTTGACCTTTCCTGGCGCCTGCGCACTGCGGTACTTTGCTCTGCCCACAACAGGACCGAGAAGTACGTCTGCACAGGAGCGGTGCAATGCCAGGGAGATTGGGTTGATGACGTAGGGAAGCAAGAAGGGAGTATGGCATCACAAGAAGAAAGGAGGCGCCCGACCAAAACTAAAGACACCTCTTGGACCTGAGCTCCCCGCAGGTTTGTAAAGCTGTTTTTCTTGTCTTTCAGGTCTGGTTGAGGGCAGATATGCAGCATTATAGAATGCTGAATATTAGCCCTGAAAGGTGGTGGCCATCAAAAACTCACCAAAAAACTCACCAAAAGCTCATCCTGGGAACTTAACCTTTTATGATTATACAGCTATCGGGGCAGGTCTCACATCCCAAATGGAGGACAAGCGGTGGAGGCCCATGGGTTTCATTGTGTATCAGGACTACAAAAGACTACAGTTCTTTTGGTCTTTTGTTCATAGGACTAAGCAAAAAACTGCAGAATTTTAACAATTGCCATTAGTTTATCAACTATTTTTATTTGTTGGAAAATCCTTTTAATTTGCTATAAAAATGTACAGATAATTATTTCAAATTGCACACACTGATTTTTTTTTTTTTTTTTTTTTATAAATAAAGCAATACTGTCCCTTCCCTAACCCCCAACAGGTCTAGTCTCGGCACTGCATGGTTCCCGCTTCTTGGTGGTTGCTGCTCACAGACTTGGTATAGAAAATGCCTGAAAGTCAACCACTGGGCTTGTGGAGACCTGATTTAGGCTACTTTCACACTAGAGTCAGCGTCAGCCCGTCGCAGTGCGTCGGGCCGACGTACCGACGCATCCTGTGCCAACGCAGCACAACCGGGGCAGCGGATGGATTATTACAATGCATTCGCTGCACCATTGTGAGTTGCGGGGAGGAGGGGGCGGAGTTCCGGCCGTGCATGCACGGTCGGAAATGGCGGACACATTGCACCAAAAAATGTTACAAGCAACGTTTTTTGGTGCCGATGGTCCTCCACAACACGACGCAACTGTCGCACGACAGTTGAGACATGTGGCAATGCGTCGCAATGCATCGCTAATACAATCCTATGGAGAAAAAATGTATCCTGCAAACAACTTTGCAGGATGCGGTTTTTCTGCAAAACGACGCATTGCAACGTGCGTCGTACGAAGCTAGTGTGAAAGTAGCCTTAGTGAGTGATTGTCTGAGCCATTGGTGGACTTGGAAAGAAAAGGGACCTTTGAAGACCAGTAGTTTACTTGCCTTTCGTGGGTCCGACTCAATTGCTGCTCCAGAATTTGTTGATCGGCTGCAGCAGGTTAATCACGTCGACAACACTGCTGCCAGTCACAGGGTTCAGCGGCCCAGCCAATGTAGACGGGGGGGTAGCTGAGCTCAGTGATTAGCTTTTGCAATAAGGTACCTTCACACTAAGAGACGCTGCAGCGATACCGACAACGATCCGGATCGCTGCAGCGTCGCTGTTTGGTCGCTGGAGAGCTGTCACACAGACAGCTCTCCAGCGACCAACGATGCCGGTAACCAGGGTAAACATCGGGTTACTAAGCGCAGGGCCGCGCTTAGTAACCCGATGTTTACCCTGGTTACCATCGTTAAAGTAAAAAAAACAACCACTACATACTTACCTACCGCTGTCTGTCCTCGGCGCTCTGCTTCTCTGGTCTGGCTGTGAGCACAGCGGCCGGAAAGCAGAGCTGTGATGTCACCGCTCTGCTTTCCGGCTGCCCGGCGCTCACAGCCAGAGCAGAGAAGCAGAGCGCCGAGGACAGACAGCGGTAGGTAAGTATGTAGTGGTTGTTTTTTTACTTTAACCCCTTCCCGACCTGTGACACAGCGTATGCGTCATGAAAGTCGGTGCCAATCCGACCTGTGACGCATATGCTGTGTCACAGAAAGATCGCGTCCCTGCGGATCGGGTGAAAGGGTTAACTCCCATTTCACCCGATCTGCAGGGACAGGGGGAGTGGTAGTTTAGCCCAGGGGGGGTGGCTTCACCCCCTCGTGGCTACGATCGCTCTGATTGGCTGTTGAAAGTGAAACTGCCAATCAGAGCGATTTGTAATATTTCACCTAAAAAAATGGTGAAATATTACAATCCAGCCATGGCCGATGCTGCAATATCATCGGCCATGGCTGGAAATACTAATGTGCCCCCACCCCACCCCACCGATCGCCCCCCCAGCCCCCCGATCTGTGGCCCGCTCCCCTCCGTCCTGTGCTCCGCTCCCCCGTCCTCCTGTCCGCTCCCCCCGTGCTCCAATCACACCCCCCCGTGCTCCAATCAAACCCCCCCGCACTCCGATCCCCCCCCGTGCTCCGAACCACCCCCCCCTGCACACCGATCCACCCCCCCTGCACACCGATCCACCCGCCCGCACACCGATCACTCTCCCCCATGCTCCGATCCCTCCCCCCCGTGCTCCGACGCCCCCCCGTGCCCTGATCTCCCCCCCCGAGCCCTGATCTCCCCCCCTTATACTTACCGATCCTGGCGGGGTCCGTCCGTCTTCTTCCCCGAGCGCGGCCATGTTCCAAAATGGCGGGCGCATGCGCAGTGCGCCCGCCGAATCTGCCGGCCGGCAGATTCGTTCCAATGTGAATTTTGATCACTGTGATATAATCTATCACAGTGGTCAAAATAAAAAAACAGTAAATGACCCCCCCCATTTGTCCCCCATAGATAGGGACAATAATAAAATAAAGAATTTTTTTTTTTTTTCACTAAGGTTGGAGTTAGAACTAGGGTTAGGGGTAGGGTTAGGGTTAGGGGTAGGGGTAGGGTTAGGGGTAGGGGTAGGGTTAGGGTTAGGGTTAGGGTTTCGGTATGTGCACACGTATTCTGGTCCTCTGCGGATTTTTCCGCAGCGGATTTAATAAATCCGCAGTGCTAAACCGCTGCGGATTTATGGCAGATTTACCGCGGTTTTTCTGCGCATTTCACTGCGGTTTTACAACTGCGATTTTCTATTGGAGCAGTTGTAAAACCGCTGTGGAATCCGCAGAAAGAAGTGACATGCTGCGGAATGTAAACCGCTGCGTTTCCGTGCAGTTTTTCCGCAGCATGTGTACAGCGATTTTTGTTTCCCATAGGTTTACATTGAAATGTAAACTCATGGGAAACTGCTGCGGATCCGCAGCGTTTTCCGAAGCGTGTGCACATACCTTTAGAATTAGGCTATGTGCACACGGTGCGGATTTGGCTGCGGATCCGCAGCGGATTGGCCGCTGCGGATCCGCAGCAGTGTTCCATCAGGTTTACAGTACCATGTAAACCTATGGAAAACCAAATCCGCTGTGCCCATGGTGCGGAAAATACCGCACGGAAACGCTGCGTTGTATTTTCCGCAGCATGTCAATTCTTTGTGCGGATTCCGCAGCGTTTTACACCTATTCCTCAATAGGAATCCGCAGGTGAAATCCGCAGTAAATCCGCAGGTAAAACGCAGTGCCTTTTACCCGCGGATTTTTCAAAAATGGTGCGGAAAAATCTCACACGAATCCGCAACGTGGGTACATAGCCTTAGGGTTAGGGTTGGGTTGGAATTAGGGTTGTGGTTAGGGTTAGGGGTGTGTTGGGGTTAGGGTTGTGGTTAGGGGTGTGTTGCGGTTAGGGTTGTGGTTAGGGTTACGGCTACAGTTGGGATAAGGGTTAGGGGTGTGTTGGCGTTAGAATTGAGGGGTTTCCACTGTTTAGGCACATCAGGGGGTCTCCAAACGCAACATGGCGCCACCATTGATTCCAGCCAATCTTTTATTCAAAAAGTCAAATGGTGCTCCTTCCCTTCCGAGCCCCGACGTGTGCCCAAACAGTGGTTTACCCCCACATATGGGGTATCAGTGTACTCAGGACAAACTGGGCAACAATTACTGGGGTCCAATTTCTCCTGTTACCCTTGAGAAAATAAAAAATTGCTTGCTAAAACATCATTTTTGAGGAAAGTAAAATGATTTTTTATTTTCACGGCTCTGCGTTGTAAACGTCTGTGAAGCACATGGGGGTTCAAAGTGCTCACCACATATCTAGATAAGTTCCTTGGGGGGTCTAGTTTCCAAAATGGGGTCACTTGTGGGGGGTTTCTACTGTTTAGGCACACCAGGGGCTCTGCAAACGCAACGTGACGCCCGCAGACCATTCCATCAAAGTCTGCATTTCAAAACGTCACTACTTGACTTCCGAGCCCCGACATGTGCCCAAACAGTGGTTTACCCCCACATATGGGGTATCAGCGTACTCAGGACAAACTGGGCAACAATTACTGGGGTTCAATTTCTCCTGTTACCCTTGAGAAAATAAAAAATTGCTTGCTAAAACATCATTTTTGAGGAAAGAAAAATGATTTTTTATTTTCACGGCTCTGCGTTGTAAACGTCTGTGAAGCACTTGGGGGTTCAAAGTGCTCACCACATATCTAGATAAGTTCCTTGGGGGGTCTAGTTTCCAAAATGGGGTCACTTGTGGGGGGTTTCTACTGTTTAGGCACACCAGGGGCTCTGCAAACGCAAAGTGACGCCCGCAGACCATTCCATCAAAGTCTGCATTTCAAAAGTCACTACTTCCCTTCTGAGCCCCGACGTGTGCCCAAACAGTGGTTTACCCCCACATATGGGGTATCAGCGTACTCAGGAGAAACTGGACAACAACTTTTGGGGTCCAATTTCTCCTGTAACCCTTGGGAAAATAAAAAATTCTGGGCTAAAAAATTATTTTTGAGGAAAGAAAACGTATTTATTTTTTTCACTGCTCTGTGTTATAAACTTCTGTGAAGCACTTGGGGGTTCAAAGTGCTCACCTCACATCTAGATAAGTTCCTTTCGGGGTCTAGTTTCTAAAATGGGGTCACTTGTGGGGGGTTTCTACTGTTTAGCCACATCAGGGGCTCTGCAAACGCAACGTAACGCCCGCAGAGCATTCCATCAAAGTCTGCATTTCAAAATGTCACTACTTGACTTCCGAGCCCCGACATGTGCCCAAACTGTGGTTTACCCCCACATATGGGGTATCAGCGTACTCAGGAGAAACTGTACAACAACTTTTGGGGTCAAATTTCTCCTGTTACCCTTGGGAAAATAATAAATTGCAGGCTAAAAAATCATTTTAGAGAAAATAAAATTTTTATTTTATTTTCATGGCTCTGCGTTATAAACTTCTGTGAAGCACTTGGAAGTTCAAAGTCCTCACCACACATCTAGATTAGTTCCTTTGGGGGTCTAGTTTCCAAAATGGGGTCATATGTGGGGGATCTCCAATGTTTAGGCACACAGGGGCTCTCCAAACGTGACATGGTGTCCGCTAATGATTGGAGCTAATTTTCCATTTAAAAAGCCAATTGGCGTGCCTTCCCTTCCGAGCCCTGCCGTCCGCCCAAACAGTGGTTTACCCCCACATATGGGGTATCAGCGTACTCAGGACAAACTGGACAACAACATTTGTGGTCCAATTTCTCCTATTACCCTTGGCAAAATAGGAAATTCCAGGCTAAAAATCATTTTTGAGGAAAGAAAAATTATTTTTTATTTTCATGGCTCTGCATTATAAACTTCTGTGAAGCACCTGGGGGTTTAAAGTGCTCAATATGCATCTAGATAAGTTCCTTGGGGGGTCTAGTTTCCAAAATGGGGTCACTTGTGGGGGAGCTCCAATGCATAGGCACACAGGGGCTCTCTAAACGCGACATGGTGTCCGCTAACAATTGGAGCTAATTTTCCATTCAAAAAGTCAAATGGCGCGCCTTCCCTTCCGAGCCCTGCCGTGTGCCCAAACAGTGGTTTACCCCCACATATGAGGTATCGGCGTACTCGGGAGAAATTGCCCAACAAATTTTAGGATTCATTTTATCCTATTGCCCATGTGAAAATGAAAAACTGAGGCGAAAAGAATTTTTTTGTGAAAAAAAAAGTACTTTTTCATTTTTACAGATCAATTTGTGAAGCACCTGAGGGTTTAAAGTGCTCAATATGCATCTAGATAAGTTCCTTGGGGGGTCTAGTTTCCAAAATGGGGTCATTTGTGGGGGAGCTCCAATGTTTAGGCACACGGGGGCTCTCCAAACACGACATGGTGTCCGCTAACGATGGAGATAATTTTTCATTCAAAAAGTCAAATGGCGCTCCTTCCCTTCCAAACCTTACCATGTGCCCAAACAGTGGTTTACCCCCACATGTGAGGTATCGGTGTACTCATGAGAAATTGCCCAACAAATTTTAGGATCCATTTTATCCTGTTGCCCATGTGAAAATGAAAAAAATTGAGGCTAAAAGAATTTTTTTGTGAAAAAAAAGTACTTTTTCATTTTTACGGATCAATTTGTGAAGCCCCCGGGGGTTCAAAGTTCTCACTATGCATCTAGATAAGTTCCTTGGGGCGTCTAGTTTCCAAAATGGGGTCACGTGTGGGGGAGCTCCAATTTTTAGGCACACGGGGGCTCTCCAAACGTGACATGGTGTCCGCTAAAGAGTGGAGCCAATTTTTCATTCAAAAAGTCAAATGGCGCTCCTTCCCTTCCAAGCCCTGCCGTGCGCCCAAACAGTGGTTTACCCCCACATATGAGGTATCAGCGTACTCAGGACAAATTGGACAAAAACTTTCGTGGTTCAGTTTCTCCTTTTACCATTGGGAAAATAAAAAAAATGTTGCTAAAAGATAATTTTTGTGACTAAAAAGTTAAATGTTCATTTTTTCCTTCCATGTTGCTTCTGCTGCTGTGAAGCACCTGAAGGGTTAAAAAACTTCTTGAATGTGGTTTTGAGCACCTTGAGGGGTGCATTTTTTAGAATGGTGTCACTTTTGGGTATTTTCAGCCATATAGACCCCTCAAACTGACTTCAAATGTGAGGTGGTCCCTAAAAAAAATGGTTTTGTAAATTTCGTTGTAAAAATGAGAAATCGCTGGTCAAATTTTAACTCTTATAACTTCCTAGCAAAAAAAAATGTTGTTTCCAAAATTGTGCTGGTGTAAAGTAGACATGTGGGAAATGTTATTTATTAACTATTTTGTGTCACATAACTCTCTGGTTTAACAGAATAAAAATTCAAAATGTGAAAATTGCGAAATTTTCAAAATTTTCGCCAAATTTCCGTTTTTATCACAAATAAACGCAGAATTTATTGACCTAAATTTACCACTAACATGAAGCCCAATATGTCACGAAAAAACAATCTCAGAACCGCTAGGATCCGTGGAAGCGTTCCTGAGTTATTACCTCATAAAAGGACACTGGTCAGAATTGCAAAAAACGGCCAGGTCATTAAGGTCAAAATAGGCTGGGTCATGAAGGGGTTAACGATGGTAACCAGGGTAAACATCGGGTTACTAAGCGCGGCCCTGCGCTTAGTAACCCGATGTTTACCCCTGGTTACCAGCGAAGACATCGCTGAATCGGCGTCACACACGCCGATTCAGCGATGTCAGCGGGAGAGCCAGCGACGAAACAAAGTTCTGGCCTTTCTTCCCCGACCAGCGACAGCACAGCAGGGGCCTGATCGCTGCTGCGTGTCACACTGGACGATATCACTAGCCAGGACGCTGCAACATCACGGATCGCTAGCGATATAGTCTAGTGTGACGGTACCTTTACCTTGTCACCGCTGCAGCCATAAAGAGCCTGGGGCAGCGGCAGAGTCACAGCTCAGTACTTAAAGCCCAGTTTTTGTTTTTTAATTATCGCTGAGCATGTGAGGAAAAACCTAAATGAAAGGAGACCACCCTGTTAGGGGTATGATCACATTCATCTAAATTAGGCCGGCTTCACACTTTGCGAGTTTTACGGACGTAAGAGCGCAGAAACTACGTCCGTAAAACTCGCAAAACATACGGCACAATTATTCTCTATACCCCTGCTCCTATCTGCCGTATTAAACTGATCAGTATTATACGGCTTTCTACGGCCGTAGAAAATCGCAGCATGCTGTGTTTGTCACCGTATTGCGCAAATAAAACGTCAATGAAAGTCTATGGAAGCCCCAAAAATACGGATCACACACGGACCAGCAGTGTGACTTGCGAGAAATACGCAGCGGTGTTAGCGAGAAAAGCCGGTAATTCATTGCGGTGTACAGTAAAATCACACTGACAGCTTCCAGTAGAATAGGTAGAATAAATGTGTACACATAGAATAGGTATATATATATATATATATATATATATAATGTGTGTCAGTGAGACACATATATGTATATATATTAATATTTCTTCCAGCGCTAGACGGCTTTAAAGCCGGTAATTCAATTACCGGCTTTTGCTTTCTCCTTCCTAAACCCGACATATGAGACCTGGTTTACATACAGTAAACCATCTCATATCACCATTTTTTTGGCATATTCCACACTACTAATGTCAGTAGTGTGTATATGCAAAAAGGCGCCCTCTGCTGGTTGTCCTCATATGATCTCGAGCCTGGGAGCTTTCTAGGAAAGTTCCCACGATCTAGGAACAACCAGCAGAGGGCGCCTCACCGCAAATGAAGGTAAATATAGGTCATTGACCTACTTTACCTTCATTCTCCGGGGTTTTGCAGACATGAGCAACATTGCATTAGCAAAGCTCGTGGCTGCAAAATATTTTAACCCCTTCAGATGGATTTACATCGTTGGACGTGACAGATCCTCGGAAGGTAAGGATATTGTTGGTTTATTTTTTTTTTTTTTATTTACAGATCGAGGGTCTTCAGTGAGTGGATTGAGAGTAGAATAAATTAATACAACAACCTTTGTGATTTTTTTTCATTAAATTAATTTTTAATAATGTGGTTTTTTTTTTAACCCTTTACCAGTATTGGATTAATAATGGATAGGTGTCAGAATTGACGCCTCTCCATTATTAATTTGGCTTAATGTCACCTTACAATAGCAAGGTGGCATTAACCCTTCATTACCCCATATCCCACCGCTACACGGGAATGGGAAGAGAGTGGCCAAGTGCCAGAATAGGCGCATCTTCCAGATGTGCCTTTTCTGGGGTGGCTGGGGGCAGATGTTTTTAGCCAGGGGGGGGGGCCAATAACCGTGGACCCTCTCCAGGCTATTAATATCTGCCCTCAGTCACTGGCTTTACCACTCTGGCGGAGAAAATTGTGTGGGAGCCCACGCCAATTTTTTCCGCCATTTAACCCTTTAATTTACTAGCTAGAACGGTCAAATTTTGCATAGACACACTACTAACATTAGTAGTGTGGAATATGCAAAAAAATGGTGATATGAGATGGTTTGTTGTTTACTGTATGTAAACCATGTCTCGTATCATGTGGGGTTTAGGAAGGAGAAAGCAAAAGCCGGTAATTGAATTACCGGCTTTAAAGCTATCTAGCGCTGTATGAAGTAATAATATATATACATATGTGTGTGTGTGTATATATGTGTGTATGTATGTATGTATGTATATATGTATATATATATGTATATATATATATATATATATATATATATATATATATATATATATATATATATATATATATATATATATAATTTTTTTTTTTTTTTTTTTAAGACCTGGATCCCTTGTATAGCCGTATGTCGGTTTTGCAAGCCTGCGATAAAAACACGCAGTACGGATGCCATACGGATGACGCCATGCGCAAAATACGCTGAAACACCCTGCCTACGGAGGAGCTACGGACCACTGTTTTGGGGACTTTTCAGCGTATTACGGCCGTAAAAAACGGACCGTATTTTCATACGCTGAGTGTGAAGCCGGCCTTAGATTTGAATAAAATCACGCACTGTTCACCAAAACTTTCTGTAACAAATCTGCTCTATGGGAATTTAGCCTGAAATCGGTGTTCTCTTCCCTGCACGCAGCTTCTGTGTGCCATCAGGGGTGCACTTAGTTAAGGTGTCAGGTGACATGGTTGCTAGGTAATAGGCCATTTATTAGCTCTGTTATACTCACAACATCTATTAACATCTCATTATAAAAGGCTGCGGAATAATAAACCCCTGATGCAATGCGGCGGTGTACATGAGATTTGTAGCGTTGTGAAGCCAATCGGCCATGCTGGCTTCTTATACCGGTCACAGTGTGCAGTTTTCTGCCTTTTTTTAAATACATGCAAAAAATAGAAAAAAAGTGGACAAAAACGTAAAAAAAAATGCGGCCGCAACCTAAGCCGTTAATCAGAGGTCCAGGTTTCTTCACCTATGCAGGAAATAGTTTCAGTGACATCACAGATCTGGATTTCCTCAGTGTTTGGTCAGTGTTCGTTTTTACTGATGCCATCCCTGTGCTGTCCGTGTTTTTCACAGACCCAGACTTGTATCGGTACATTTTCATCTCTTAGAACAAAAATGGACATGTCTCCGTGAAACAATAAAAAAAACTCATAGTTACGTGTGAACTTCCTCATAGGTTATAATCGGTAAGTGTTCTGTCCGCGAAAAACACAGAAAAAACAAGTACAATACGTGAAAAACGACCTACAAATACACGTATAGTCTTGGAAGGAATCTCCACTACATGTTTTTCTTTAACCTTTGCTTGGCTCTGTAACCTCATTAAGGTTACTTAATTTTTTTTTAACAATATGCAGCGTGAAAAATCACCAACAGCTCGTCGTGGGTACGCAGCCTACTCGCTCCACAGTCAGTCATAAGATAAAAAAATTGTGTATTTACCTCCAGAATCTGATCACAGCACTTCGTTTCCTGGCATTTACACGGCGTTCTGTCAGATGACCGCTGCAGCCAATCAGTTAGTGGACGCTGATCAGCAGCAGCCTTTTTTAGTAGACTATAGGTTCACAACAGTTAGTACCCGACAGTGTTCCAACCCCTGAGCCAATATGTCTGACTGCTGAAATAGGTTTTCCAGGACTAAAAAGGCCATGGCTGCTTTCTTACACAGGTCCGCGGCGTGTGTATTGTAATGTTGCGTTTAGATGATGGTTGAAAAGATCAGACCTGTAATATCTGTACATTGCTGGCGTGGGATTTGTCTGTCACTGTGTGCACTGTCGCCGTGCAGGTCTTTGTGCAGTCTGTTGCGTATGCTCGTCTGAACTTGGCCTAAACCAGCTGAGCCTAATCGCTTTGCTGATTCGGTGCCATAATCCATTGACTGGTAGGAAGCTGTCTTTAGAAGAGAACAGCAAAAAAGGTACCTCGGCCTCACCTCTGGAACATACTCCAATCAGTAGAATGGGGGTCTCAACCTCTCGTTCCTCCTCACTTGAGTGGTGAAGCTCTATTTAGAGTTGTTGGGTCTGACCCAGACAACCGTAGAGCGCTCGGCTGTTTCGTCAGCCTCATTGATATTGAACAAAGTGGCAACATGTGCGCAATTTCTTAACAATTCACACTTCAATGAGGTCTTCATATAGACTGAGGACTTTAGGGCGTCCTGCAGTGGGAAACTCAACAAATTGATGGCTACTACTTGTCTTATCTGGACCTTAGGGCATGTCATGTCTCTGATTCAGTTTTGGCAAATCTGATCAGCCATCAAAGGCTAAAAAACTTGGGTATCTGATGGCAATGTGCCAGGGGTTGTCCCACTCAGGGGAGCTAATCTGCTTTTCTGTGCAGAATTTAATTGTATTAATTGTCTCTGAAATAATTTGGGATATCAGCATTTATGTTGAAAGGGTGGTCCACTACTTTATCTTAAAAATAAATGAATGAATAGAAATGTAACATGTACTCTCCTACCAGTCACCTTGTTCCTGTGTGTAGGAGCTTAAGGAGAGAGAACCTGGCCAAACAATTATGGGCCCACCGCCATCTAATGTGCATGGGGCCTTCAGAAAAACGTTATGTACCCTGATGATTGCATCCATATATAATCATGTAGAAATAGACAAGTGTTCCAGCAACATGTCTATATACAAGCTCTCTAAAACATTTCCTGAACCATTCTGAATATTCAAGGTATTTTAGGGAGTATGGCTTTACCTTGATCAAAAACCCAAGTTTGCTGGGAATGAGAGGACATTAGCCGTGTTGTTTCTTTCCAGGGATTCGGGACATAATTAAATAGCTCAGTATGGGGCTATTGATGCCATAACCTTGTGTCATGGGGGACTTTCTGAGGCGCACGCTGAGGAAAGAAATTCCAGTGCTTTACAGATTGCTCAGTGGTGCGGAGAAGGGCAAAGACGATATTTTAGTCTCTTCAGACTTTTCATCATTAACATATAGTGGACAAATGTCTTTGTAACATGTTAGGAAGCTCTGGTTACTCGTCCCCTGACGCGTAGTCCTTCCGAGTGGTCATCCCTTCATAGGGTACAAGAGCCAGCTTGGTTCTTCTAGGCGCCAAGACGTAGGACATGCAATAGATAGATATCAACACAAACTTAGAGGAGGTTCTGCATGGTATTTTTTTTTTAGGCAAAATATGTCTCTTGTCATGCAGATCTGCCATGGACTTCACCCACCGCATTAAGGGGGAGATCCATAGAGAAAATGAAAATCGTGTATGTTTTCCCATGTGTGTTATGTATAATATTTATGTATTGTGTGTATGTATATATTAGGTGTGTATACACACACACACACACACACACACACACACACACACACACACACACACACACACACACCTATATAATGTGTGTATGTATACGAAAAAGGTATTTTGAGACTGGAACGTCACCATGCCTTGTGTGTAATCTTTTACTGATGCAATAAGGGAAGATCTTTTTTTTTTTCTTATTTGAGGGACTATGTGGAGAGTTTCTTCCCAGAAGCACAAAGCTATGAGGTGAGGTGCAGGGATTCCTTCTCTGAACTGGGAATAGATCCAGTATGGATGTCTTTTGTGTTTAGAGACGTTTTCTACT
The DNA here is from genome assembly GCF_032444005.1 of Ranitomeya imitator. Classification (NCBI taxonomy): domain Eukaryota; kingdom Metazoa; phylum Chordata; class Amphibia; order Anura; family Dendrobatidae; genus Ranitomeya; species Ranitomeya imitator. The sequence continues at coordinate 167,085,627 of NC_091284.1, forward strand.
ACAATGATACTGAATAGGTTGTCGGTAGATCTGCTGAGGGTCAGCACTACCCCTTCTGATCAGCTCTGTCACATTATTTAGGCTATGTGCACATGTTGTGGATTAGGCTTAGGAATTTCTGGTGCGGATTCTGCCTCTCCTGGCAGAAAACACACCTGCGGATTTGTTGCGCTTTTTGTGCATTTCCGCAGCGTTTTTTGTGCGTTTTTGCTGTGGTTTTCTTACGGATTTGCTGTGTTTTTTACCCCTGTGGTTTTCTATAATGGAATGGGTACAAAAACGCTGCAGATTCACAAAAAAGTGACATGCTACTTCTTTTAAACCGCAGTGTTTCCGCAGCGGATTTTCCGCAAAGTGTGCACAACATTTTTTTGTTGTCATTGATTGATTTACATTGTACTGTAAATCAATTGCGGATCTGCAGCATTTCTGCACCTCAAAAAATGCTGCGGATCTGCAGAGAATCCGCAACGTGTGCACATAGCCTTAAGGTACCGTCACACATAGCGACGCTGCAGCGATACCGACAACGATCCGGATCGCTGCAGCGTCGCTGTTTGGTCGCTGGAGAGCTGTCACACAGACAGCTCTCCAGCGACCAACGATCCCGAGGTCCCCGGTAACCAGGGTAAACATCGGGTAACTAAGCGCAGGGCCGCGCTTAGTAACCCGATGTTTACCCTGGTTACCATCCTAAAAAGTAAAAAAACAAACGCTACATACTTACCTATCGCTGTCTGTCCTCGGCGCTCTGCTTCTCTGGTCTGGCTGTGAGCGCCGGGCAGCCAGAAAGCAGAGCGGTGACGTCACCGCTCTGCTTTCCGGCTGACCGACGCTCACAGCCAGAGCAGGAGGAGAGCAGAGCACAGCGCTGGAGGACAGACAGCTGTAGGTAAGTATGTAGTGTTTGTTTTTTTACTTTTAGGATGGTAACCAGGGTAAACATCGGGTTACTAAGCGCGGCCCTGCGCTTAGTTACCCGATGTTTACCCTGGTTACCAGTGAAGACATCGCTGAATCGGTGTCACACACGCCGATTCAGCGATGTCTACGGGGAGTCCAGCGACGAAATAAAGTTCTGGACTTTCTTCCCCGACCAGCGATCTCCCAGCAGGGGCCTGATCGCTGCTGCCTGTCACACTGGACGATATCGCTAGCGAGGACGCTGCAACGTCACGGATCGCTAGCGATATCGTCTAGTGTGACAGTACCTTTAAGGTACCTTCACACATAACGATATTGTTAACGATATCGTTGCTTTTTGTGACGTAGCAACGATATCGTTAATAAAATCGTTATGTGTGACAGCGACCAACGATCAGGCCCCTGCTGGGAGATCGTTGGTCGCTGAATAAAGTCCAGAACTTTATTTGGTCGCTGGACTCCTGCTGACATCGCTGGATCGGCGTGTGTGACACCGATCCAGCGATGTCTTCACTGGTAACCAGGGTAAACATCGGGTAACTAAGCGCAGGGCCGCGCTTAGTAACCCGATGTTTACCCTGGTTACCATCCTAAAAGTAAAAAAAAAACAAACAGTACATACTTACCTACAGCCGTCTGTCCTCCAGCGCTGTGCTCTGCTCTCCTCCTGTACTGTCTGTGTGAGCACAGTTGCTGGAAAGCAGAGCGGTGACGTCACCGCTCTGCTTTCCGGCTGACCGACGCTCACAGACAGTACAGGAGGAGAGCAGAGCACAGCGCTGGAGGACAGACGGCTGTAAGTAAGTATGTACTGTTTGTTTTTTTTTTACTTTTAGGATGGTAACCAGGGTAAACATCGGGTTACTAAGCGCGGCCCTGCGCTTAGTTACCCGATGTTTACCCTGGTTACCGGCATCGTTGGTCGCTGGAGAGCGGTCTGTGTGACAGCTCTCCAGCGACCAAACAGCGACGCTGCAGCGATCCGGATCGTTGTCGGTATCGCTGCAGCGTCGCTTAATGTGAAGGGGCCTTAAGGTCATGGGGCGTCCTCATAGCAGTTAGTCTGTTACTATGTGGCTCAGGGGCTTTATATTCTAAAGGCCCCTTCACATTTAGCGACGCTGCAGCGATACCGACAACGATCCGAATCGCTGCAGCGTCGCTGTTTGGTCGCTGGAGAGCTGTCACACAGACCGCTCTCCAGCGACCAACGATGCCGGTAACCAGGGTAAACATCGGGTAACTAAGCGCAGGGCCGCGCTTAGTAACCCGATGTTTACCCTGGTTACCATGCTAAAAGTAAAAAAAAACAAACACTAGATACTTACCTACAGCCGTCTGTCCTCCAGCGCTGCGCTCTGCTTCTCTGCTCTCCTCCTGTACTGTCTGGGAGCCGGAAAGCAGAGCGGTGACGTCACCGCTCTGCTTTCCGGCTCACAGCCAGTACAGGAGGAGAGCAGAGCACAGCGCTGGAGGACAGACAGCGGTTGGTAAGTATGTAGTGTTTGTTTTTTTTTACTTTTAGCATGGTAACCAGGGTAAACATCGGGTTACTAAGCGCGGCCCTGCGCTTAGTTACCCGATGTTTACCCTGGTTACCAGTGAAGACATCGCTGGATCGGTGTCACACACGCCGATCCAGCGATGTCTCCAGGGAGTCCAGCGACGAAATAAAGTTCTGGACTTTCTTCAGCGACCAACGATCTCCCAGCAGGGGCCTGATCGTTGGTCGCTGTCACACATAACGATTTCATTAACGATATCGTTGCTACGTCACAAATAGCAACGATATCGTTAACGATATCGTTATGTGTGAAGGTACCTTTAGATGCCACAAGTGTGACAAGACCCCTATACAGATCATTTTAGCGTGCGCTGAACCTGCCCATATCGGTGGGATCGTCCCACAGTGTAATGTGACTGGAGGCCTCTGGCCATTACCTGACAGATGATGACTGTGATTGTAAGGGTCTGTCCTGTTGGATTTCAGCATCTGATCCGGTTTCTTTTCTTGGAGACTCACCAAGCCGTGCATTACTGTGTATGGGGGAAGCGGGCGAGATGGTGGTCAGCGGAACAATGGTGTATGGGTCCGATATAACCCCTGAGCTCCTTCGCACAGCTGATTTGGAGAAGGACCCCACCAATCTTGTATGGATGGGCTATTCTAAGGATGGCAATCTATATAAATGGACGGATAACCCCTTTCAAACTTTGTGGTTTATCACTTCGGTCATTTTTTTTAATCCTTTCCATTCTAACATAAAATTCCTCTACCTTTGTGATCTGTCAGCACTGTCTAGAGCGGTAAATCCGGGAGTTTAACTACTGTGAAAGAACAGACCCCACTATAAAGGGTCTTTTTGTGCTTCACTGATGAAATTCCCCTTTCTGTCAGTGACTCAGTGGTTGCTAATTGTTAGGACTGGGGGAGGTGGGCTACCTTCTCAGCCCACTGTTGTGTTGTAGTAGCCGGATACATTTTACCATACTCTGCACCACCTTAAGGTTTACATTTTGGGACATTTTTAAAGAGGAATTCACAAAATCACAATGTGTTCTTATAAGCATGTACACATTTATTTATTTAAGTTAACAAAAAACATTTCTAAATATGACCTGTTTTGCACATACCAACTTCCCCCTGAATGAAGACCCTCCAAGCTCTATTTACCCTTTAATTGCCATTGGACCCTTTCTGTAATTCCCGGGACTGAGTTATCGTGCACAGTGCATTCTGCCTCTCAGCTGCCCTTCTGTCAGCATAGCTGTCCTGGGTCTAGGACGGAAGTTCTACTGTGGGGGATGACGGCACAGAAAGTAGCAGAGCCTCCTTTATTACAGTGCAAATCTAATGGCAGGGAGCTGAGGTGCGCTATACACGGGGTGAGAGGAGAGATGCACTATGGGAGATACATATGTATACAAAGAAATGAAGTGAGGGGGATACTGCAGAGGGGGCTACGTATACAGGAGGCTGAAAGAAGTGATGTACAGCAGGATGGGGCTCTATATAGAGGAGCTGAGAGGGATATACTGCTGAAGAGGGCTGTATACAGGGGCTGAGATTAGTTGAGCTTGTTTGTTGCCTGCTGCTAAGAGACCACTGCTGTGAACTGCAAATGTCACTCTATTGTTGCATATGACAAGAATTCTCTTTTGCTATATGCATCAATCGAGTGGAATAAGTTTCACGAAGCTGATCTATCCACACTATGCAATAAGCAAAGCTCTACACTACCATTGTAGGAGAGTTGAGCTTTGCCTGTAGCTAATGTTTTAAAATCACAGACTGCTACTGATGCAGGTGGTAGAAGATAAAATTGGTGAGGCAGGTTACTGCACAGGAGCAGAGCGTGCACAACAGCATACGAGGAGTTCTAAACATAAATTACCTTGATGATAACTCAATAATAAGACTTGGGGATTCTCAGGAGCATAAAGGAGAGTGAGGAGGGGTCTGCTGCAGCACTGAGGAGAAGCAAGTGTTCCTGGGAAATGCAGTTTTAGAAAAACAAGCATAGGACTGCCCTTTCTGCTATGTGGAGCTGGATACGAAAAGGGGCAGAAAGATGAAAAAATACACACATATCTTAACAATTAGCAGGGATTTGCCGTGCTTTGTGAGAAAATGCCATTCTGGGAATAACCCTTTAAAGCTATCATGCATTAGAGTGCACACATTCCCTGCTTAATTGCTGTTGCTAAAATCCATATTTTATACACATAGCACTAATCAAATATGACGCAGGAGACTTTTTGTGTGTGATAGCAAGCTGGATCTGGGGCTATCTGGATCCTGGTCTGGTGCTGATATCTTGCCATCTGGACACTTTTAGCAAATCCACATTTATTTTTTGTCTTTATGGGACAGGCATTCATATTGAAGCGTCCCATGCTATCAAAAGCCACTACCTGGGTACCTGCATTTAGACATTGAGACCTGGTACTAAGCTACCTTAGCTTGTGTATCTACCCTGGGTGCTACATGTATTGATGGGAACATTACTGCCATATCAGCTGATTTTTTTTTTTTTTGTACACTTTTTACTACTTTGTTTGCCACTAGATGTAAAGTGTACTTTTATTTTATTTTATTTTTTACTTTTTCTTTATTTCAAGCTTTACCAAACATAATGGGCTGATTCCAATTTTCCGTGGTGTTAGACGCTGCTCTGCATATGTACAAATTCAGAGTATCTTGATTGTGCAATGTTTCTGCTTTGTATTTTCTTACCAACTTATGTTGCCCATTGGAAATGTCATGCTTCCGCTTGGATACTTTTTTTCTGACTTTGTTCAGTGGTGATGGCACACTAAATACCCTCATGGTTTACTTTTGGTAACTTTTAGGGCAGTCTCACACGTCCAGATAATTCCGGTACCGGAATTATCCGTGTCCGTGTGCCCGTGCGTTTCTGTGGCACATCAGTGTGCCACCCGTGTGCCCACTGGGTACCACACGCACCGTGCTGGGTACCACACGCACCAGCATCTGGTGCTGAAGCCGCCATTCATATCTTCCCTGCAGCAGTGTTTGCTGTAGAGAAGATATGAATATTCCTTTTTTTGTTTGTTTCTTGTTTTTAAAATAAAGCTCCATGTCCCCAACCCCCCTCCCACCTCCTGCTGCAGGGAAGATATGAATTGCGGCTTCAGCACCATGTGGGGGGGACAGCGCTTACTGTAGCGCTGTCTCCTGCACGGCACACGGACTGCACACTGACAACGTCCGTGTGCGGTACGTGTTTTACACGGACCCATTGACTTTAATGGGTCCGTGTAATCCGTGCGCTCCCACGAACACTGACATGTCTCCGTGTTTGGCACACGGAGACACGGTCCGCAAAAAATCAATGACATCTGCACAGATGCATTGATTTTAATGTGTCTACGTGTGTCAGTGGCTCCGGTACGTGAGGAAACTGTCACCTCACGTACCGGAGCCACCGACGTGTGAAACCGGCCTTAAAAAGGACCTGTCATCAGATTCATGCCCCCTGAACTACGGGCAACACGAACCAGACACTGACTGATTGTACACACGGTCCGACCTGTAAGACTGCACTGGGCGAGGGGATGCCATCCAATGACGTGCCTTGGACTAGTCGGCCATTACTGACAGTCCCCTGCCGGTTATTCAAAAGATACCTGGCTGCAATCACACAACCCATGGGTCTGTTTTCCTTTATCATTAATTTACTTAAATAGTGCCATTAATTCCACAGCGTTTTACATACATTATTGGCACTGTCTCCATTGGGACACCCAATCTTTATTCCCCATCAGTATGTATTTGGAGTGTGGGAGGAATCCGGAGTAAAGGCACACACTAACCTCACTTCCATTCCATCCCGATTGTCTGCTCCGGTCTCTGTGCACGGCAGAGGCGATATAGCATTGTCCTTGCGTTAGCTATCTTGGTCACACACGCTGAATGGTGGAAGACAGAGCGGTCTGCTCCATCATCCACCATTTTTCTGGCCTCTGTTTGCATCCTAAGGGTGCAGATAGGAGTGACTTCAGGACACCGGGCGGTTGGAGGCGGCTGCATGGTTTGGGCTAATGTTTTCAGTCCTTTGGCTGTCTCGGTCGGACACGGGCCGGAACAGTCAGAGAGCTGGATGTTGCTTACTGGCTGCATCTTTCTCAGGTCTGAGGTAGACTGAACTTTTTATTTTTATCCATTGATAGGCTGCATTCACTTATCTGTATGACGCGTCCTAGTGTTGTCCGTTTTTTTTACAGGACCCTAACCCACTGAGTTTTATTGATCCTTACACTACAATCCGCGTGTCCGGTCCGTGAGAATTAGGGCATGTCCGATTCGGACTTTAGTGCAAAGTTCGGGTACCAGAACTGCAACCAAACTGGAACCAGAATCCAATCACCATTGAAAAGATTGGGGGCGCTAACTTTTGAGCGCTCTCCTTTTCTCTGTCTTTCCCCGGACCTTGCTGCGGATTTCTAGGAGAAGTTTGTGTTGGGCGTTTAGCATCATCTCTAATTAAAAGTCAAAAACGGTCACTCTTGGCCTGGTGACAAATCCTCTGTTAAGTCCCATTTTAAAATGATCCTTTTTTTCTATGCATAAATAATGATGAAATTACAACGTGCTGCTTTTGCGCTTGCGTTTTTTTTTCTTTTAGACATAACATGATGACTTATTACATCCAGTGTTTATATTCAGAGCAGTCGTCCTCATCTCCCACTTCCCCCGATGGGATCTGCAGATCATAATTAAGTTACTAGAACTGCAGAGTTTGCAGTTTTGACAGTGTGACAGTGTTAAAATAAACAGGATGGCAAATCCTAACATTCCAGCAGAAGAACAATCCGCATTTGCAACCCAAGAGAAATAAACCTGTCTTGATTACAGTCATGTTGGCATCAATGAGCCAAACCTATATAAAAGAAAACATGAAAGAAATGGTTAAGAAAATCCTTAATATGCTTAAATATCCAAACAAAATAGCATGTAATATATTATAGCTATCAAATGGTGCAGGGAACTCAAAAGCACCATGTGGGAGATGAAATCCCCATGCGTATCACCAGAAGAACAGGCTTCCTCAGGGGGGTTGGTGCTGCAAGAAATATCTGTGCTGTAGAATGTGATAATGCAAATCCTAAAAGGGAACAATCAAAGTTTGTGAATAGTAGCCAGTATTCTATGATGCCCTCCACTCCAGGAGTCTACTGAAACACTCAATTAGTATATTGTCATCCTCTCTGGTTAGGCATTTTATTTGTTTACATGTGTTTTGTTTTTTTGTTAACTTCACCTTCTCCCTGCTCTTTCCATCCACTGTATCATAAATCCCAGAAAACTTCCATCATACTGAACAGCTCATTTAAGAATATTAATAATTTCAGGATCTTTTACATTTATTGATTACTATTTGATTAATTAAAATTATTTTAGTTCATTACTTATGGGGCTAAGACAAATATTTGCATATTCATATTTGGAACATATGTGTCAGTTCCATGTGTTGGTGCTTAGTTACCGAAGTACAAGTTCTTTGTAGGGGGCTGCCTGACCTTCTATAATGTACACACATCTAATGCTTTCCAGCTATAAAACCTCCATGCCATTCAGGTGATATCATAGACTTTGCATGTGACTTGAGTAGATGCTCACATTCTTGAATTTATAGGTAATGGCTTTATAACAAAGTAACATTTTGCTGAACGTGCTGTGCATTCTTTCCTATAAAATTATCAAACGGCCTAAGTTTTGTTACAAACCCATGAGAAGTGAACGTTACTAATCCTGTCTAATACAGACTAAACATCTGAAAGATTTATCACAGCCGATCACCGTGAATTAGAAATTTTGTGACATTTATGACCAATTTTACATCACCTCTTGGCCGGCTACACTTTGCCTTTACTGGCGGCCCTGTTGACTATGAATTGAGCAGTGGTGTGCCACTCCATTTACACTGGGCTGTACACTACCCCGTTTGCCACCATTGATCAGTACTAAATGACCGCTATCCAGCATCTTGATTGCGGCTTGGCGGTCCTTTAATAGGCTGTTGACACAGCAGACCACACTTCAGATGCGCACTGGGCTGCCATTGTTCTCGGAGGCACAGTTGTTTACACAACATGATGTTCTACCAAGAAAGATGATCTTTTCTGCAGCACAAAAAATAATTTGACCTGATGAGGGACAGCCTGTTTAAAGTGCAAGATTATCGTGAAACAAGCATTTCTAGGAACACTTTTTGAGTTTTGTACTGTAAATGGACCTTTGAGTTAAATTAGACTCAATTTCCACTACAATCAAGGAGCACTCACAGTAGTAAACCTGCCCAACTGAATGTGCTTGTAAACCTGTTGTCCCATCATGTGAAAGTAAAACATTCATTATCAAGAGATCTTCCGTTTTTGGTTCAGACTTCACGGCCATGTGACTAGAGCCTTACTGGTATAATAAGAAAGTTGTGAGCATGAGGCAAGCAGAAGACGGCTTGTTGAAAACGCAAGAAACAGAATGGCATCCAGCATTGTGGCCTGCAATTGAGCCCGTAATTCGGGCTTCGGCACTTTGATGGCAATACAGTCGGGGCTATTGTAATAGTCCTTAATGCTCTATCGACTGTGTAGATATGTACAACAAAAAGCAATGTATATAATAAGTAGAGATGGGTGAACCCCATAAAGATCGGGGTCCGTACCGGACGCCTAGTGTCCGTGCACGGAACATTGACTTCTTGAAGTCCAGTGTTACTGTTCTGGTTCGGCAGCCAAAACAAAGCTTGTTGAAATCAACCAGCTTTCATCTGTGGGCACTTTTGCCTCAATCACAGCCATATCAAGATCAAAAAAACAAGAACAAAGCTATTGCCATAAAATACTAGATATTTTATTATGATCAGTTTAAAATGTAAAATTCACAAAAAAACCATACAAAAAAGGTAAAGGAAGGAAAAAATGTGGGGGCACAATGCACAGATAATAAACGGCCCATCCGGTATAAACAATATGCCAAGAGGTACAAAAAAATGATAATAATTGAAAAAATAATCACATTAATAAGGGAAGTGCTTTTGTTGTCATCCAAGGGTTAATATCCAAGTATAGCAGAGTAAAAAAGCAGTCCAAAAAGGATGACCCAAGGATACAGATTCAAAATAGATGATAAATAATTCTAGTAGGTAAATAGTTAATGTGAGTATATAAAGGCACAGTACTCTAGGTAAAAAGAATAATAAGGTGTCTGGTGCTAGTGCAACGAGGCTATATTGCCAAAGTACATGAGAAGAGTTATAAGGCTATAAGATGACCCCAATTGTGTGGAGCGCCATTGGCTCTGGCATATTACCTGTCTGGACCGGACCAGACCGTTTCCCCGACGCACGTTTCGCGTGTGGCTTTATCAAGGGGTAGATGGGTCTGTGTCAAATAGGGGGAGCTTATATATCATGTGTGCTGTTAGGCATTGGTGGCAGCGGCTGTCTGTCGGCGCTGCGATCGGGTACATCCGCCGACGTCATCAGGGCTCGGCGTCACGTGATCCCGGCGCGTCGGGGAAACGGTCCGGTCCAGACAGGTAATATGCCTGCGCCAATGGCGCTCCACACAATTGAGGTCATCTTATAGCCTTATAACTCTTTTCATGTACTTTGGCAATATAGCCTCGTTGCACTAGCACCAGACACCTTATTATTCTTTTTACCTAGAGTACTGTGCCTTTATATACTCACATTAACTATTTACCTACTAGAATTATTTATCATCTATTTTGAATCTGTATCCTTGGGTCATCCTTTTTGGACTGCTTTTTTACTCTGCTATACTTGGATATTAACCCTTGGATGACAACAAAAGCACTTCCCTTATTAATGTGATTATTTTTTCAATTATCATTTTTTTGTACCTCTTGGCATATTGTTTATACCGGATGGGCCGTTTATTATCTGTGCATTGTGCCCCCACATTTTTTCCTTCCTTTACCTTTTTTGTATGGTTTTTTTGTGAATTTTACATTTTAAACTGATCATAATAAAATATCTAGTATTTTATGGCAATAGCTTTGTTCTTGTTTTTTTGATGTTCTAATTGTTTAAAGCTGCCTTGCCTAGGCATGTTACACATTTTTGAAGACAGCCATATCAAGTATTGTCCGACACGCTGTGTAAAATAAATAAATAAAATGTAAAAAAAAAAGAAAAAAAAAAGGGGACTCATCTATTTTTCACAATCCGCACAGACAAAGCCGTCCATTGCGCGCTGCAGCCCCTAGTTATAAGGTTCATCTCAGCTGGGCTTGATATCAGCTGACATTACAAGGCTGACATCAACCCTAATACTATTACTCAACTTGCCACCTCACCAGGGCAAGTGGGAAGAGCCAAGGCTAAGCACCAGATTTGGCGTATCTAATGGATGCGCTATTTCTGGGGTCAGACATATTCTTCCAAGGCGACTTTTCGGAGTCATGAATCTAGAAACCAGAAAAGTGTCCTATTATGACATCACCATCTAGCTAGGTCTGGGGTGGCTGAGTGCTGGTGTTTTTAGCCTATTAATATCAGCCCACATCTGTCTGTTTAGTCTTTGCTGGTTAGTAATATTAAGGGGGACCCCACGTCATTGTTTTCTTTGGTGTCCCTCCTTTACTAACCAGTATAGACTACATAGACTGCCATGAGCTGATATTAACAGGGAAGCTTCATGGATATTGGCTTCTTCCCAGCATAATGGCACCAACCCCCACCAGCTTTCAATCATCTGTTTAGGAAAATTAATGGGCACCCCATGCCATTTATTTCAATTATTAATTTATTCCAAAAATACATGTACAGTAAGTTCTGGTGCAGTATGTTAAAAAAAAATAATACTTAAAAAGTAAAAAGATGTGGGTTCTCCCCTATTTTTGGTAACCATTTCAGGTAAAGCTGACAGCTGCGTGCTGCTGCTGTCAGCTTTATCTTGACATGTTATCAATTGAGAGTTCCCCACGCTGTTATTTAATTAAATAATTTAAAAACAAAATGTGTGGGGTCCACCCCATTTTTGATGACCAGCCAAGCTAAACAAGACATCTGATGGCTGGAATTCTCAGACTGGGAAGGGGCTATGGATATTGTTCCTCCCCAGACTAAAAATAGCAGCCCACAGCCCTACCAGAAAAGGTGAATCCATTAGTGGTGCAGCAAGTGGGGTAATAGTTTTGGTGTTAATGTCCGCTGTTTTGTTTTTGCTGACATCATGCCCAGGGGTTAGTAATGGAGAGGTGTCTGGAAGACATCCCCATTACTTCATAGTCAAAAATAATAAAGACACATGCAGAGAAGTGTCCTTTTAATTTAAAAAAAAAAAAAAAAAAAAACACTACCCACAATAACTCTCTTGTACCCATTTATTAACCATAAAAAAAAAAAAAAATCACAGTATTCCTCACCTGTCCGACAATAATGCATATGTCCCACAATGTGCTCCAACTTTGCTACACATGGATGCATTGCTGAGCGGTCGCATCATGCCTTCGCTCAGCAATGCATCCAGATGTAGCCGAGTTGGAGCACTTTGTGGGTCATATGGATTATCGTTGGACAGGTGAGGAATATTGTGGTGTTTTTTTTTTGTTTTTTTTTTTACTTTATTGTTAATAAGTAGATATAAAAGGGTTATTGTGGGGAGTGTTTTTATTCAATTAATACTTTTTTCTTTGTGTGTTTCTTACTTTTGATTACTGGGTTACTAATGGGGATGTCTGATAGACGCCTGTCCATTACAAACCCCTGGGCTTGTTGTCAGTGGACAGAAAACGGCTGACATCAACCCCAAAACTATTACTCCGCAACACCAAGGCTAGTGGAAAGAGCCGGGAAAACCACCAGAATTGGTGCATGTAATAGATGCAACTTTTCTAGCCAGCTGTGGGCCGCAATTTTTAGGCTGAGGAGGGCCAATATCCATGGCCCCTTCCAAGTCTGAGAATACCAGCCCCCAGCTGTCTGCTTTAGCTTGGCTGGTTAACAAAAATGAGTGGTCGCCCCACACCGCTATTTTTAATTATTTACATAACTTTAAAAAAAATTGCATGGTACCCCTCTATTTTTGATACACAGCCAAGATAAAGCTGACAGCTACAGGCTTCAGCTGTCTGCTTTACCTGCATTGGTTATCGAGAATAGAGGGGACCCCAATACATTTTTTTTATTTATTCAATAAATACATGTACAGTAAGCTACACACCAATGCACCAATTATTTATTATTATTATTTATATAGCACCATGGACTCCATGGTGCTGCACATGAGAAGGGGTTACATACAAATTACAGATATCACTTACAGTAAGAAAACTAACAATTACAGACTGATACAGAGGGGCGAGGACCCTGCCCTTGCAGGCTTACATTCTACAGGATGGTGGGGAAGGAGACAGTAGGTTGAGGGTTGCAGGAGCTCCGGTGTTGGTGAGGCGGTAGCTTCAGCAGTGGTGAGGCAGCGGGGTCAGTGCAGGCTGTAAGCTTTCCTGAAGAGGTGGGTTTTCAGGTTCCGTCTGAAGTAACCGAATATGGTTCATAGTCGGATGTGTTGGGGCAAAGAATTCCAGAGGATGGGGGATATTCGAGAGAAGTCTTGGAGGCGGTTGGGTGAGGAGAGAATAAGTGTGGAGGAGAGGAGGCTTAAGGAGGACCAGAGATTACGTGAGGGAAGAAATCGGGAGATTAGTTCAGAGATGTATGGAGGAAACAGGTTATGGAGGGCTTTTTAGGTCAGTATTAAGGTACCATCACACTCAGCGACGCTGCAGCGATATAGACAACAATCCGACCTAAACTAGATGGCTGGAGCGTCGCTGTAGAGACGTCAAACACAGCAACTCCAGAACGATGCAGGAGCGATCCAGTGACGTAACGGCGACTCACTTATTGTTCTCGCTCCATGTAAAAACATTGCAGGCATCGTTGCTTTTGATGTCAAACATGACGATACACACCGATCTTGCAACCAAATAAAGTTCTGGACTTCTAGCTCCGACCAGCGATATAACAGCGGGATCCAGATCGCTGCTGCGTGTCAAACACAACAAGATCGCTATCCAGGACGCTGCAACGTCACGGATCGTTGTCGTTCTCGTTGCAAAGTTGCTGAGTGTGACGGTACCTTTAGTAAATTGAACTAGATACTCTGAGGGAATGGGAGCCAGTGAAGAGATTTGCAGAGGGGGGAAGCAGAGGAGAGAGATGAATTAGTCGGGCAGCAGGGTTAAGGATGGACTGAAGAGGTGCAAGGTTTTTAGCAGGGAGGCCACAGAAAAGGATGTTGCAGTATTCGAGGCGGGAGATGATGAGGGCATGCACAAGCATTTTAGTAGATTGACGGTTGAGGAAAGGATGGATTCTGGAGATATTTTTGAGCTGGAGGCGACAGGAGGTGGAAAGAGCTTGGATGTTCGGTTTGAAGGACGGGGCAGAGTCAAGGGTTACTCTGAGGCAGCGGACTTCCGGTACAGGAGAAAGTGTGAAGTCGTTAGTCGTTAATTGCAATAGATAGGTCAGGTAAGGAAGATCTATGAGATGGAGGAAAGATGAAGAGTTCAGATTTGTCCAGATTGAGTTTGAGGAAGCGAGAGGAGAAGGAGGAGGATATGGCTGATAGACACTCCTGGATTCTGGACAGCAGAGAGGTGACGCCTGGGCCAGAGAGGTAGATCTGAGTGTCATCAGCATAAAAGTGGTACTGGACTCCATGGGACTTTTATGAGTTGTCCCAGGCCAAGTGTATAGATTGAGAATGTAAGGGTCCTAGAACAGATCCTTGGGGGGCTCCCAACAGAGAGAAGGTGGGATGAGGAGGTAGTGTGGGAGACGCTGAACGTGCTGTTGGAAAGGTATGAGGAGATCCAGGATAGGGCAAGGTCTTTGATGCCAAAGGAGGAGAGGATGTGTAGTAGGAGGCAGTGGTCAACTGTGTTAAAAGCAGAGGACAGGTCTAGAAGGAGGAGTACCTCACTGTCAAATTTTATTTCTATGGAGGGCGCCAGATAATGATTGCTCTCATCAGCCTTGCCTCTTCTCACTGCCACTGGCGAGACCAGTCATACACTGATGAGTTTTAAGGCCCCGTCACACATAGCGAGATCGCTAGCGAGATCGCTGCTGAGTCACAAGTTTTGTGACGCAACAGCGATCTCAGTAGCGATCTCGCTATGTGTGACACGTACCAGCGATCAGGCCCCTGCTGTGAGATCGCTGGTCGTGTCGGAATGGCCTGGGCCATTTTTTGATCGTTGAGGTCCCGCTGACATCGCTGAATCGGCGTGTGTGACGCCGATTCAGCGAGGTCTTCGCTGGTAACCAGGGTAAACATCGGGTAACTAAGCGCAGGGCCGCGCTTAGTAACCCGATGTTTACCCTGGTTACCATCCTAAAAGTAAAAAAACAAACGCTACATACTTGCCTATCGCTGTCTGTCCTCGGCGCTCTGCTTGTCTGGTCTGGCTGTGAGCGCCGGTCAGCCGGAAAGCAGAGCGGTGACGTCACCTCTCTGCTTTCCGGCTGCCTGCCGCTCACAGCCAGACCAGAGAAGCAGAGCGCCGAGGACAGAGCGATAGGTAAGTATGTAGCGTTTGTTTTTTTTTTACTTTAACGATGGTAACCAGGGTAAACATCGGGTTACTAAGCGCGGCCCTGCGCTTAGTTACCCGATGTTTACCCTGGTTACCGGGGACCTCGGGATCGTTGGTCGCTGGAGAGCTGTCTGTGTGACAGCTCTCCAGCGACCAAACAGCGACGCTGCAGCGATCCGGATCGTTGTCGGTATCGCTGCAGCGTCACTATGTGTGACGGGGCCTTTACTCTCATCAGCCGTGTTAACCTTTTCACCACCGGCCAAAGCTGCTGGCTCATATTCTATCATCTGTGTGACAGTATGGGAACTGCAGTGCTCTGACCGGCCGTAGCATGAAAGATGACATCACACAGATGACAGTGTGGGAAACGCTGAAATGTTCGGGCCCCCCTTTCATTTGAATACCGTTCTGGTAACCGAACGCTTTATTGACGTTCGAACATCCACAGGTCTGCCCATAACGAATAGTAAGTTTGTAATATTTATATTGATACTGTTCTCCCCATCCACTTATATGCAGTTACTCAAACCATAGGGAAGTTTTGCTGTCACGCCTATGACCTGTTCTGCAGCGTCCTGACATGTTAAACAGGTTACAATTTTTTCCCATAGAAAGTATGATTGGGAGTATTCCTGGAAAAGTAACGTGACTAAGAAAATAACCAAGCGTCCAGTTATAAGCTGCCACTCTCATGATTTTCACACTAAAGCGGAAGAACTGATTTATGGGGCTATAAAAATGAGCAAATATTCCAATTAGTCTTCTGTGTGCACTCCTTACAGACGCCCACAACGAATTCATTGGAAATTATCCCAGAAAAGCCATCATGATGTTTTGGGGCAGCCTTGTATGAATATTGTGTTTTATTACTTCATAAATATTGGTTGATGCAGACTTTCCTGGAAATAGAACAGGAATTACAGATCCCACTAAGGCCCCTTTACATATGGGAGTATTCAATATAGAAAGTTACTTATCTGCTCCTCGCTCCAGAATTATAGTCTAGAGCTGGAATCACACATTCCTTCCCAATCTCTAAAGTTTGCTTTGACAATTTATACTTGTGGTAATATAGTCATTAGATCAGGCACAGTGTAGTAGCTTGCAAATGTATTCACCCCCTTGCCTTTTTACCTATTTTGTTACATTACAACCTGTGCTGAAATTTAGTTTTAATCCAATTTGTGTGTGAGGCATCATCACTAAATTGTCTAAGTTGGTGAAGTGAGAAAAATATAGGCATGCATTAAATGTATTTGCTCAGATAGCTAAACATTGGCCTGTGCATATGTATTCACCCCTTTTGCTATGAAGCCCCTAAAAATTTCTGGTGCCAGCAGTTACCTTCATAAGTCACATGCTTGGTGAAAGGAAGTCTACCTGTGTGCAGTTGTCACATGTCTGTCAGTATATACACATCTTTCTGAAGGGCCACAGAGGCTGCAACAGCATTAAGCAAGAGGCACCACTAACCAAACACCATGAAGACCAAGGAGATCTCCAAACAAGTCAGGGACAAAGTTGTCAAAAAGTACAAGTTGTGGTTGGGTTATTTAAAAAAAAAAAAAAAAAAAATCCCAATCTCTGATGAAACCAAAATTGAATTTTTTGGCCACCAATGTAAACGCTTTGTCTGACACCAGACCAAGACCGCTTATCACCTCAAGAACACAGTTCTCACAGTGAAACATGTTGGTGGCAGCAATATGCCGTGGGGATGTTTTATGTCAGCAGGAACAGGGAAAATGGTCCAGGTCGTGGTCAAAACTTAGACCTTAATCCGATTGACAATCTGTGGTCAGACTTGAAGATTGCTGTTCACCAGAGGGAACCATTTTACGTGAAGGAGCTGGAGCAGTTTTGCTCTGAGGGATGAGCTGAAGTCCCAATGGCAAGATGTGGAGAGCTCAAAGAAACTTATCCAAAGTAACTTGCAGCTGTAATTGCCTCCAAAGTACTGAATTTACAGGGGTTATACACTCTGTGGTTAGGCACACTGAAAGTTTCAGTTAGTTTTGTCTTATTTGTTTGCTTCATAATGAAAAGAAAACCAGATATTCCGTTTACATGAACTGATGCAAACTCTAAATCCAGGTTGTGAGGTAGCAAAACATGTAAAATGCCAGATGGGGTGAATACTTCTGCAATCCACGGTATGTTGTGGCGATAAAGTCTGGGCCAATCTGTCTAGTATAGGGAATAGATGCGAGGTGGCACTACTGTGCAGGTACCATGTGGCGTTGCGTCAGGCGCAACCGTGGCGACGCATGCGTCATGCGCCCCTATATTTAACATGGGGGGCGCATGGACATGCGTTGCGCTGTGTTTTGCGACACATGCATTTTTTTTGCCGCAAGCGTGGGGCGCAGAGAACGCAGCAAGTTGCATTTTTTTTGCGTCCAAAAATCGGCAAAAAAGGACGCATGCGTCGCAAAACGCTGCGTTTTAGCGTGCGTTTTGGTGCGTTTTGTTTTGCATTGTGCGTTGCGTCTCGGACGCAACATCGCACAACGCAAATGTGAACGTAGCCTTATGTATGGGTGGTCTACTGTGGGTACTGCACTTTTCAGTTCTAGTTGTGGACACTAAGGCCTCACTCAGACATTACTTTTTTTATTTTTCTGCCTACATTGTGGCATTTGTTTTTCTCATTTACATAAGTATACAGCAGAATGTAAAAAATAGTAAAAACTGCAGATAGATGGAAGACTCGTGGCATCCATGTTGGTATATGATGGCGCTGTATAAGCGAGAAAAATAACTACGGTAAATTTGTCTAATGTTGGCGAGAGAACCACATGATAAAATGTAGTTTGCACATTTCCATATATACCGTATAAGCTCTGAGCCGTGTTTGCTTTCTTAATTCCTCAGTTGAGGCTCGCCTTGCAGCTATGTGCTGAACTATAGATCCTGGCACATGTCCATGTTTTGGAGTAAAGTTCCACTTTGAACTCATCTTTTAATATAAAATCTGTTGCCTTTTTACCCTTTTTCCCAGTTCCTTCTATTTTACAGTAAGCATACAAATGTCCTGTTGCTGAATGTCAGTAGGTAGTTGATCGATTTCTTCTTTCTTTTTATATTCTTACACTAATGATGAGAGCTGTGCATGCCCTCTAGATATATACATAGGATGGTATATAATGGTATATATGACTGTGTGCAGTAACGCTTTACATATACATAGGATAGTATATAAGGGTATATATGACTGTGTGCAGTAACGCTTTACATATACATAGGATGGTATATAAGGGTATATATGACTGTACAGTAACGCTTTACATATACATAGGATGGTATATAAGGGTATATATGACTGTACAGTAACGCTTTACATATACATAGGATGGTATATAAGGGTATATATGACTGTGCAGTAACGCTTTACATATACATAGGATGGTATATAAGAGTATATATGACTGTGCAGTAACGCTTTACATATACATAGGATGGTATATAAGGGTATATATGACTGTACAGTAACGCTTTACATATACATAGGATGGTATATAAGGGTATATATGACTGTGCAGTAACGCTTTACATATACATAGGATGGTATATAAGGGTATATATGACTGTACAGTAACGCTTTACATATACATAGGATGGTATATAAGGGTATATATGACTGTACAGTAACGCTTTACATATACATAGGATGGTATATAAGGGTATATATGACTGTGCAGTAACGCTTTACATATACATAGGATGGTATATAAGGGTATATATGACTGTGCAGTAACGCTTTACATATACATAGGATGGTATATAAGGGTATATATGACTGTGCAGTAACGCTTTACATATACATAGGATGGTATATAAGAGTATATATGACTGTGCAGTAACGCTTTACATATACATAGGATGGTATATAAGAGTATATATGACTGTGCAGTAACACTTTACATATACATAGGATGGTATATAAGAGTATATATGACTGTGTGCAGTAACGCTTTACATATACATAAGATAGTATATAAGAGTATATATGACTGTGCAGTAACGCTTTACATATACATAGGATGGTATATAAGAGTATATATGACTGTGTGCAGTAACGCTTTACATATACATAGGATGGTATATAAGAGTATATATGACTGTGTGCAGTAACGCTTTACATATACATAAGATAGTATATAAGAGTATATATGACTGCAGTAACGCTTTACATATACATAGGATGGTATATAAGGGTATATATGACTGTGCAGTAACGCTTTACATATACATAGGATGGTATATAAGGGTATATATGACTGTGCAGTAACGCTTTACATATACATAGGATGGTATATAAGAGTATATATGACTGTGCAGTAACGCTTTACATATACATAGGATGGTATATAAGAGTATATATGACTGTGCAGTAACGCTTTACATATACATAGGATGGTATATAAGAGTATATATGACTGTGTGCAGTAACGCTTTACATATACATAAGATAGTATATAAGAGTATATATGACTGTGCAGTAACGCTTTACATATACATAGGATGGTATATAAGAGTATATATGACTGTGTGCAGTAACGCTTTACATATACATAGGATGGTATATAAGAGTATATATGACTGTGTGCAGTATTGCTTTACATATACATAGGATGGTATATAAGAGTATATATGACTGTGTGCAGTAACGCTTTACATATACATAAGATAGTATATAAGAGTATATATGACTGCAGTAACGCTTTACATATACATAGGATGGTATATAAGGGTATATATGACTGTGCAGTAACGCTTTACATATACATAGGATGGTATATAAGGGTATATATGACTGTGCAGTAACGCTTTACATATACATAGGATGGTATATATGACTGTGTGCAGTAACGCTTTACATATACATAAGATAGTATACAAGGGTATATATGACTGTGCAGTAACGCTTTACATATACATAAGATAGTATATAAGGGTATATATGACTGTGTGCAGTGATGCTTTACATATACATAAGATAGTATATAAGGGTATATATGACTGTGTGCGGTGATGCTTTACATACACATCAGATAGTATATAAGGGTATATATAACTGTGTGCAGTAACGCTTTACATATACATCAGATAGTATATAAGGGTATATATGACTGTGCAGTAACGCTTTGTATGAACGTAGCACAATGTAATGCTGTGGCTTTCATTTCTTTGTAGGCTCACGGTTTGTGACCTGTTCACATGCAGTGTTATGGAGGAATCGTCTTGCTAGATGAATTCCTTATGCAGGATATATTGGGCCCTCTGGCACCTTACATAGTCCATGCTCATGCACAATTGTGCAACAGAAGTTTGGTAATGATCCCACATTTTACCTTCTTTTCACGCAGATCTTGCGCAAGATTCTCCATAGAACACTGGCTGCTTCCTCCCTCACATCGGTGGAGAAATAGGTCTTCAGGCCTCAGCATGTGGAGGCCTTTGTAGACTGTAATGGTGACGGATCTAATTTGCCCGCCATTGACAGGTGAACATTTGGACTCTGAGGAGGATGGAGAGGCGAGGATACTTTTTAATGACTGACTGTGGGGCACATAAGACAGGGAGGCATTAGTACTGTGGGGGATAGAGACAATAGTAGTTCTATGAGTCTTACAGGGGTTGTCCACTACTTTTATCCTTATGATAGGTTATCAGTTTCAAATTGGTGGAGGTGCGACAATCTGCACCATAGCTGATCAGCGGCTCTCAGTGGTGGCCGGATGTGCTGAGTTGTGGAGCTGCACGGCACACCTCCAATCAATGTTTGGTGGTCACAGCGAGGTGCCGCAGGTCCGCTCCTGTTCATTTCAGTAGGGTCAGATGTTCGGTACCTGGCTCCTGTACAGCTGACAGGGCTGTGATGTGCTGCTTCACCACTGATCACAAGATCACCTGTGGAGGTGACCCGCTGTCGCACCCCTATAGATTTGATAATGCGGACATATCCTTCTTATAGGCTATCAATATAAAAGTACTGGACAACCCCTTTAAGATGGTGTGCTGTAAAATCCATTATATTACTGTATAGCTGAAGCTCTAAGGCTATGTGCACACGTTGCGGATTTTGCTGCTGATCCGCAGCGGATTTGCAGCTGTTTTCCATGCATTTTACAGTTCCGTGTAAACCTATGGAAAACAAAATCCGCAGTGCACATTCTGCGGAAACGCAGTGGTGTTTTTTCCTCAGCATGTCAATTCTTTGTGTGGATTTCACAGCGGATTACAACTGCTCCTCAATAGGAATCTGCAGGTGTAAAACCGCAGGTGGAATCCGCACAAAAAACGCGGGTAATCCAGAGTGCAAGTTACCTGCAGATTTTGCAAAAACAGTGCGGAAAAATCCGCACACCGATCCGCAGCATGTGCACATAGCCTTATAGTCATAATTCTTTCTGTCCACAAGACTGTAGAGCAGTGAAGGCTGATTTGCAAACAGCTGAGCTTAAAGAGATCATTTCCACAGCTAAAAAATACATGCCTCAGATCCTAAATCATCTTTAAAGGAACCCATATACCTATAGAGTCTGTCCTCGTAGAGTCAGATGGGAAGTTCTAGTCTGTCTTTCTTATAGTTAAGCCTCACAGTTGTTTTTTTTTTTTTTTGAGTATATGAAAAAATACTCTTTTTAATCAGATCCTTTTTTTTTTTAAGGGTATGTGCACACGCTGCGGGTTTTGCTGCGGATCCGCAGCGGTTTTGACGCTGCAGATTCGCAGCAGTTTTCGATGAGTTTACAGTACCATGTAAACCTATGGAAAACAAAATCCGCAGTGCACATGCTGCGAAAAAAACCGCGCGGAAGTGTAGCGTTGTTTATTCCGCAGCATGTCAATTCTTTGTGCGGATTCTGCTGCGGGTTACACCTGCTCCATAATAGGAATCCGCAGGTGGAATCCGCACAAAAACCACGGTAATTCCGCAGTAAATCCGCAGTGTGTTTTACCTGCGGATATACAAAAACAGGTGTGGAAAAATCCGCAGAGATCCCACATACGTGTGCACATACCCTAAAGGGAATTTATCAGGATTTCACTGCCAAAACTATTTAGTTAGGTCCATATATATTTGGACAGAGACAACATTTTTCTAATTTTGGTTAGATAAATAACACAGTATACCCACGATTGGTGTGTAGAAAATGTAACGGTATAATATCACCCACAAAAAGCGATATATATAAATATATATAAAATCAACCACCAGGGTGCGCTGTGCTGTTCCTCCTTCATGACCCAGCCTATTTTGACCTTAAAGACCTTGCCGTTTTTTGCAATTCTGACCAGTGTCCCTTTATGAGGTAATAACTCAGGAACGCTTCAACGGATCCTAGCGGTTCTGAGATTGTTTTTTCGTGACATATTGGGCTTCATGTTAGTGGTAAATTTAGGTCAATAAATTCTGCGTTTATTTGTGATAAAAACGGAAATTTGGCGAAAATTTTGGAAATTTCGCAATTTTCACATTTTGAATTTTTATTCTGTTAAACCAGAGAGATATGTGACACAAAATAGTTAATAAATAACATTTCCCACATGTTTACTTTACATCAGCACAATTTTGGAAACAAAATTTTTTTTTGTTAGGAAGTTATAAGGGTTAAAATTTGACCAGCGATTTGTCATTTTTACAACGAAATTTACAAAACCATTTTTTTTAGGGACCACCTCACATTTGAAGTCAGTTTGAGGGGTCTATATGGCTGAAAATACCCAAAAGTGACACCATTCTAAAAACTGCACCCCTCAAGGTACTCAAAACCACATTCAAGAAGTTTATTAACCCTTCAGGTGCTTCACAGCAGCAGAAGCAACATGGAAGGAAAAAATGAACATTTAACTTTTTAGTCACAAAAATTATCTTTTAGCAACAATTTTTTTATTTTCCCAATGGTAAAAGGAGAAACTGAACCACGAAAGTTGTTGTCCAATTTGTCCTGAGTACGCTGATACCTCATATGTGGGGGTAAACCACTGTTTGGGCGCACGGCAGGGCTTGGAAGGGAAGGAGCGCCATTTGACTTTTTGAATGAAAAATTATTTCCATCGTTAGCGGACACCATGTCGCGTTTGGAGAGCTCCTGTGTGCCTAAACATTGGCGCTCCCCCACAAGTGACCCCATTTTGGAAACTAGACCCCCCAAGGAACTTATTTAGATGCCTAGTGAGCACTTTAAACCCTCAGGTGCTTCACAAATTGATCTGTAAAAATGAAAAAGTACTTTTTTTTTCACAAAAAAATTCTTTTCGCCTCAATTTTTTCATTTTCACATGGGCAGTAGGGTAAAATGGATCATAAAATTTGTTGGGCAATTTCTCCCGAGTATGTCGATACCTCATATGTGGGGGTAAACCACTGTTTGGGCACTCAGCAGGGCTCGGAAGGGAAGGCGCGCCATTTGACTTTTTGAATGGAAAATTAGCTCCAATTGTTAGCGGACACCATGTCGCGTTTGGAGAGCCCCTGTGTGCCTAAACATTGGAGCTCCCCCACAAGTGACCCCATTTTGGAAACTAGACACCCCAAGGAACTTATCTAGATGCATATTGAGCACTTTAAACCCCCAGGTGCTTCACAGAAGTTTATAACGCAGAGCCATGAAAATAAAAAATAATTTTTCTTTCCTCAAAAATGATTTTTTAGCCTGGAATTTCCTATTTTGCCAAGGATAATAGGAGAAATTGGACCCCAAATATTGTTGTCCTGTTTGTCCTGAGTACGCAGATACCCAATATGTGGGGGTAAACCACTGTTTGGGCGCACGGCAGGGCTCGGAAGGGATGGCACGCCATTTGGCTTTTTAAATGGAAAATTAGCTCCAATCATTAGCGGACACCATGTCACGTTTGGAGAGCCCCTGTGTGCCTAAACATTGGAGATCCCCCAGAAATGACACCATTTTGGAAACTAGACCCCCAAAGGAACTAATCTAGATGTGTGGTGAGGACTTTGAACCCCCAAGTGCTTCACAGAAGTTTATAACGCAGAGCCATGAAAAACAAAAAAAAAAATTATTTTCTCAAAAATGATCTTTTAGCCTGCAATTTTTTATTTTCCCAAGGGTAACAGGAGAAATTTGACCCCAAAAGTTGTTGTCCAGTTTCTCCTGAGTACGCTGATACCCCATATGTGGGGGTAAATCACTGTTTGGGCACATGCCGGGGCTCGGAAGTGAAGTAGTGACGTTTTGAAATGCAGACTTTGATGGAATGCTCTGTGGGCGTCACGTTGCGTTTGCAGAGCCCCTGATGTGGCTTAACAGTAGAAACCCCCCACAAGTGACCCCATTTTGGAAACTAGACCCCCAAAGGAACTTATCTAGATGTGTGGTGAGCACTTTGAACCCCCAAGTGCTTCATAGAAGTTTATAATGCAGAGCCGTGAAAATAATAAATACGTTTTCTTTCCTCAAAAATAATTATTTAGCCCAGAATTTTTTATTTTCCCAAGGGTTACAGAAGAAACTGGACCCCAAAAGTTGTTGTCCAGTTTCTCCTGAGTACGGTGATACCCCATATGTGGGGGTAAACTACTGTTTGGGCACATGCCGGGGCTCAGAAGGGAAGTAGTGACTTTTGAAATGCAGACTTTGATGGAATGGTCTGCGGGTGTCACGTTGCGTTTGCAGAGCCCCTGGTGTGCCTAAACAGTAGAAACCCCCACAAGTGACCCCATTTTAGAAATTAGACCCCCCAAGGAACTTATCTAGATATGTGGTGAGCACTTTGAACCCCCAAGTGCTTCACAGACGTTTACAACGCAGAGCCGTGAAAATAAAAAATCATTTTTCTTTCCTCAAAAATTATGTTTTAGCAAGCATTTTTTTTGATTCTCAAGGGTAACAGGAGAAATTGGACCCCAGTAATTGTTGCGCAGTTTGTCCTGAGTATGCTGGTACCCCATATGTGGGGGTAAACCACTGTTTGGGCACACGTCAGGGCTCGGAAGTGAGGGAGCACCATTTGACTTTTTGAATACGAGATTGGCTGGAATCAATGGTGGCGCCATGTTGCGTTTGGAGACCCCTGATGTGCCTAAACAGTGGTAACCCCTCAATTCTACCTCCAACACTAACCCCAACACACCCCTAACCCTAATCCCAACTGTAGCCATAACCCTAAACACAACCCTAACCGCAACACACCCCTAACCACAACCCTAACCCCAACACACCCCTAACCATAACCACAACCCTAATTCCAACCCTAACCCTAAGGCATTGTGCCCACGTTGCGGATTCGTGTGAGATATTTTCGCACCATTTTTGAAAAATCCGCGGGTAAAAGGCACTGCGTTTTACCTGCGGATTTTCCGCGGATTTCCAGTGTTTTTTGTGCGGATTTCACCTGCGGATTCCTATTGAGGAACAGGTGTAAAACGCTGCGGAATCCGCACAAAGAATTAACATGCTGCGGAAAATACAACGCAGCGTTTCCGCGTGGTATTTTCTGCACCATGGGCACAGCGGATTTGGTTTCCATATGTTTACATGGTACTGTAAACCTGATGGAACACTGCAGCAGATCCGCAGCCAAATCCGCACCGTGTGCACATAGCCTAATTCTAAAGGTATGTGCACACGCTGCGGAAAACGCTGCGGATCTGCAGCAGTTTCCCATGAGTTTACAGTTCAATGTAAACCTACGGGAAACAAAAATCGCTGTGCCCATGCTGCGGAAAAACTGCACGGAAACGCAGCGGTTTACATTCCGCAGCATGTCACTTCTTTGTGCGGATTCCGCAGCGGTTTTACAACTGCTCAAATAGAAAATCGCAGTTGTAAAACCGCAGTGAAATGCGCAGAAAAACCGCGGTAAATCCGCCATAAATCCGCAGCGGTTTAGCACTGCGGATTTATCAAATCCGCAGCGGAAAAATCCGCAGAGGACCAGAATACGTGTGCACATACCGAAACCCTAGCCCTAACCCTACCCCTACCCCTAGCCCTAACCCTACCCCTAACCCTAACCCTAACCCCTAACCCTAACCCTATTCTAACATTAGTGGAAAAAAAAAATTTCTTTATTTTTTTTATTCTCCCTACCTATGGGGGTGACAAAGGGGGGGGGGGGGGGGGTCATTTATTATTTTTTTTATTTTGATCACTGAGATAGATTATATCTCAGTGATCAAAATGCACTTTGTAACGAATCTGCCGGCCGGCAGATTCGGCGGGCGCACTGCGCATGCGCCCGCCATTTTGGAAGATGGCGGCGCCCAGGGAGAAGACGGACGGGACCCCGGCTGGATCGGTAAGTATGATGGGGGGGGGGATCGGAGCACGGGGGGGGGGGGGGGGGGAATCGGAGTGCGGGAGGGGTGGAACGGAGCACGGGGGGCGTGGAACGGAGCACGGGGGGGCTGGAATGGAGCACGGGGGGGTGGATCGGAGTGCAGGGGGGGTGATTGGAGCACGGGGGGGTGATTGGAGCACGGGGGGAGCGGACAAGAGCACGGGGGGGGAGCCGAGCACTGGACGGAGGGGAGCCGGAGCAGTGTACCGGCCAGATCGGAGGGCTGGGGGGGGCGATCGGAGGGGTGGGGTGGGGGCACACTAGTATTTCCAGCCATGGCCGATGATATTTCAGCATCGGCCATGGCTGGATTGTAATATTTCACCCGTTATAATGGGTGAAATATTACAAATCGCTCTGATTGGCAGTTTCACTTTCAACAGCCAATCAGAGCGATCGTAGCCACGAGGGGGTGAAGCCACCCCCCCTGGGCTAAACTACCACTCCCCCTGTCCCTGCAGATCGGGTGAAATGGGAGTTAACCCTTTCACCCGATCTGCAGGGACGCGATCTTTCCATGACGCCGCATAGGCGTCATGGGTCGGAATGGCACCGACTTTCATGACGCCTACGTGGCGTCATGGGTCGGGAAGGGGTTAAAGCCATATTCCTAATATCTTTTTGCCTTGTATGTTTTTCTTCTTTTCGGGTTTTTGTAGTATTGCTTTGCTTTTAATTTTGGTTAGAGCAGGTGAGTATAATGGGGAGGGGAGCGCTGCGCGATATTCACCTGCTCCCCGTTCCACGCGCTGCTCCGTCTTCAGCATCTTCTGCAGTGACGCTGAGGTCAGAGGGCGCGATGACGTGGTTAGTGCGCGCCCTCTGCCTGAACGTCAGTGCAGAAGACGCTGAAGATGGAGCGGCTCCCGGAACGAAGTTGGGTGAATATTGAAAGTGACGGGGGCCTGAGCGACGGAGAGGTGAGTATGTGGTTTTTTTTTGTTTGTTTGTTTTTTTTATCGCAGCAACAGCAAATGGGGCAAGTGTCTGTATGGAGCATCTTATGGGGCCATAACGTTTGTGCAGCATTATATGGGGCAAATATCTTTATGGAGCATCTTATGGGGCCATAATCAACATTTGTGCAGCATTATATTGGGCAAATGTGTCTATGGAGCATCTTATGGGGCCATTATTAACCTTTATGCAGGATTATATGGGGCATATTTTAATATGGAGCATCTTATGGGGCCATCATAAACTTTATGGAGCATTATATGGGGCTCCTGATTCCATATGGATATTCAAAAACACTTAACCTACTGATGTCTCAATTAATTTTACTTTTATTGGTATCTATTTTTACTTTTGACATTTACCGGTAGCTGCTGCATTTCCCACCCTAGGCTTATACTCGAGTCATTAAGTTTTCCCAGTTTTTTTTGTGGCAAAATTAGAGGGGTCGGCTTATGCTCGAGTATATACGGTAATTCTGCACAGTAATAGTTACCTGCACAAACAGATATCCTCCTAAGATAGCCAAATCTAAAAAAAAACACTCCAATTTCCAAAAATATTAAGCTTTGATATTATGAGTCTTTTGGGTTGATTGAGAACATAGTTGTTGATCAATAATAAAAATAATCCTCTAATACAACTTGCCTAATAATTCTGCACACAGTGAAGTTAGAGCCGCTTTCAAGGTGTCTCCACCCTTCCCATGTTTGCCCTTGGACTTCTTGCTTCCCACTAGTGATCTCCGCGCAGAACATGTGCTGTGCTGATTGTGCAAGCTTCCTTGTTGATGGGAGTTCCCTAGATGGGTCTGATAATGTTTACATTGTATATAAAGCAGACTGCCAAATAAATAATGGAATAACACCACAGCCATAAAACATTTTTACATTCTTGGCAGGAAATAACTAATGGGTAACGTCTGATTAATGTTTAGAAGGGCCCAGCGAGTGCCCTGACCCCCCATTATGCAGCAGATTTTCTGGTTAATAAGTCACCGGCCCACAGGAGCGATTTTGCTGATACAGTGTGGGTCCGAGCGGCTGCTGACGAGCTTGCTCATGTTGGCTTTCCAATCACGGGATCAGGCTGGAATTTGCCTCCGCCGCTCGTACATACATAACACAACTGCTCCTTGTCTACGGCGTGCCTGATATTACTTCACACCGTTCGCCAGAGGCAGGTTTTGCACAATATCAAGGAGTTTTCTCTGACTTGTATAGATCGAGTAATTATTTTATCAGCATTACCCTTGGGGTATTTAAAAACATTTAGCATTTTTATTATTATTATTTATTAGCATTTTGTAATCTCTGGTGAATGAATAATGGCGAATGTATTAATGAGTAACACCGAAACTCTCCAAACCATGACCATAGGGGTACATTACTCACTGGGGACAAAGGAGGGTCCTTGTCGCTACTTTCTGACCATTAGATGTTTATATTCTGCAAAAAGTAAATTGTAGAATAATACAGTAGACCTCAGTAGTCCAACCCAAGGACTATGGTAAAAAAGGATTGCCTACTATGTTGTCGTCTTTATTTACCATGGGAGGCTATGGGTGCCAGGTGCTATTTAATGGCATGTCACACTGGCATCCGTTGGACGTATGTGCCATGAAATTGGCGTGACTGATGCCAATCGCCGTAGGATAAGGCAATGCATACATCTGTAATGGATACATCATGAACAGCTGATGACACATGAGTTATACGGATGCTGGTATATCCTATAGGCGACGAATGCCCTTATCATTTCTGGTTTCAGATCTTCTAACATCCTAAAAATTTTGATTGGTGTCTAAGTACAATTGGTCACGACAAGCCATAAGCTTCACCAGCCAGGTGATTGCACCGTAGATATGACTGCAGATGGAATCATCCCTACTGAATACTTGTCTTTTTGTGACCCAAGATGACCCTGCACAACTGTTGTCCCACACTTTTCCATTTGACCTCTCTCTCTCCTGAGTCCTGCATACTATGCTCAGCAGGGTTAACCATTTGTGTTTTTAATGGGGAGAGTGGAGTAAGCCATTAGCGGACAGCTGTAATGGCGGCTATTTTCCTGGGGAGCAAAAGGATTTGTCTTTTGTAATTCAACAAAACCATTCCATCTTCTGATATCATCTGTCAGCGAAGAAGTTCTAAAGGCCCCAACACACATTTGACGGTCCCCGAAATCTATGGGCGCGGCCCACCTTAAAGAGGACATGTCATCACCTACGCTTGCCTCTTTATATTTCTTGTAGTCTATAGCCATTATTTCCTGCCATTTGTGTATATGCACTTAGATTTGTACTTGTAATATTTGGCTGTTCCTGATGTAACCCATGTATTGATATTACTGCATTCAGCCCTATTTTTGGCCGACCGGGAGATCTATAGATCTTCATACATATTTTTCTATGGAGATCTGCTTTTTAGCACCTTCCTACCCCCTTTTTTTTTGCGTTTTAATGTTCCCTATTTCACCATGATTCATTAATAAAACATAATCTATTCTTGTGCAGGTTGCTTTATATTCTTATTCATTGTTTCATCCTGAGTTGTTTTTTGTGTTTTTTTCACCTGGATTCGTTGTACAACTTGTTCCTGTGCTAGCAGATTATTTATACGTGGAAGCTTATGTTGGACATGATGTTAAAGGAAGTGACCTGTTATAAAGTTTATACCTGTCTGCGCACACAAAATAAGTATAGAGCCACAACCATCACTTATCACATCCAGCACATGCTTATTAGCCTTATTTATCGCAGGGCAGCTTTGACTCTTTATAACTTATTCCTGTGACCGCTGTATGTTTATGACCCGTCTTTATGTATGTAGCAATGTATTTTTATGTCTTGTGGCTGAACCTCGAGAGGTCATGAAATCCTCCTTAGTGTTCTCTGTGACGGATCAGTCTCGAATCAGTCACAGATCGGCCACATAACTTTGGATCAACAACTAAAACAATGCAGTTTTGGCAGAAGGGTCTGGTGATGACGTGGTAGACTTGTAGGTTGGTGTCGAGTCGACCATGAAAGTCTTAAAATCATGTAAATTGATTGTATGTCCTAAACCTCCAGGCAGTGGACTCCTAGCCTTTGAACATGGTATTTTTTGCCTTGTAATAATTCTTCTGACTGCTATCGGTTTGTAGCTGCAGACGTTACATTTTATTTTTTTACATTCTTCATCGCAGGTTGAAGAAGGGAGCAAAGCTGGTGAGATACTAATGGCCGGAGATGAGATTGTGAATATCAATGATATACCACTCTCCGGTTACCGCCAGGAAGCGATTTGTCTAGTGAAAGGATCTCACAAAACGCTGAAAATGATTGTGAAAAGGTAAGAGACTCGCCACATTATTATTGGCACAATTATTTTATTGGTTATAAGTTCTAAATTCTAAAACAATATTGACGTCGTTTTGAAAAAAATCCCCTTCATGCTAGGTTTAGATACCATAAAAATCTGTGGCCCCAATTCATCAAAGCTTTTATGCCAAAAAAGTGGCATAAAAAAAGCTTCAAAAAGTCCCAGAATATTGTCTCAACTGGGAGATGCGCCAACATTTTGCGACTTTTCACACCTTTTACATCAGTTTCTCCCAGATACACCCAAATGGATAGAGCTGGGGTGGGACAGGGAGCGCAGTGAGGACATGACTGTTGTAGCGCACCACACTCGTCACACGTTTCCGATTTATCAGGAGCGTCTGACTCCACCACGCCTCTTAATAAAGACCGCCAAGCAATTGCCGATACTGATGAGTCGCGGCTTAACGCTCGTTTCATCGATGTACCATACTCCTTAGGTTCAGTTCACACCAGCTTCTTGGCTCCAGTTTATTACAGAGTAATGTTGGATTTGCTATATCCATGTTTAAACGATTACCAGCAAACCCCAACAGCCTCCGTTGATTTTAATAGGCTCTTTTTGGGTCCAGTAGTTTTAATGGCGAAAGTAGCTTGACATTAGGGCTTCGCACTGGACGTTTTTCACCATTTTAAAAACCTAAACAAAACTGAAGAACCCCAAACTGTAGTCTAAACACAGACTACTAAAATTAGCTATGCCGAGGGCTGTCTTGTAAATAGGAGTGACAGCTTGGCTTTCTATTTAGGATTGGTTATGTCCATCAAGTGTCTGGGATAATGCTTGTCTGCATTTCCTCAAATGTTCGTATCATCACTATCTCACTTGACCAGTATATCCGGATAGGACTGTGATACCAAACGTATAATTATTAAATGTATAAATACATGGGTATATGTTTGTATGTGTTTTTAATACACTTTTTAACTATCTGTAAGATTGTAGAATGTTAGATTTGTCATTTTGAGCAGCCCAATTAGCACAGATCATGAGCTGAACAGTCAAGGTGAACCAATACTAAAATAAAAATGGCCAATAAAACACTAATGCATGTAGATTAAATAGTAAAAATAAATGTTACAGTGTAGAGATGTTTCTGCGTACAGTTTGGCCCTCCGTGGCTGCCTGTCTGGGATATTGCTCACTTCTGTGCTGCTGTGCCACTGCCTGGCGTCCTGGACATTTACTAAGCCCCCACAATGTCCTAACATCACAGCGCACATTATGATACCACTTGAGTCCTGGTGACTAGACCTCATTCGACGTAATGATATTGCAGAGGCCTGGTATGTGGTAGGTACCGTGGCTCTCGAGCAGAGTTTTGTAATACTGCCCTGGTCCGGGTGCCATGGAGGACCCAATGGTTTGCCGGACCAGGGTAGTTTGACTCTTCTTGCTTATCTTTTATTTGATGAATGCTTTTTAATGCAGTTGAAGAAGCAGCTCTGACCTTTTCCCTAGTGGTCTAGGGTATGTTCCCACAGTCAGTAAATGCTGCCGGTTGGACGCTGCGTACATCTGCAGCAGCCAACCCGCAGCGGCCAGATGTTACAGCATACTGTACGGATGCCTGCTTCTTCCCTGTGGAGACGGACATGTGGTGCGTCTTTTGAGACCGCAGCATGTCTATTTATCTTGTGGAGACGCTCAATCTCTGCAAGATAAATAACACCCGTACATTATATTGGGTGCGGTGATTCCGCACGGTTCAATGAACACATGCGGAATCACCTGCGTTCAATAGCCAGCAGCACTTTGGACGGAGCGGACATGTACTGTGTCCACAGCGCTGCCTAATACTGAACGTGGGAACATACCCTAAATTTATAGGCTTTTTTGCTTATTTTTGTGTAGCTATCACAATCCAGATGTCCTTTCAGATTCCACTTTAGCATCTCCATGCTTTAGCCCTGAGTAGTCACTATGATATTCAGTATATAGACATTGGCTAGTAAAACTGCCAGCTATTGGATACATTTGTATTCTGACGCATGTTGTTTTTTATGCTTTTCTTCCAAATAATGGAGCATGATTAGTGATGACAGCCTTGGAAATGAACCTGGACGTGTGCCAAGTGAGACATGCTTTGCATGGATTCTGAAGTGATGCTCGGACACTTGCTTCCTGTGACAAATAATAGAATTCTTTTTTGGGAAGCCTGAGTGCAGCTTCCGTCTGATAAGATAGGAACACAAGCCAATACAGGAATGCGGTTTATTCCCTGTGGCATTGTTGTTCTGTAAATTATTACTGCTTCTTTTACCTCTTACCCTCCAGGATTCCATTTATGGCCCCAAAGTGTGGAGAAGGAAATGGGGTCCTGTTCCTACAAGGCTTTGTCCAGATCTGCCAGTAGTGTGGGAACCCATTTGGTTGTGATTGAGGATATGACGTGATATTGTGTGCTTGGTTTTTTTTACAATATGGCAGCTGCCGATCTCCTTGATGAAGTAAGGATGATAAGTTGATATTTATATGGGTCCATAATCTATATATATAATTTTCTAAGGGTCACTTCCGTCTGTCTGTCTGTCCTTCTGTCACGGTTATTCATTCGCTGATTGGTCTCGGCAGCTGGCTGTCATGGCTGCCGCGACCAATCAGCGGGGAGCACAGTCCGATTAGTCCCTCCCCTACTCCCCTGCACTCACAGAAATGTAATGTTAAAAATAATAATAAAAAAAAAAAACCTGTTATACTCACCCTCCGCCGCCTTTCCCGCTCCTCGCCACGCTCCCGGGACCGCTCCATTGCAAGCGGCAGCTTCCGGTCCCAGGGCTGGTGTGCGACAAGGACCTGCCGTGACGTCACGGTCATGTGACCACGACGTCATCATAAGTCCTGCTCAGTGAGGGGCTTGGCGACTGCTCAATTTCAGTAGCTGAGCCAGACAGATTGCCATCCTCCTTTATACGTTTTTTCTGGACAACTCCTTCAAAGTTAGACATTTTATAGAAAACCATGCTACTAAGTCACGGTTTAGAGTATGTAATTATATCTATCAAGAAGGCAACATTTCAGAGGCTTCAGAAGAGATGTCTTCTTGTCATTTGATATTGCAGAGTTGAGGTAAGCATGTCTTGGTATCTACTGATAGAATTTGGGGTGGATGGTGCCCCCAACCAGGTGAAGGCTCATATTTCATTATTAACACCTCTGCAGGATCTCATTGGGGCTCATGCAGACAACCATATAACTCGGACAGAGCTATCCGCTGTTTTGACTGATTGGACTTGTGCAGGGCCTCATTGAATAAAATGAGGACATGTCTGATTTGTATCCGATAATCTTGGCCATTCACGTGTCTGGCTCCATGGAAAACATATGATGATGATATCTGAGTGCAGTCCAGTTTCACTGTCAAGACTGACTGGAGAAGACTGAGAAACTTTTTTTTTTTTTTTTTCTTTCCACCTCAGAGAAAATCGGATCACACTGTGATCATGCTCTGATCAGAATCTGATTAGCCTAATCGGACCGATTTTTTTTTTTTTTTTTTGGTAGAGAAAAACCGGTTGTGTGACTCTAGTTTTAGTCAGCATCCATTCTATGGGTTTCCAGTTACTCTGAGGCTGAGAAAATGGCTGGGAACACAACATGATAAAAAGATATACGGATTTTAAATTAAATTATTTGTAATAGTGTAATTTGGAGAAGTGAGCGTTTTAAGTGGATTTTCATCTTTTTTCCCTAAAGAACACCTGGCCACCTAGTTCATGCTGTCCAGTCCATGTGCAGGAGTAATCACATACATGAGAAATGAAGAGGGCTGGGTTGAGCTCACCACACTGCGTAGTTCATGGTGCCGATCCTGTTGATGAGGCACAGCTGAAGGAGAATGAGGAGGAAGTTCGGCACGTGCTGGATGTCGTCCTCATTTTCCAATAATGGCACTGTGTACGTTTTATGCTAAATTGTTGCAGTGTTTCATGGGAAAGATACTTTGAGAACCTGGCCGGGGACACCACATCTCGGATGACTAGTCTGACACAGGTCCACCATGTCCTGGCCTGTAGAGGGAATCGGGCCTTTGGGTTGGGCAGCATGAATCAGATGACAGGATCTCGTTAACCTTTTATTGAAAAAAAAAAAGTTTATAGCAAATTTTCCAGGACAAATCTGTCTGGCTTTTAAATCAGTGCTGAGTCTTACCACCATTTTCTGACTTCCCTTTCCTCACAATCTGTGGGGTTTCCTTCTATAGAAGTGGTGACATGGTTATGGGGAAACTACTGTATAGCAGAGCCTCATGTGGCTGCGGGTACACTTCGCTTACATCTGCTTTAGGCAATTCTTTTTTTTGTTTTCTTTGATTTCAGGGGTAACATTTATTCTTGGGTAGGAGAAACGTTACCCCTTAGATCCCAGTCAGAAGCCTCTCACCTAGCCGAACCAGTTCTCATGCTTTACACTGACGAGGAGCAACCCCCTGGAACACCGTATCTACAAACTGAGACTCTGGTTTGGTTTTTATCCTAAGCCATGTGGCAACACTCCTCGCAGGGTCCACATTGACTTTTAGGGTATGTGCACACGTTGCGGATAAGTAGCATGTCACTTCTTTTTTG
The DNA here is from genome assembly GCF_032444005.1 of Ranitomeya imitator. NCBI lineage: Eukaryota > Metazoa > Chordata > Amphibia > Anura > Dendrobatidae > Ranitomeya > Ranitomeya imitator. Next base: position 167,120,852 of record NC_091284.1, read on the forward strand.
CTGATCTGCAGCGTTTTTGTACCCATTCCATTCTAGAAATCCGCAGGGGTAAAAAACGCAGAAAATCCACTAAAAATCCGCAGCAAAACCGCATCAAAAACGCTGCGGATCCGCACAAAAAAAGCAACAAATCCGCAGCTGCGTTTTCTGCCATGACATGCAGAATCCGCACCAGAAATTCCTAAGGCTAATCTGCAACATGTGCACATAGCCTGAGGGTTACTACTTCCAGTAGGTGGCAGTAGAGCTCACGTCCTCTTCCTCTCTGAAGAGGCACATTATATATTTGTTTTCTGGGAAGAGTGAAACTATATTCATGCCGATGGATCTGTTACTTGGCAGATGAAAACAGAATCCGGAGGACCCCATTCATAATTATAGGGTCTGTCAGATTTTCATTATAGTTTTCTTCATTTTATCGGGAATATGTCGTCATAAAAATAGTTTAACATAATGGAATTAAATTTAATAGAATGAACGATCTTTTACTATTGCATGATGCATGTTTTTAGATGTTGTATCTGCACACTATTCTGCTTTTCTTAGTTAATTCTCTAGCAATGGCCGGACCTGCTGGTATCTCCACATTCCATCACCTGCCTGCAAATGGAGCCAAAAGCCCAAATTAATTCTTCAGTAGGAGCCTGAAGTTTTCCTGTTCAGTAGGTTCTTTGTGTGCAGACTACTGTGCATGTCTAACACCAATAAATCCCCCACATTCCTGTGCCAAGTGGATCCTGATAACCTTGGGACAGCAGAGCCGGCAGGTCTGCACCTTTATTTTCATTCTCCATTTCTAGGCCTTCCACTCCCAATCACAAGGAACATAAAATAGATAATGTCAGGGTAATGGCATTCTGGTCTTGGTTACCATTACATGTCTGCGTTATGTTCTCTGTATATTTTTGTGCATTGTATTATATAATATGCGTTTAGTTTTTTTTCATTCTCAGAGCATGCTTTCCTGACATGGCCACTTTTATCGAATCGTGCAAAATAACCAGGGATAAATGCCAAGCCAGAAACTCACCTACAGACAGCCTGCTTCAGGGTGATCGCCAACCAGGGCAGAGCTGGCAAAGAGCCTTTAGGCAACGTGGTGGAAGTGCCATTTCTTAGACACCAGCTAGCATGGTGTCTCGCATGCAATGGGAGAAAAGCATGCACACGAGCTCTCCCACAGAACAAAAGGAACTACATGCCACCTGCGGGAGAACTACATGCCACCTGCGGGAGAACTACATGCCACCTGCGGCAGAGCTACAAGCCACCTGCGGGAGAACTACATGCCACCTGCGGGAGAGCTACATGCCACCTGCGGGAGAACTACATGCCACCTGCGGGAGAGCTACATGCCACCTGCGGGAGAGCTACATGCCACCTGCGGGAGAGCTACATGCCACCTGCGGGAGAGCTACATGCCACCTGCGGGAGAGCTACATGCCACCTGCGGGAGAGCTACATGCCACCTGCGGGAGAGCTACATGCCACAAGCGGGAGAGCTACATGCCACCTGTGGTAGGAGTTTACTTCTAGAAGACATTGTCCAGCCCTTTAAAGAGAATCGGTCAGTAGGATAATCTCTTGAGCCATCTATATGGGCATGCAAGTCCTAGAAATTTAAATTAATGTAGATATTGATATTTGTGATCCAATTTCTTATTCTAGAGAAATCCACTGATCTGCATTCAGAGCTTATTTTAAATGAAAGGAGGCATTACCACTGTGAGACATGTAATGACTGACAGTCTGCTCACCTAACCTCAGTAGAGTTGTATATGATTACAAAGTGCCTGAAATAAGAACACGTCACCAATTTTCTAAGTACAGTGTATTTCTAAAGGTGCTATCAACATGAAATTCTCATTAGATGTCTGTAACAACCAATCCACACAGATAAAGTAATCAAACCATAGATGTTTATAAATTAAAGAAGCTGTCCACTACTTGGACAACTTCTTGTCACACCCCCTCCCTTGGCTGCGATAATATAATAAAGCCTATACTCACCTCCCGTGTTGGCGACGTTCCCACGATGTCGGCACTCACTTTCCCAGGGCTTTCATGGTAGATGGCGGCAGATTATCAAAAACATCTGGGTACATTTGTCCATTCATCCTTCCTTCAATTATATGAAGTTTGCCAGTGCCGTATGCTGAAAAATATCCCCACTCCATAATGTACCCACCTCCAAACTTCACTGTGTATATGGTGTTTTTGGGTGATATGCAGTGCCTTTTGGCCTCCAAACATGGTGTATATTATGGCATTCAGAGAGTTCAGTTATGGTCTTATCTGACCAGATTATATTTCCCCCAGTATTTCACAGTCTAAATGTTGTTAAGCAAACTTTAAAGGCGCTTGACCATGCCCTTTTTCAGCAATGGAGTCTTGCGTTGTGAACGTGCATATAGGCCATTGGGGTTGAGTGGATCACTTTATTGTTTTGAAACAATTGTACCTGTTGATTCCTGGTTTTTCTGTAGCTCTGTACAGGTAATCCTTGACTCTTGGACAACTCTTCTGATAATTCTTTTCACACCTCTGTCTGAAATCTTGCAGGTTCTGGTTGGTTTATGGTGAAATTATGTTCTTTACACTTCTGGATTATGTCCCCAACAGTGCTCACTGGAACCTTCAGTAGTTTAGAAACTACTAAATGTTTTGCAACAATAAGGTTGTGAAGGTATTGAGACAGCTCACTGGTTTTATCCATTATGAGGTGTTTCTTGTGTGGCACCTTGGTAATGAGACACCATTTTATAAATTCAAAAAGTAAGAATAGAAATGCAGCATTCACCCATATCCATGAATTAAAAGTCCTTTATTCCATACACATGGACATCATTCTTTGCGGTGAGCAGGTAAAATCAGGGGTTAAAGAGAATGGACCCATAGTAGCGAGCGTCATTTAACATGCGAAATGGCCATAGTCCGTTATTTCTCCTCTCCCCTGATTTAACCCCTGATTTTACCTAGTTGCCGTGAAGAATGATGTCCATGTGTGGAATAAAGGATATGGGTGAATTTCTATTCCTTCTTTTTGAATTTATGCTATACTTTGAGTTGTTCACCACCCAGATATATCCTATAAGATGTTGTATATGGACGGCCATCCATACTAATATTTGCAGATCAAAAAGTTGATACCTCTTCTCTACATGGTCTAAGACACCATTTTATAGGCCATTAGTTGAACCAGATGACGTTATTTTTCTCTAAATAGGTGGATTGCTTTCTAATTACTGTTACATTTTAGCTGCTGTCATGACTTTCCATGGCTTGTTGCACCTCTTTTTCTTCATGTGATCAATACTTTTCCCTGTGTCATTTCTCATTATTACACATATGGTAACTTAATTCATGGACATCTTTGGTTTGATTTGTGATTGTGTGGATTGGACGGGTTGTTACTAGAGTTGAGCAAATTTTTCAAAATTCAGGTTCCGATTATGATTGGCGAATATTGTATTTGCAATATTCGCCAAACACAGCCGAATGTTATTGGCTTCAATGGCAGTAGAAATGATCGAATATGTTCAGAACCAATCATCAAACATAAATTCTGCACGAATAAGGTAACAATATGGCATGAAAATGGCAAATTCAGCTTTGGCAACCGATTCCGAACATATTCGCTCAACTCTAGTTGTTACCAACATCTGGTAAGAATTTCATGTCGGTAGCACCTTTAGGGTATGTGCCCACAATCTGAAATTGGCAGCGCTTTGGATGCAGCACATGTCTACTGCGTCCAAAGCGCTGCCGGCTATTGAACACAGGTGATTCCGCATGTGCTCATTGAACCGTGATTTACCGCGTCCAATACGTTGTATAGGTGAAATTTATCTTGTGGAGGCTTGTGTCTCCGCAAGATGAATAGACATGCTGCGGTCTGGAGAGAGTAGCGGTTGAGCTACAGGCGTCACGCACGCACAGAGGGCATGGGAGTTCTTGAAACTGTAACATCCGGCTGCTGCGGGTTGGGTCGGCTTTTCAGAATGTCCTTCGGTCACATTCTGCACTTTGTGGGAAATCCACAGCTTTGTTCAGTTTGTTTTGCAGATTTCTTCTAGAAATTGTGACGGAGCTATGTAATACCATATTGTAATGCGCAATCCAAAGCAGAAAATCTGATGCCTTTTGGCCCTGTGGGAAGACCTCCAAGAGCATCATGGAGACCTGTTAACCTTCTTGATAAGTCTTTGGTGGCTGTTTCAGAGTCTAATTTTTGATGACCGATTTAAAAAAAAAACAAAAAAACGTTTAATTCCAAATAAGCTTCAGAAAAAAAGCCGCAAGTGTCGTCGCGGCTCTGCCATGTTGTACGTGCCGGCTCCACTGAACAAATTGCTCAATAAGGATGGTGCAATCACGTGTGCAGAAATACAGATGACTCAGTAGAGTGACCAAGTGGGGTCCTTTTCATTCTTAGTTAGCACCTTGGTAACGATTCACAGGATGCTGAGAATTTCCGACAGTGATGGAAATAACACTTTCCTTGGGTCCTATAAGATGTCATGAAGCTCACACTAACGAAAGCCGACCCTGCTAGAAATGAAAATGTCCATTTGTTTTTAAAGCAAAAACTCTGCTGCTGATCTTATTTTTTGTCCTTGTGCATTTTGGTGTAAAATCCACATTTGATGTACTCCCCCTTGTGGTATATTGGAGAACGGCAGTCTATTACTTTTCAGAAGGGCTATACTTATGTTTAGTGTAATGTGTGTGTGTGTGTGTATATGTGTGTGTATATATATATATATATATATATATATATATATATATATACATATATATATATATATATATATATATATATATATTTATATATTATTATCATTATTATTATTATTATTTATATAGCGCTAACATATTCCACAGCGCTTTACAGTTTTTGCACACATTATCATCACTGTCCCCGATGGGGCTCACAATCTAGGTTCCCTATCAGTATGTCTTTGGAATGTGGGAGGAAACCGGAGCACCCGCAGGAAACCCACGCAAACACGGAGAGAACATACAAACTCTTTGCAGATGTTGTCCTGGGTGGGATTAGAACCCAGGACGCCAGCGCTGCAAGGCTGCTGTGCTATCCACTGCACCACCGTGCTGCCCCATGTATGTATGTATGTACACATATACACACACACACATACACACACACATTACACTAAACATATATGTGTGTGTGTGTAAAAATGGAGCCAGACGGTGCCTAATTATCTATCACATCGGCCAGGCTCATAATAATCCTCTAAAGTGCAATTTGATATAGAAGTGGTGTACAGTGTGAGCTCCGTGCAGCAGCGTGGAGGTCACATGGCACGTTACTACAGGCTTACTCTTGGGCCGGGTTCACACAAGTTTAATACGGCCAATAGCCCCGGCCCGACCGTGGGTCTGATGACCCTAAATGAATAAGGCAGCACACTGCAGCGCTAAAACATGCAAACTTGAAAACACGAAATTTGAACTGCATTACTGCACTAGAAATCTGAAAAATGAGAGCTTTTAGCGCATAAAAATGGCCAATTTTATGTGTACCTGGTAGCCACTTTACGGCATCTCTCTTATACCAGGTCCTAAACTTGCCTTACCTCACTGAGAATAAACGTCTCCATCTGAATGTGTACATGTGAAACCTCTTCCTAGACTAAAATTCTCTCTCTCTGTGGAGGGGTATCGGACCTGCTGTAATTAAAACACCTGAAGCTAGGAGGCGGAGTGCACGATCAGAAGGCTAAAGAATACATTTCAAAAACCTGACCGGCACATCCAAACATAGACTAAGTGTGAACAGGTGCACATAAAATTGGCCATTTTTATGCGCTAAAAGCTCTCATTTTTCATATTTCTAGTGCAGTAATGCAGTTCAAATTTCGTGTTTTCAAGTTTGCATGGTTTAGCGCTGCAGTGTGCTGCCTTATTTACTTAGCTATATACGAGTTGGCGACTCTGGGTTCAGCACCTGTTCACACTGAGTCTATGTTTGGATGTGCAGGTCAGGTTTTTGAAATGATGACCCTAAATGGCCTTGGCATGGACACCGTTATTGGAGCTTTTTATATTGGTGGTGTTCACATCATGAATTTCTGTACAAAAACACTGTGGCCAGATTTTATAAAGCCTATAGTAAATGCACATGTCTCACAAGCTCCAAAAAAACAACATGGAGTACAGTAAAACTTTAAGAATCTGAAAAAAGGGAGGAGGCCTTGACATATTAGGGGTTCACATTCCTTACTGTTTCTTTTGGTTGTTTTTTTTATTTAAATGCAAGAGCGAATGAATATGAAGAGAAGTCCTGAAGTCCTGCAAAAATTATAAGTTTGGAGGGAGAGCGGGCAGTGTTCAGTTGGGAAGGGGAGGAGGCGCTGTTCTCAGTTGGGAAGGGGAGGGGGCGCTATTCTCAGTTGGGAAGGGGGGCACTGTTCTCAGTTGGGAAGGGGGGCGCTGTTCAGTTGGGAAGGGGGGCACTGTTCTCAGTTGGGAAGGGGGGCGCTGTTCAGTTGGGAAGGGGGGCACTGTTCTCAGTTGAGAAGGGGGGCACTGTTCTCAGTTGGGAAGGGGGGCGCTGTTCTCAGTTGGGAAGGGGGGCGCTGTTCTCAGTTGGGAAGGGGGGCGCTGTTCTCAGTTGGGAAAGGGGGCGCTGTTCTCGGTTGGGAAGGGGGGCGCTGTTCAGTTGGGAAGGGGAGGAGGCGCTGTTCTCAGTTGGGAAGGGGAGGGGGCGCTATTCTCAGTTGGGAAGGGGGGCGCTGTTCTCAGTTGGGAAGGGGGGCACTGTTCTCAGTTGGGAAGGGGGGCGCTGTTCTCAGTTGGGAAGGGGGGCGCTGTTCTCGGTTGGGAAGGGGGGCGCTGTTCTCAGTTGGGAAGGGGGGCGCTGTTCTCAGTTGGGAAGGGGGGCGCTGTTCTCAGTTGGGAAGGGGGGCTCTGTTCTCAGTTGAGAAGGGGGGCGCTGTTCTCAGTTGGGAAGGGGGGCGCTGTTCTCGGTTGGGAGGGGGCTGTTCTCGGTTGTGAGGGGGCTCTGTTCTAAATTGGGAAGGGGGCGTTGTTCTCGGTTGGGAAGGGGGGCGCTGTTCTCGGTTGGGAAGGGGGGCGCTGTTCTCAGTTGGGAAGGGGGGCGCTGTTCTCAGTTGGGAAGGGGGGCGCTGTTCTCAGCTGGGAAGGGGGCGTTGTTCTCAGTTGGGAAGGGGGGCGCTGTTCTCGGTTGGGAAGGGGGGCGCTGTTCTCAGTTGGGAAGGGGGGCGCTGTTCTCGGTTGGGAAGGGGGGCGCTGTTCTCGGTTGGGAAGGGGGGCGCTGTTCTCGGTTGGGAGGGGGCGGTTCTCGGTTGTGAGGGGGCTCTGTTCTAAATTGGGAAGGGGGGCGTTGTTCTCAGTTGGGAAGGGGGGCGCTGTTCTCGGTTGGGAAGGGGGGCGCTGTTCTCGGTTGGGAAGGGGGGCGCTGTTCTCAGTTGGGAAGGGGGGCGCTGTTCTCAGTTGGGAAGGGGGGCGCTATTCTCAGTTGGGAAGGGGGGCGCTGTTCTCAGCTGGGAAGGGGGCGCTGTTCTCGGTTGGGAAAGGGGGCGCTGTTCTCGGTTGGGAAGGGGGGCGCTGTTCTCGGTTGGGAAGGGGGGCGCTGTTCTCGGTTGGGAAGGGGGGCGCTGTTCTCGGTTGGGAGGGGGCTGTTCTCGGTTGTGAGGGGGCTCTGTTCTAAATTGGGAAGGGGGCGTTGTTCTCAGAAGGGAAGGGGTAAGGGTGCTGTTCTCAGTTGGGAGGAGGAGGCTATCTCAAAAGCAAAAAATAGCCCAAAAGTAACTCCAGGATACATCAGCTATTGGAGAACACACAAGGAGTTAATGCTCATAATGACATTTTATTAAGTGCTATAAATTACCAAGTGATGTACATAAAAACCATTAAAAACAGAGAAAACGCAGTACAAAAAGGTGGGCCATGTCAATTAGCACAGACAAATTAATATACATGCAGTATGTTGTCAAGTGGTCAGTATATGACATAATTCTGTTAATCAGAATGTGCTCCATACATATAACATACAAATATGAGATAGCCATGTCTTTTAGCAGACATGTGCAACCTATTTCTTTTACTCACTAATATAGCGCCATTAATACCCCAGCACTTTACACACATTATCATCGCTGTCCCCATTGGAGCTCACAATCTACATTCCCTATCAGTAGGTCTTTGGAGTGTGGGAGGAAGAAGGACATTGGAGACCCCGGAGGAAACACAGGCAAAACATGCGAGAACATACAAACTCCTTGCAGATGTTGTCCTTGGTGGGATTTTAGCCCAGGACCCCAGTGCTGCAGTGCTACCCACTGAGCCATTGTGCTGCCCTCATGACATCATAGTCATAGTGACCGTTAGGCTACGTTCACACTAGCGTTATGCTAGTTTGCGTCGGGTTTGCGTCGGGCGACGCATTCGTCATGCGCCCCTATATTTAACATGGGGGACGCATGCGTTTTTGTTTGTTGCGTTGTGCGACGCATGCGTCTTTTTTGCCGCAAGCGTCGGACCAGGAAAACGCAAAAAGTTGCATTTTTCTTGCGTCCAAATTTCGGCAAAAAACGACGCATGCGTCGCAAAACGCAGCGTTTTTGCGTGCGTTTTGGTGCGTTTTTGCGTGCGTTGTGTCGCCGACGCAGCGGCGCACAACGCTAATGTGAACGTAGCCTAAGTGCTGCCATATAAGAAATGGTTAACATATGTCAGTTTCATACCCATAGCAAGAGCAAATGTGTGTCCGTGTCAGGGTCCACCCTAGGAAAAGTCCCCAATGTTTAGGTATCTTGCTTCCTGAGAGGGAGATCTGAACTCTGACAAACAATATCCGAGGAGATAAGGACCTGGCATGTCTGTCAGTGTCTCTCTGGGCACAGTGGGCTCTCCTGTGTATGGAGAGATGGTGGCGGGCCAGGAGCTAGCTCTTGGATTCAGGGCCTTCCAGAACCGCTTTACTCCAGAGAAAACAGACTATGATAAATCAGAGTATTCACGTGAAACCAAACAAGCTGTCTGCAGCCATGTATTTGTGAGGGCTCCTGGCACTGGCCTCTGGCGCTGATGACTTCTGGGGGGTCAGCACAGAGTTTCGGCTCAGGTACAGTTGCTCTGCTTTGTTAGGCTTATTATATCCACTAAGCTTAGACAATGGTCCGGATTATCAGCGAGGAGGGGGCTCCTGTGAGTTCAGGAGCCAGCAGGGGGTGGGCTTTGTCATCCTATGCTTTCAGTAGCTTCTTTAGGGTAAACAATGATGGTTAACTTTTTGGCAGTGACAGATGTCATAGGGCCTTAATTGAGCAACATTGCAATGTACTAAAGTAGTTTCTGTGCTCTTAAAATGCATTGTTCACATGGGAAATTCCCAAGTCCTTCTCCTGTGCTCCCCCATGTGCAGTAGGTAATGGAATGCTCCATTGTCAAGGTAGGACCCAAGCTGCTCGGTGTGGCCCCAGGGGAGCTCCATACCAGGAGAGCGCCACAACGGCTGCTGCATGCACCATGAGTACGTGCTGGAGCCATCCACCATCTGAGGCCGACGGGCCTGAACATGGGGGCCAGTGACTGGTACAGTAAGTAGTGGGGCGCTATGGTGTGCGGAGGATGAAGCTGCTCGTTGTGTGACCTCCGTGGGTCTATTGCTATTTTGTGGTTTTATCTTCTTGTTTTATGTTCTGGTCGGCTTTATTGCACTGCCTTGTGGTTATGTTCCTGCTACCAGTGTATTTGTGGTTAGTACTACTTGTAGCCAAGATTATGATGCAGTGCTTTGGAATAATAATGGGACCCATCTACAAAGAATCCCCTTAGAAGTAGTTTTTTATGGGTCTCCTAAAGCTCCCCCATACATATTAGATAGAAAGTTCATGAAGTGAACGATTCCAATATCGATTGTTCCGTAGAAAGGTTTTTGGTCGTGGACGGTCCAGCATTGATTGACTTTCTGAACGACGAGCATTCGCAGTAGTCTGAAATATTGATTGGACATGTTGGACATTGTTATTTTATTTTCTTTTTGTATGCATTAAAATATCAAATACTAAAAAAATCGGCCAATGTGTCATATACTGGACCTTGGTAGAATATCAACATATCATTTTTCTTAATTATTTCCTCAGATTATCTAACGATTTTTTTTTTGGTACACCTCGAGAATGTAAGGTCCATTGTCCAATATCCTCAGCAGTGCGGATGGTGAAGACGTGTGACCGGCAAACGATGACGTATTTGCCTTTCGTGTTACTGCAGGAACCTGGTGACCTCCATCAGGACCAGCTTTTGACATCTGGGTTGCAGATAACATTGTCACTGGCATCTTTGTTTTCTACCCCTGCCAAGTGTGTGCTATTGATTTATGAAATACAAATTGTAAAGATGGTTACTCTAAGTTTATGGCAAGTCAGTAGCGCACATCTCTGTATTGCAATTGCTGCAGGTTACAGGTCCCAGCATAAAGCAGCTGTGGGAAAGAAACTGGAATAGGAGGAAAATGTATCTTTCTTTTTACTTTACAAGTCTGAAAACCAAACTTAACACAATTGAACTAATCAATTAATCCTCCACTCCTGGTATTGTGCATAATGGCTTGATATGACATTATTTGATAGTACCATTTTAGATTAAGCATGGGTTGTTTTTTTTTTTGCAATTACAATATTTTGGAGCAGAGATAATTATAACAGATGATGATTCTCCGGATCTCCCTGATTGCTTCTTTCTCGCTGTCCGTAGCACAGAAGCTGGTTGCCAGTTGTATGTATGTATGTATGTATGTAGAATGCTGTATGTAGAATGCTGTATGTAGAATGCTGTATGTAGAATGCTGTATGTAGAATGCTGTATGTAGAATGTAGTATGTATGTAGTATGTATGTAGTATGTATGTAGTATGTATGTAGGTACTGTAGTATGTATGTAGTATGTATGTAGTATGTACGTACTGTAGTATGTATGTAGTATGTACGTACTGTAGTATGTACTGTAGTATGTATGTAGTTTGTATGTAGTATATTGTATGTATGTAGTATGTAATAATAATAATATTTATATAGCGCCAACATATTCCGCAGCGCTTTAGTTTAACAGTTTCAAACACAAAAGTCATAAGTAACAACGTTAACAATACAATAATTAAAGCGAAATAAGACGACCCTGTACGTGAGATCTTACAATCTACAATGAGGAGGGGGAGATACAAAGTACAGGTGTGTATTTACAATGATGTATTTACAATGATGGTCCTGCCATCTTCAGGGAGTGGGGGATAGATGGAGATAGTGAATGGGCTACACACACACACAAACATAAAATGATTTTGATTAGGGAATGTGATAGGCCGCTCTGAACAAATGTGTTTTGAGGGAGCGCCTAAAACTATGTAAATTGTGGATGGTCCTAATATCTTGGGGTAGAGCATTCCAGAGGATTGGCGCAGCACGGGAGAAGTCTTGTAGTCAGGAGTGGAAGGTACAGATTAGTGCAGAGGTTAGTCGAAAGTCATTTGCCGAGCGCAGTGGTCGGCTAGACCGATAGACCGAAATGAGGGAGGAGATGTATGGGGGTGCCACACTGTGGAGAGCTTTGTGGGTGAAAACAAGTACTTTGAATTGTATCCTGTAATGAATGGGCAGCCAGTGTAATGACTGGCGAAGAGCGGATGCGTCCGAGTAACGATTAGCCAGATGGACGACCCTGGCTGCAGTATTAAGGATAGACTGGAGAGGGGAAAGCCGAGTGAGGGGGGAGGCCAATTAATAGAGCATTGCAGTAGTCCAGGCAGGAGTGCATCAGGGCGACAGTGAGGGTTTTTGTTGTTTCCATGGTGAGAAAAGGGCGGATTCTAGAGATGTTCTTTCGGTGTAAGCGGCATGAGCGGGCAAGAGATTGTATATGGGAGGTGAAGGAGAGATCGGAGTCAAACATAACACCCAGACAGCACGCCTGCTGCCGGAGTGTTATTATGGTGCCACCCACGGAGAGGGAAATGTCAGATTTAGGGAGGTTAGTAGATGGTGGGAGCAGAAGAAGTGCAGTTTTGGAGAGGTTGAGTTTCAGATAGAGAGCAGACATGATGTTGGAGACTGCGGACAGTATGTAGTATGTATGTATGTAGTATGTGTGTAGTATATTGTATGTATGTAGTATGTATGTAGTATATTGTATGTATGTAGTATCTAGGATGTATGTATGTGGTATGTATCTAGTATATTGTATGTATGTAGTATGTTGTATGTAGTATGTATGTAGTATGTAGTTAGTATGTATGTAGTTAGTATGTATGTAGTTAGTATGCATGTAGTATGTATATATGTAGTATGTGTGTAGTATGTTGTATGTATGTAGTATGTAGTGTCTAGGATGTATGTATGTGGTATGTATGTAGTATATTGTATGTATGTATGTAGTATGTATGTGGTATGTATGCATGTAGTATGTAGTATATTGTATGTATGTAGTATGTATGTTTTTTATTTTTTTATTTTACATTCAACACATTAGCCGGATGATGGGACTACTACTGTCCCATCATTGGCTGATGTGTCAATCACTGTCATTGTAGCAGGCATAGCCCGATGGGACTTGTAGTCCCATGGGACGATGCCTGCCCACACACACGGGCCCGCACAGACCCCCCGGCGGGCCCGCGCAGACCCCCCGGCGGGCCCGCACAGACCCCCCGGCGGGCCCGCACAGACCCCCCGGCGGGCCCGCACAGACCCCCCGGCGGGCCCGGACAGTCCCGCACAGACCCCGCCAGCACACAGACATGCACTGTCACCGCCCACACTCTCCCCCCCCCCCCCCTCCCGATCTGCAGCGTTTCACCCACAGCTAAACCGCAGATCTTTTTTATATCTGCGGTTTTGCTGCAGAAGTGCCCGACTCAGTACAAGTCAATGGGTGCAGAAACGCTGCAGATCCGCACAAGGAATTGACATGCTGCGGAAAAAACAATGCTGCGTTTCCGCTCGTTTTTTTTCTGCAGCATGTGCACAGCGGATTTGGTTTTTCATAGGTTTACATGGTACTGTAGACCACATGGAAAACTACTGCAGATCCGCAGTGTCAAAAACGTAATGGAAAATGCATGATTCCTTTAAAAAGAAACTGAATCAGTCACCAGATTCCATCATTTCACCTCACGTTCCAAAACGTTCCTCGGTACTTTTTCTCCTGCCACTGGAAAACTCATTTTCGACGAATCTGGCAAAAAATGGATGAAACGTGGGGCATCCGTCGCAATCCGACGCTAATACAAGTTATAAGAAAAAAAAACTGATCCGGTGCTAACTTTTGCTGGATCCTTTTTTCAAAATTCAACGGATTGTGCCTGACGGCAATAACTGATGTGTGAAAGGGGCCTTACGTGTTTCATACGGATGTGTGAAGGAGGCCTACCACCCCAAACTTGGTCTCTGTACCTTGGGTATAAATGTTTAAAGGGAAGTTATCATCACAAATAACCTATTGTTTATATCAGGTTTTTGTGTTATATGTATTTCTGGATGAAAAAATTGTCAATTTTTTTTTTCATATCACAATTGATTACATTTTATCATTTTATTAAAAAATAGTAATCGTACAATTATCATATTGGCGACTACGAGAATTTTATCCTCCTACGTCCTGTCCTCCCAGGAAGAGTTTACAGCAGTTTTCCTTATCCTCAGAGGCATGATTACAATGACACTTCTGATCTCACCTATTGTGATTGGTGGATGTGTGTTATCAGTCACAGCTGACCCCGTCCCCCTCCCGTCACAATAACTTTTGCACACATTCATTAAAAGGTTGAATACAAAAAAGTCAGTTAGTTCATTGCTTCTATTATAAATGTCAATTTCCTGAAACAACAAGAAGCATGAGTCTAAAATAGCCCCAGTGTGAAAATTGCAGGATTTCTATTATTTATTTATTTATTTATTTTAATACTGGAAATCATTGCTAAAAATTAAAATAAACCCCTCCGCCCCCCAAAAAAACATTTAATACAAAAACTTCATTTGAAAAATAACTTTGATACATTCCCTTTAATTGAGATTTAATAAACCTTTGGAAAAACCACCAAAAGAGTCATCCTTCAAACCACGAGTAAAATCCATATACGGTATACTTTATTGAAGACATAATTAAAAAATATATATACCAGATGAGTAACCACAGCACAGGCACAAGGTGGGTTACACAAGGAAGCAAACTCCAAACAAATAGAGTAAAAGAAGTACAATCATGTAACAAACCGTAAACACATAGTTGTGCTAGGTGGCCATGTACAAATTTGCAATACAATAAATAGACAATAATATCATACAAGTGTAATAATAATAACAGTAATTGTCACCTATGGAGAGCTCCTTGTGTCCCACCACACCCGACGCGCGTTTCGCACTGAAATACTTCGTCCAGGGGACCTTTCTAAAAATGGTTAAAAAAAACCTACTAGAGCACGTTTTAGAATCTGCTGATTTTATTAGTCACTAAAATGGTGTTCATGTTCCGAATATAAGGAAGGAGACAATCCAACCTCGTAATCTGAAAGGGTCCAGCTAGATGCCAAGTGTCTTTTTGCCAATGGGGTAGATGTATATCACACTGTATGGGAGATTATCCGCAACCATATATCATATGACACAATGTACCATAGGACACATGACGTGCCAGGATGCTCGGTCAGCAAGCCTGGATTCCACTTCCAACAAAGAAAAGTTCAGCAACATTCACAGTTAGAAAAATGAAAAAACTAAGAATTACTGCAAAAATCCTATTATACAAGAGGCTGTATTTGACGTAGCTATCATAAAAAACCTCATTAAAGGCAGATAAATAGTTAAACCTTTATTATTAAATCCTAAAAAGGGGACACACAACATGTAATAACACACACCATACAAAAAGTGCATACTAGGTCCACCCTAACAATAGTCCCTAAACCTATCACCTACCTACCAGCAGAGGTTGGCACCCTATAAGAAAATACGAGAATTGCGCCACTGCTCACCGATGGCTGACCCTAGTGTCCTGTGTGTGTGTGACCACACAGGACACTAATTGCTGAAGGGACAGCGAAAAACAGGCAGGAAGGTGGGCGTTAAACTAGAAGAAGAGGGGACGGGAAGAAAAACATTAGACTCGAACAAAGAAGAACCAGGAAAACATACTCAGAAGGAAGGTAAGTACATTTCTAAAACAATCCACAGCAAGGAGATTGGAACAAAACAAAATCCCCTAAACTGCATGCTCGCGAACGCCAGAAGCCTGACAAACAAGATGGAAGAACTAGAAGCAGAAATATCTACAGGTAACTTTGACATAGTGGGAATAACCGAGACATGGTTAGATGAAAGCTATGACTGGGCAGTTAACTTACAGGGTTACAGTCTGTTTAGAAAGGATCGTAAAAATCGGAGAGGAGGAGGGGTTTGTCTCTATGTAAAGTCTTGTCTAAAGTCCACTTTAAGGGAGGATATTAGCGAAGGGAATGAGGATGTCGAGTCCATATGGGTCGAAATTCATGGAGGGAAAAATGGTAACAAAATTCTCATTGGGGTCTGTTACAAACCCCCAAATATAACAGAAACCATGGAAAGTCTACTTCTAAAGCAGATAGATGAAGCTGCAACCCATAATGAGGTCCTGGTTATGGGGGACTTTAACTACCCGGATATTAACTGGGAAACAGAAACCTGTGAAACCCATAAAGGCAACAGGTTTCTGCTAATAACCAAGAAAAATTATCTTTCACAATTGGTGCAGAATCCAACCAGAGGAGCAGCACTTTTAGACCTAATACTATCTAATAGACCTGACAGAATAACAAATCTGCAGGTGGTCGGGCATCTAGGAAATAGCGACCACAATATTGTACAGTTTCACCTGTCTTTCACTAGGGGGACTTGTCAGGGAGTCACAAAAACACTGAACTTTAGGAAGGCAAAGTTTGACCAGCTTAGAGATGCCCTTAATCTGGTAGACTGGGACAATATCCTCAGAAATAAGAATACAGATAATAAATGGGAAATGTTTAAGAACATCCTAAATAGGCACTGTAAGCGGTTTATACCTTGTGGGAATAAAAGGACCAGAAATAGGAAAAACCCAATGTGGCTAAACAAAGAAGTAAGACAGGCAATTAACAGTAAAAAAGAAAGCATTTGCACTACTAAAGCAGGATGGCACCATTGAAGCTCTAAAAAACTATAGGGAGAAAAATACTTTATCTAAAAAACTAATTAAAGCTGCCAAAAAGGAAACAGAGAAGCACATTGCTAAGGAGAGTAAAACTAATCCCAAACTGTTCTTCAACTATATCAATAGTAAAGGAATAAAAACTGAAAATGTAGGCCCCTTAAAAAATAGTGAGGAAAGAATGGTTGTAGATGACGAGGAAAAAGCTAACATATTAAGCACCTTCTTCTCCACGGTATTCACGGTGGAAAATGAAATGCTAGGTGAAATCCCAAGAAACAATGAAAACCCTATATTAAGGGTCACCAATCTAACCCAAGAAGAGGTGCGAAACCGGCTAAATAAGATTAAAATAGATAAATATCCGGGTCCGGATGGCATACACCCACGAGTACTAAGAGAACTAAGTAATGTAATAGATAAACCATTATTTCTTATTTTTAGGGACTCTATAGCGACAGGGTCTGTTCCGCAGGACTGGCGCATAGCAAATGTGGTGCCAATATTCAAAAAGGGCTCTAAAAGTGAACCTGGAAATTATAGGCCAGTAAGTCTAACCTCTATTGTTGGTAAAATATTTGAAGGGTTTCTGAGGGATGTTATTCTGGATTATCTCAATGAGAATAACTGTTTAACTCCATATCAGCATGGGTTTATGAGAAATCGCTCCTGTCAAACCAATCTAATCAGTTTTTATGAAGAGGTAAGCTATAGGCTGGACCACGGTGAGTCATTGGACGTGGTATATCTCGATATTTCCAAAGCGTTTGATACCGTGCCGCACAAGAGGTTGGTACACAAAATGAGAATGCTTGGTCTGGGGGAAAATGTGTGTAAATGGGTTAGTAACTGGCTTAGTGATAGAAAGCAGAGGGTGGTTATAAATGGTATAGTCTCTAACTGGGTCGCTGTGACCAGTGGGGTACCGCAGGGGTCGGTATTGGGACCTGTTCTCTTCAACATATTCATTAATCTGGTAGAAGGTTTACACAGTAAAAAATCGATATTTGCAGATGATACAAAACTATGTAAAGCAGTTAATACAAGAGAAGATAGTATTCTGCTACAGATGGATCTGGATAAGTTGGAAACTTGGGCTGAAAGGTGGCAGATGAGGTTTAACAATGATAAATGTAAGGTTATACACATGGGAAGAAGGAATCAATATCACCATTACACACTGAACGGGAAACCACTGGGTAAATCTGACAGGGAGAAGGACTTGGGGATCCTAGTTAATGATAAACTTACCTGGAGCAGCCAGTGCCAGGCAGCAGCTGCCAAGGCAAACAGGATCATGGGGTGCATTAAAAGAGGTCTGGATACACATGATGAGAGCATTATACTGCCTCTGTACAAATCCCTAGTTAGACCGCACATGGAGTACTGTGTCCAGTTTTGGGCACCGGTGCTCATGAAGGATATAATGGAACTAGGGAGAGTACAAAGGAGGGCAACAAAATTAATAAAGGGGATGGGAGAACTACAATACCCAGATAGATTAGCGAAATTAGGATTATTTAGTCTAGAAAAAAGACGACTGAGGGGCGATCTAATAACCATGTATAAGTATATAAGGGGACAATACAAATATCTCGCTGAGGATCTGTTTATACCAAGGAAGGTGACGGGCACAAGGGGGCATTCTTTGCGTCTGGAGGAGAGAAGGTTTTTCCACCAACATAGAAGAGGATTCTTTACTGTTAGGGCAGTGAGAATCTGGAATTGCTTGCCTGAGGAGGTGGTGATGGCGAACTCAGTCGAGGGGTTCAAGAGAGGCCTGGATGTCTTCCTGGAGCAGAACAATATTGTATCATACAATTATTAGGTTCTGTAGAAGGACGTAGATCTGGGGATTTATTATGATGGAAAATAGGCTGAACTGGATGGACAAATGTCTTTTTTCGGCCTTACTAACTATGTTACTATGTTAAGGTGTATACAAGGTCAGAGATTGTGGCCCGTCATGCACAGTGATGGAAAAGATTATTCAATGCTAATTGCATAACCCCACTGTACTATACCTACACGGTGCCCTGCCTACACAGCGGAAGTTGGCACTCTACTGGTCAGCGGATATGGCGCCCCCGCTCCATGACTGCTTTCCCTAGGAAGCCCTAATAGACCCTTACCCCAGGGATTGCAAAAGATACACCATATACATTATCTGGAGACAGAGGGTTTGTGGGTGCCAATACAATTTATATGATCAAATCCCAATCCACAAATGTAATATCCGACAATTCTATACTGATTAGATATCTATAGATATAGCCAAAGGCTTAATCCTCAAATAGGATATTAGATAGTGACCAGAACAATGTCCATAGATATGAACCTCCCTTAAGTACATCAGTAAGATATAGAATAACGCATGATGGCAAAGGAATAGTCAGAGGGTACTTATCACTTAGATGTCATGTGACCTCTATGCGTTTCACCACACGGCTCATCAGGAGGTTAGATAGATGGATGAGGTCTATATGGTACATACTGAAAATTTCAGCACATCCATTGAAAACCAGTTGAATCTGAGCGCTAGAATGATTGATTTTTTCTTAAAAGTTGCTTCTGTACCATCATCAATGTGGTGACAAAGCAGGACTTAAGTCCATTATCCACCAAATACCTGTGACCAAAAAGTTGCCATGGGAATTCTGATGCACTTTATAGGCATTAAACTGAAAATTATGCATGTTTGTCATATTTTGTAGTGAATAATCTAGGTGTGAAATTCCAAAGAGACATATATATTGACAGCCTTGTAAGACTATTCATTAACTTTAGTTTACCTGCACATATGATATATTTAAGGCAAAGAATTCAGACTCCATTAATTCTACATCAGACATTGGTCACTTGCATGGCCACGGCATAAAATGACTGACACTTGGTGTATGATGCTGGCATCTACATGCCGCCCTTGAAAAATCCTTGTTGGGAGCCATAGGGAGATATGTTAAAGCAGAGCTCTGATATCTTTGGTAGTCCCACAGAAAATGAATAGAGCGATAATGCACACGTCTCCAGTCATATAGTTGACAAGCGACCTCTGGGAAGCCCAGGCAAGCGCCAGAGTCCACCAAGCATGGATGTCCCTCTCTGCCCAGGCGTTAAGTTGCATGTAATCTATGGAGCAGTCTGAGAATCTGGCTCACTCAATCGCAACAGTTTAATCTGTTAGACCACCACGTTTCAGTGGTTAAACATGGAGGTAGATGTCCCTTCTGATGGCCATCTACTCCTCCTACAACATGACTGTGGAATGGCGTTGTCATGGCAGCTGGTAGACCTTCTGAATCCCTCTTGGCTAGGTTCATAGGAGATGGGCAAGTTGACAGTACACTTCACTACTTGAGTAGTGCAGTGTGCTCTATTAGTGATCTGTAATTTAAGACTTCTGGTGAACCAATAAAAAAATATATAAAAGTTTATAATCCCCCACCCCCGTTTTCTGTTTGCAGCACATACCGTGTATTAAATGGTAAAAATCCCAAGCATATCTGGTAACACCACGTGCATAACTAACTGTTCAGCTTTGAAAATATCATAATATTTATTATCCCATACGGTGACCGTCCAAATGATAAAATAAAATTGGCTAAAAAGAGATCAGAAAGTTATGTTTTCCAAAAAATCCAAGCCCTGACAATCTGTAGACTGAAAAGTTTAAGTTATAGCTCTTGGAAGGTGGGGAGGAAAAATTTAAAATGAAGGCGCCCGGCGGGCCTCCCACAAAAACTTGGAGCCGGCCCTGATGCCTTGTGTTCAGGCTGTCTGGATATACTGGAAATTACAGTTTTGCTTTGGCTGATGAGAACAGGTTAGAGATTATGGACTAATGCAATAATTGAAACAGCTTCTCAGCCATCTGCTGGCGTTTAGGTCTCCTTTTGAATAGCTCTCGGTGTTTTCCTTGGCAGGACTCAAGAGCCTCTTAGTTTTTCTCATTTTCAGAGGGACTGTTCTCTATTTTGCATTCCTCAGTCTTTGGATGTACAGTTCTCAGTTTCTTCTCTTTCCACTTGGCTGCCATTGTGTAACTGACATTATAATTCATCTAAACAAGGCATGAAAAGGCCGGACTAACACTTTGTCCCCAGGAGAATTTACACAAGATAAGGTCCATGTGAAGCACATCATCTGACCAGGTACAATAACATTCTTGGAATAGTTTCTTCAGTGGAGTAGATTCTTGAGACATGTTTTGTTCGCTGCTATAAATTCTTGAAAAATATTTGTTACGGCAAATTTGCTTTAGTGCATTTTACATAGACATATCTGTTTTACATTTACTGAAGTCAAGTTGGCCTTGGTTAGTATGTAAATAAATGGTCTTCTGATATATGGACGCTCGAGGTTCAGCCTAAGCGCACCCTCTGTTTGACCATCACGTTACTTCTATATCTAGGTTGGAGTTGTTTTTGGCAAATTCCATGAATAGGTCATGCTTTAGAAATGTGCTTGTATCTACTATATAATTGTCTAAGGGTCACTTCCGTCTTTATGTCTTTCCCTCTTTCTGAGACGGATATTCATTTGTCGCGACCTCTGTCTGTCATGGAAATCCAAGTCGCTGATTGGTCGCGGCAAAACAGCCACGACCAATCGGCGACAGGCACAGTCTAGAAGAAAATGGCCGCTCCTTACTCCCCGCAGTCAGTGCCCGGCGCCCGCATACTCCCCTCCAGTCACCGCTCACACAGGGTTAATGCCGGCGGTAACGGACCGCGTTATGCCGTGGGTAACGCACTCCGTAACCGCTGCTATTAACCCTGTGTGACCAACTTTTTTACTATTGATGCTGCCTATGCGGCATCAATAGTAAAAAAATGTAATGTTAAAAATAATAAATCACAAAAAACCTGCTATTCTCACCCTCCGTAATCCGCCGAGCCGCACGCGCCTGCCACCATCTTCCGTTCCCGGCGATGCATTGCAGAATTACCCAGAAGACTTAGCGGTCTCGCGAGACCGCTAAGTCATCTAGATAATTTCGCAATGCATCCTAGGAATGGAAGATTGCGGCAGACGCGCGTGTATCGCCGGAGCTTTGCTGGATCCCAGGGGTGAGTATATAACTATTTTTTATTTTAATTATTTTTTTTTTACAGGAATATGGTGCTCACACTGCTGTATACTACGTGGGCTGTGTTAGATACCGTGTGGCTGCTATATACTACATAGGCAGTGCTATATACTGCGTGGGCTGTGCTATATATTACATGGCCACTGTTATATACTGCGTGGGCAGTGTTATATACTACGTGGCTGCTATATACTGCGTGGACTGTGCTATATATTACGTGGCCTGTGTTATATACTACGTCGCCTGTGTTATATACTGTGTGGCTGCTATATACTGGGAGGGCTGTGTTATATAGTACGTGGCTGTGGTATACTGTGTGGCCACTGTTATATATTGCGTGGCCTGTATTAGCGCATCAGGTATTCTACAATATGTATGTATATAGCAGCCACATAGTATATAGCACAGGCCACGTAGTATTTGTCTTCTATATATTACATGGCTCCTATATACTGCGTGGCCTGTGCTATATATGTACTATGTGGCTGCTATGTACATACATAAATACATATTCTATAATACCCAATGCGTTAGAATCGGGCCACCATCTAGTGTCTGTATAACGTCCCACTGCTGCCCATGTATGTCATTCCCAAAAGGATTGTTTTCAGATCTCCAAGCCAGGATTATCTCAGGGCACAGATCAGTGGCACCCTTTACTCTTAAAAGGTTGGCCTACTTTAAGGAAAAGAAATTAGAACATGCATTAAATTGTGGGGTTATGCTGGTGAAAGCATGCATACTGGACTTGTATATCGCACCCCCACTATGACGTAGCAATCGTTGTCCATTACTGTAGTAAACCTGGTGGCAGTCACATTATTGCTTTATACTGCTTGACTGCCACCATTGTTTTCCACTTCTGCATAGATGCCAGTCTCGTCCATCACTGGCACAGATAATGGAGATTCTGCTGCCTATACCTGGCAGAGAGAGAGAGCACTGATAGTAATACACCCACTTAGGTGGAATGAACGGTGCACTCTGACCTCCTATTCCTGCACTGTACAAGCAGACAGTGGTGCTCCTTGGCCTCCATCCTTTATATTGGCAGTATTAGCCCCCCTGATTGGCTGTGCTAGACCTGGTGATATAGTTTTAGGGCATTATGGAAAACTCCGCGCGCCCACACCTGATGTCATTAGTCTTCAGCAGTGTGTGAAATTTGTAGGGAAATGAATCTCAGGAAATTCACCATGAAGTTGATCCACCAAGCAGCATGGATGGCCTGGCAAACTCGGGGACTCTGGCTATAAATGTGCAATGTCAATTTGTACCACCAAACTACAGTATGTGGAATTGTGGCTTATGAGGAGCCTATATATACTGTTCTTGACAATGCAGTTAAAGGGTCTCCTATGTGAAGCATCCCACTTATGAGGTCAATATACCATTAATAACCTTTACACTTCACACAAATGTAGCACTGCATTAATAATTGTTCTGTGTGCATAAGAGTTCAGGCAGTCTGTCCAAGCAGGCTATTAAATGATGCTTTCATGTAAGGCGATGGGCATTTACTGCTGCAGGTCAGCTCGTCTAAGGCTACGAGCACACAACCTCTTTCTCAGGCGTTTAAAAATATCCATTTTTCAAGCGGTAGACTCTTCAGGAAATTTTCTTTTTCTCTGTTTTCGAAACCTGGATTGTCACTTTTTTAATGTTTAATAGTGATGAGCGAATTTGCTCGGATAAGGCGTTTTCCAACCACGCTCGGGTGCTAACGGAGTGTCTTCGGAGTGCTCGAATAATATGTTTGAGTCCTGTGGCTGCCTGACTCTCGGCTGTTCGACAGCTGCGACACATGCAGGGATTGCCTAATTATATGGCATACTAAATGGTGGCCCAATTCTAGCGCATCGGGTATTCTAGAATATATGTATGTATGTATGTATGTAGGTTGCGCTGTGAGTGGGGGTTAAATTCCGCGCCAATATCACTGATTGGTAGCTCACGGCCGGCCGCGACCAATCACTGAAGTGGTGTTTAAATCCCGTGCCAATATCGCTGATTGGTCGTGCCCGGCAGGCCGCGACCAATCAGCGAAGCGTGGTTTAAATCCCTTGTCAATTCACGGCTGGACTGCGTCTGTCGCTGATTGGCCACAGGATGTCGGGGGTTCAGGGCGCTGGATGTCAGGGGTTCGGGGTGCAGGATATAGTAGAGCCACATAGTATATAGCACAGCCACATAGTATATAGCACAGCCCACGCAGTATATAGCACAGCCCACGCAGTATATAGCACAGCCCACGCAGTATATAGCACAGCCCACGCAGTATATAGCACAGCCCACGCAGTATATAGCACAGCCCACGCAGTATATAACACAGCCCACGCAGTATATAACACAGCCCACGCAGTATATAACACAGCCCACGCAGTATATAACACAGCCCACGCAGTATACAGCAGTGTGGGCACCATGTGTCTGTTAAAAAAAATAATTAAAATAAAAAATAGTTATATACTCACCCTCCGGCGTCCACTGATGCGCGCGAGCGGCGAGGCTGCCGCCAGCTTCCGTTCCCAGAAATGCATTGCGAAATTACCCAGATGACTTGGCAGTCTCGCAGCCGACCTGCACCCTATTACTAATTGGATAAAAATCTCTGCCACATTTCCATCTACAATGGAGTGCCTCCTATATGAGTTCTCGTGTCTCAGGATTGTACAATTTGTTAGACAGACCTCAAATCGGGCAAAGAAAACAATAGAAATTCAGCACCCCTCCCCACCAAAAAAACACCCTTCTCGTTTTTTTAGGTTGAGTATTCGTGTCCTTAATTATTGGATTCATCAATAACTGACATTCAGTTCTGTCCACTGAACCTCCTGGAGATTTGTTTCTGCCAGAGAACCTGATACCAACTACTACTTTATGTATTTCGCCACATCTCCCATTTATGTCAGTGGGCACCCATGTAGTACATGGTCACGCCTAGTCCATCTGACCAGGACCAGCCTTTGTATCCTCACCCTACTCTTGTTGCTCTCCACGGCAGTGTTCCTCAACTCCAGTCTATGAGAGCCACCAACAGGTCATGTTTTCAGGGTTTACTTAGTATTGCCAGGGTGATGGAATGCCTGTCAAGGTTAAGCAGTTGTCACCAGGGCAGCTCTAAGGAAATCCTGAAAACATAACCTGTTGGTGGCTCTCAAGGACTGGAGTTGAGGAACACAGCTCCATGGCATATCTATTCCCTATGTGGTCCTATTACTTCCTAAAACATAATAAAAACAAGGCCAGTCCTTCCGAGTGGGAAACCTGAGATTTGTCACCTGGCTTTCCACAAGAGTGAATGTGATGTCCAGAAGAAAATATACACGTTCATCTAATTTCATATCTTTCTGCGCCACCTCTGGAATTAATTGATCTGCGCTCTAACGAAGGAGGGAGGGGGGGGGGGGTAGTTTCTTCCAATTCTGTTCTTTTAAAAGTGCATTAGTTTTTTGTCTTCTAATAAATGACTAAGTACTACCTAAAGTCTTGATTCATTATACATTATTTTATGAATAAAATACATGGTGAAGTCATGGTCATAATATGTTGCTTTGTAAAATGGCGCTCAGCCATTTCATACTGTGACCACAGGGTGGCAGGATTAAATTGTTTGAAAAAAGCTGTGGTACAAATCCGTTTCGAGTACCCAAATAAAGAGGAAGCTGCTATAAAGGGCTGGTTCACAGCGGTTACACCACCACTTTCAGTAACCATTAGGGGACCTTGGGACAATAGCTCTTTTGTGTTGTGGTAGTTATTTTTTTCTTTCTTTCTTCAAAACATTAGCTGTTTCTGTAGACGTATTTGCTGTTTTTTAAAATATGCTTGAAATGTTCTTTTCTTTATTAGGCAGCTTATTGCCTTCCAGGTGTAGAACCACAATTTCCAGAATATCTCATTAGTTCTAGGAGCCATCTTTTCTGCAGGATGTGGCTAAGTAAACTCCATATATTGCACAACCTTGATATGAATGTTTTCTTCCCTTGATCTTCCAGGTATTACAACATCTTTTCACGTAAACTCACGTGGAGGCCTGTGCACCTCTTTGTGCTGCTGTGGGGTTTTTGTTCACATGTATGTGCAGTACGGGTATGTGCACACGTTGCAGATTCTTTCTTCCCAGAAAACGCAGGTGCGGATTTGATGCGGTTTTTTTATGCAGATTTCTATGCGTTTTTGAAAGCCAAATAAAGATCTATTATTGATCAAAAAAAAAAATTGTGATGTCATTTCTTGTCCAATCTCTTCATTTACATACTCCATTGAAGAATGTGTACACACACAGAAAGATTAGATAGATAGATAAATATATATATATTTCTATTGATAGATAGATATATCTAGCTATATATATATATATATATATATATATATATATATATATATATATATATATATAATCATCCATCTATGTATAGATATATCTATCTATAGATAGCTATATCTATAAGAGGAAGAAAATTAGAGCAGCACAAATAGAGTCCGGGTGTAGAGCCCCCCAGGCAAATACCAAACCTGAATTATAATAATCCATATATATATATATATATATATCTATAGATAGATAATACCAAGCCCAATGTTTAGTAATAAACATAATAAAATGATACTTAAAGAGTTAAATACACACACACACACACAAAATCTGCGTTGGCCAGGGTCACACTTGCGAGAAACTCGCCCGAGTCTCGCACCTCAGTACCCACCACTGCCGTAGAAAATACATGCAGCCACACACTCTGGTCCCAAGTGCCGACGGCCGTGCCGGGTATTGAGGTGCAAGTTTTTTGCAAGTGTGACCCTAGCCGTAAACGCAATATCTGTTTAATTTTTAAAAAAAAAATGGAAAAAAAATTGCGTGGGCTCCCGCACAATTTTCAAGTCCAGAGCGGGAAAGCCAGCAACTGGGGGCATGGAAATGGGTTAATACCCATGGAGCTTCCCAGGCTATGAATATCAGCCCGCAGCTGTATATTTAGCCTTCCCTGGCTATTAAAATAGGGGGACCACCCCAAAAAATGACGTAGGGTCCCCCTATAATTTATAGCCAGAAAGGCTATGCAGACTGCTGCAGGCTGATATTCATAGCCTAGAGAGGGACCATGGATACTTCCCCTTCCCCCCCCCGGCTACAAGTACCAGCTCCCAGCCTCCCCAGAAATTGCGCCCAATTTCCCGAAGCCATCGATCACCTGCAAAAAATAAAAAATAATAAACCAACCGTATACTCCCTATCCGACATAGTCCATTTAATAACAAGTGTCATGTCACTGCTCTATAGGCCTCCTGTGATGCACTGACAGGAGATAATGGCTCCTGCAGTGCATCGCTGAAGAGGTTACCTGAGTTCATTCTCTCGCTTTATGGCAGTGCTGCATGGGAATTTTCTCACACGGCGTTGCCGGCTAGAAAATGAACTTAAATGACCTCTGTCCTGGCAACGGTGGAGGGATATACATCTCGGAGGATTACCTCCGCTGTCAGTTCATCGCGAGGCCCCTGTAGAGCGCTGACATCGCCCAATGTCACTGTTCTACATGGGAGATCGCCGTGGGACACTTTATTAACTGGACTACGGTGGAAAGGCAAGTATAGGTTGATTTATTATGTTATTACAGGAGAATCGAGGGCTTCGGGAACTAGGTGACTGGTAAGTATGTACTGTATGTTATGTGCTTTATGTTGTGTGTATGTACTGTATATTATAAGTTGTATGTTCTGTATGTTTTGTTTTTTTACTACTGAACACAGCCATTGTCTGATGGGACTACTTTCCCATCATCGGCAATGCTGTCACTGTGAGCATTCATTGCCGGATGGGAGCAGTAGTCCTATCAGACAATGGTTGCTTACACGGACCCGCACACACACAGGGACACAAGCACGCAGACACTGACACACACACATACACGCACATAGCTCCGCCCACACACTCCCTCCCTATCTGCAGCGTTTTATCCGCAGCTAAACCACAGATCTTTTTTACACCTGCAGTTTTGCTGCGGATGTGCCTGACTTAATGGAAGTCAATGGGTGCAGAAACGCCAAAAGAATTGACATGCTGCGGGGGGAAAAAAGCCGCAATTCCGCGTTTTTTTTTTCTCCCACAGCATGTGCACAGCAAACGACAATTTCACATAGACTAACATTGGCTGTGCGCCACACTGTGGGTTTGATGCGTTTCCGCTGCGTTTTTGGCAGCACAGATTCGCATCAAAATCCGCACACATTACCTACCAGTAAGAGTGATGTACCTTAGATGTCCACCATGGATGAAGTGCTACCA
The DNA here is from genome assembly GCF_032444005.1 of Ranitomeya imitator. Taxonomy (NCBI): domain Eukaryota; kingdom Metazoa; phylum Chordata; class Amphibia; order Anura; family Dendrobatidae; genus Ranitomeya; species Ranitomeya imitator. The sequence goes on from NC_091284.1 coordinate 167,148,429, forward strand.
GGGATGGTGTGCTAGCAAGTGTTTGCCAATCAGCGGCCCTGTCTCTGTTCTCATTGCGCCAGGAGGAGACAGCGTGGCATCTGCAGCTTCAGAGGAGAGCAGCGACCCGGACACTTTCAGATCAGCATTGACAAGCTATATACCAAAGAGCTTGCAAGAGCAGATTATTTGCCTAGATCGGGTACCTCCTGATAGCGGTGGCTGCGCAAACAGGCAACCATGTCATTAAAAGTCCTTACATTTTTGAGAAGGGAGATTTCTTTTATAAAAACTTACTGTTTTTACGATGCAGAGAAAACCCTTTTCAAGGGTTTTTTTTTTTTAGATCGTCTGCAAACCCCTCCCTATAAATACTCAATAAATGTAACTACAATGGAAACATTTTCTGTCTTCAGTTTTTTTTTTTGTTAAAACTGCCATGGGCTGCCAAATCACCACAATGTTCCTTGGCTCCCCAGTTAGACGGACTACTCAATAACTTTAAAGCCACTAGATCTACAAAAAATAAAAGTATAGAATGTATAACCTTCCCAAGGGTGCTTATATGCTTTCATACAGTCAGCTGCTAACTATTCTTTCCCATACCGCTATATATATATATATATATATATATATATATATATATATATATATATATATATATATATATATATATATATATATATATATATATATATATATATATATACTCGACTGAGTGTGCATATGTTTTCAACTTCTTTTGGGAGTCAGGATACCCTACCCCCATGCCAATTAGATAGCTGGCCATGATTGTAAGGATCATCGGACTACAGTCATGGCAAAAAGTATTGACACCCCTGCAATTCTGGCAGATAATACTCATTTTCTTCCTGAAAATGATTGCAAACACAAATTGTTTGGTATTATCTTCATTTAATTTGTCTTACATCAAAAAACACAAAAAGAATTGTCCTAAAGCCAAATTGGATATAATTCCACACCAAACATAAAAAAGGGGGTGGACAAAAGTATTGGCACTGTTCGAAAAATCATGTGATGCTTCTCTAATTTGTGTAATTAACAGCGCCTGTAACTTACCTGTGGCACCTAACAGGTGTTGCCAATAACTAAATCACACTTGCCGCCAGTTGACATGGATTCAAGTTGACTCAACCTCTGTCCTGTGTCCTTGTGTGTACCACATTGGCCTTCCTTCTTTTCTCCATGCTCAAAGAACTGTCTGAGGACTTGAGAAACCAAATTGTGAGGAAGCATGAGCAATCTCCAGGCTACAAGTCCATCTCCAAAGACCTGAATGTTCCTGTGTCTACCGTGCGCAGTGTCATCAAGAAGTTTAAAGCCCATGGCACTGTGGCTAACCTACCTAGATGTGGACGGAAAAGAAAAATTGACAAGAGAGTTCAACGCAAGATTGTGCGGATGTTGGATAAAGAACCTCGACTAACATCCAAGCAAGTTCAAGCTGCCCTGCAGTCCGAGGTTACAACAGTGTCAACCCGTACTATTCGTCGGCGTCTGAATGAAAAGAGACTGTATGGTAGGAGACCCAGGAAGACCCCACTTCTTACCCCGAGACATAAAAAAGCCAGGCTGGAGTTTGCCAAAATTTACCTGAAAAAGCCTAAAACGTTTTGGAAGAATGTTCTCTGGTCAGATGAGACAAAAGTAGAGCTTTTTGGTCAAACGCATCAACATAGAGTTTACAGGAGAAAAAAAGAGGCATTCAAAGAAAAGAACACGGTCCCTACAGTCAAACATGGTGGAGGTTCCCTGATGTTTTGGGGTTGCTTTGCTGCCTCTGGCACTGGACTGCTTGACCGTGTGCATGGCATTATGAAGTCTGAAGACTACCAACAAATTTTGCAGCATAATTTGGGCCCAGTGTGAGAAAGCTGGGTCTCCCTCAGAGGCCATGGGTCTTCCAGCAGGACAATGACCCAAAACACACTAGAAAATGGTTTGAGAAAGCACTGGAGACTTCTAAGGTGGCCAGCAATGAGTCCAGACCTGAATCCCATAGAACTCTTGTGGAGAGATCTAAAAATGGCAGTTTGGAGAAGGCATCCTTCAAATATCAGGGACCTGGAGCAATTTGCCAAAGAAGAATGGTCTAAAATTCCAGCAGAGCATTGTAAAAAACTCATTGATGGTTACCGGAAGCGGTTGGTCGCAGTTATTTTGGCTAAAGGTTGTGTAACCAAGTATTAGGCTGAGGGTGCCAATACTTTTGTCTGGCCCATTTTTGGAGTTTTGTGTGAAATGATCAATTTTTTGCTTCATTCTCTTTTGTGTTTTTTCATTAAAGACAAATTAAATGAAGATAATACCAAATAATTTGTGTTTGCAATCATTTTCAGGAAGAAACTGAGTATTATCTGACAGAATTGCAGGGGTGTCAATACTTTTGGCCATGACTGTATATTAGTCAATAGTCTAAAGGCTGTGGTTTTTACTTGCCTTTTCCCCCCAACCCCACACTCTTGGTTTCATGTTCAATTTTATTTTGTCTGATTGTGGTTGATGAGTTGGTAGAGAGGTGGGTTTAGCCGCTTGCCTCCATCCAAGCAACTAAAAGTGCAAGTTTAGATAGGAGTGAGTGGTTATTGTGGTTTCCCAAATGATAGCTGGACCTTCAGTTATTCAATATTTGTGGCTGCCATCTTTCGCTGCTATCTAAGGCTTTGATCTTATCTGTAAGCCTAATGTGAGCACCAAAGTAGAAACTCTCTGCTATATTGTGCAAATACGGATCCAAAATAATATAATTTTTTTTTTCAAAATATTTTTTAATGTATGTAATATCTTGTACTCGGTCCTCTACACTGAGGCTTCTAGTAAATTAATTTAATCGGTTGGAGTGGATTGACATCTCAAACTGGTTTGTCCTCTCTATTGCTTCCTGGCGGCTCAGGAAGAGGCAAGTAATGGTGAATATTATAACAAAGACCATGCCATCAGATAAAGATCTCCTTGTGGCCAGGAGTTTTCTCATGAACATCTTGAGAAGTTCCATGAGGTACAGTATTGCTGTAGTGTCCCTTCCTTGTGACCATGGTTGACTAGTTCTTGTATCCGTAGTGAATCCTCATAGACTCCTGTGCTCCCCTTTCTGTGCCTTTGCCTTGTCGTAATGCATTTTAGATTTATCTTATGTCATACATGATAAATCTAATTAGTTACCGTGTACAACATTCCGTGTTATGTAGTATTGTGTCGTTTCATATTCCATTGTGATGGCGTCTGTATTTCCTTTTACAAATGGTATATTTCCATGAATCTCTCCGCAATCTTGGCAGTCTTGGTACTACGCTCCACAATGTTGTCAGAACATCAAAAGATCCAAAATCCAAGGCACCAGACATTCTCCGATCATTAATAGCTTTATTAATTAACAAAGTAAATAACCTGCAACGTTTCGGCCACATAGCGCCTTTGTCCAGCGCCTTTGTCCAGCCATAAGTGGACGACTAATCGGAGAATGTCTGGTGCCTTGGTTTTTGGACCTTTTTTATCATATGATAAAATATGAGTGTTTTACGGTGGCATACAAACGCATTATTTAAACATTGTTTAGCTAGGATGAGCAAGAGGTCCATTTGATTATTATGGTTATGACCCAACTTTTTCCAGGTAGCCGATGTCAGGGAAAAGAAAGATTGGACTTGTTGTATTTTACCACACACAACCCTGTTGCTTTCTTCAAGAGCACATGGATGCTCACTCAACTAAAGTTAGGTTCACATTTGTATGTATGCGTAGGATATACACTTTGAAACCTATAGAAGTATGTCCCCTACATTGAACTACATCGGTTTGAATTTTGACATGGATGTCACTATTTTGATTTTATTTTTTCTCAACTAGCTATTAATCTTTAAATGGTGCAGATAGTAAAACGTACAAGTTTTAGGCAAGGTTCTCACTTATATAGTACTGTCTCCCCGACAGAGCCCTTCACTTCAGTTTAGCCGAAGGAGTGAACTCGGTTTGGCCTCATTCCTCCAGTATTCATGTGTTTCAGACAAATTTTGTACATGTCTGAAAAAGACTGCATTGGCTTAATGGAAGTGAATGGCTATGTTAGAGCTCTGTTCAAGTTTCCTTAGTGCTTAGCGAACAGCATTATTAGCGTGAACCTAGCCTTAGTGTATTGAAAAGTTCTAGAGCAGCAGGAGTGAGATTTAGTTTTGACAAATGGTCAAGCATACACAATGCATTGCTATTCATGGTCTAAAAGGCTGAAGATACTTAAGAAATCTAAAATTATAATACACCCCATAATACAAAAATATAAAAGCAAACTCTAAACGAGAGGAGCAGGCCACTAAGGGCCTCCATACACAATAGATAGCTGTCGGCCAAACGATGATTAGGCAGATCGATTGTTTGGCCGCCTATCTCTGCTGATTCTTCCTTACACTCGAACACTTGTGCCGAGCGCTCCTGTGTTCTCTACTAGAGAGCCATTGTCAGACTCCTGGTGGCGTTTTAACTTACAGAGAAAAAAGGATCCGAACCAAGACACATTTGATCCTCATCTTTCCTGACATCAACTGTTGGGGAGAGTCAGGAGACCTCAATGCACATTAAACCAATATCACCAGCGTTGGCCCATTAAGTAGGGGGACCTTAGATCACAGCATGAATTACATGCTAAATAAACAGTATCTACCACTCAATGAGAACAGGGGAACAATATTAACAATTACACTACTGGATCACTTTGAGCCGGTTTGCTGGACGAAGTGAAAGGCAATGCCGATCAGACTGATGTCACTCTCTCTGGTATGCCTTGTCAAATATCTAATTCTCCTCGAAAAAAGATTGAACCCCCCACCATATAATACCCCTAAATATAATCACTAGTTGCACTCTTAATTCTCATTGCATGAAGAGTTCGTTCTCCTTGACATGAATGGGCCTTACTAAAACTTTGCAGCAATTTATCTCTTTAAAACTTCCCTTCATTTTTATGGACTGTGACCACATATTCATTGATGATCAGTGGTCTGGTCACTGGTGGAATTTTTATAATGTGAGCTAGAAATTCTTACAAGATGTTTCAGATATAAAGTTACAGTTAGTCTCTGCCCCCAAAGAGATGAAACAGCCAAGCGTAGCGCTGTACTTGGCCACCCTTGTCAGTGCCAGAGGCATTACCTGGAGCAGCAGAGCTCTTGCGCTGCTAGCCAGTTTATTCAAGGCCTCCATTCTTGCTTCTGGGGGACACACCAGTGTTCCTGCTTGGCAATCATGTGGGTCCCACCAGTATGACCCTCCATGAGCTAACAATTCACTTTTATCCAGGGGATACTATTTGCAGGCAAGCATGCCTCCTTTAATACATGTATGGCTAGGTTTGTTATTCAATTATCCATTTTTCAGTTATAAAACCTTTGAAATTAGATCTGTGACCATAATGGATTATTCCAGAATTCAGTTTGTATGCCGCTAGTTTTATGGCAAATGACATTTAATGTTGAAATGTCTGTGTACTTAAAGTAAATATTAATAACTTTTTTTCTTTTAATTTTCTTCTTTTGTAGGAAAAATGATATTACTTATAGACCTCATTCTTGGCACTCTACAAAATTTATTGAAAATCCCATGGAGTCTTTGACTGCACAGCTTGCAAGCTCAAACTTCAACCCTACGTGGGGGAACAGATATCATTCCAGGTAATTGTTTTTAATGTCTATTGCTTGTAGCAGTGCAACTTCCCCCGATATCTGCTAGGATCAAACAAGTCCTCTTGTATTTATGGAAGATATGCCGTCACCAGAGGGGTGTAGCAGCAGCTTAGTCCCCATTCGGTTCGTGGGGTTAGGAGGTGGACGGCCAGCTGCGTTTGTGAAGCATCAGGATATTGGCTGTAGCTTGAAGCAACGTAATCTTATCTCTGTACCCTTTTTAGGTTTTATTTCATAAACTTGTCTATTACATTGTATTATAATCCCACGTAATTTAAGGTTGCTATGTGTACCTTCAGTGACTGAACAGATATTGCTTATTTAAAATACGCAAGCCTCCTTGACATATTTCAGGGACTTTACAGGGCTAATAGTTTAAAAAGAAGCCAGGAAGGAGGAGTCCAGTCATCTGGGCCTGGCCCTGCATGCTTCTCTCAGCCAGGTTTGGCTGGATTGAGATGTCTCCCTCTCCAAAGATAAGGACCTGTCCCTCGAACTATCCTGAGAGAAGTTGTCAGACCATTCCAGATGACTGTTCTCGCCATTCCCGACTCCCTTATATACCCTGTTTTCTCTGAATCTCAGTAGCATTTTAGAGTAAAAAATAGATGGCCGTAATGGGGCAGCCTGTCCCTGATTAATGTTACCTGTGATACAGGAGTCATACATTTATTTAATTTTAAGAATAGACAAATAATTTTAAAGCTGTGGAAAATGTAAAAGACCACCATACAGATTAGGTAAATTTCAGCTGAATCTGAAAGTCTCAGGGGGACTAGACAACCATCTGTTGTGTTTGGGGTCCTCCTGACTCTTCCTCAAAAGTTTATGTAGGGCGAAATATGCAATGAGCTGTTGGAATTCAATTGCCTTTTGTTCTGAGGGCCGACATCTACTCTGCCTATTTCGGCTTACTTGGCTTTCTCCATAGAGAAAACAGGAACACTATGGCTAGTTTCACACTAGCGTTCTGCAGGGTTGCGGATGAAAGCCTTCTTCCTCCGTTAAGCCCCGCCCACTGCCGCACCTCTTCCTTCAGCTCCACCTACGTCTGCATGCGTCCTGCGTACCCTATCTTTAACATTGGGTACGCAGGTCATGCGGATGCTTCCGCATGCAGCGTTTTTTTACACTGCGCCGACCGCAACAAAATGCAACATGTTGCATTCGACGCAGTTCAGCGCAGCATCAAAACGACACATGCGGAGGCATCTGCATACATCTGCATGGCCTGTGTACCCAATGTTAAAGATGGGGTATGCGGAACGCATGTAGACGTAGGTGGAGCTGAATGAAGTGGTGCAGCAGTGGGCGGGGCTTAACGGAGGAAGAAGGCTTTCATCCGCAGCCCTGCCGAACGCAAGTCTGAAACCAGCCTAAGTGAAGTGTCATGAGACTAGAGGCTTTGCTTTTTTTAGGATAATAATCGTTAAACTTTGTTATATAAGTCACATAAAACATATAAATTAAGAAACTTTTTTTTTTTTTTTTTTAGGAAGCAAATGTAAGAACAAGATGACAATAATGTGTATTCCTATTCTGTTAGTTGTAACATACCTGATATATTTGTTTTTGTTTTGTTTTCTAGCTCATCATCTCATGACTTAACAAACTCTTGGGACCAAACCAGCTTGCACAGGACTTCTGGACATTTTAGTTCAGTGGGTAGCATGGACAGTATTGACCAGACCTACCAGTTTGGCAGACTATCTTCTGCTAAATCCAATAACAGCATAGATAATATAGGTAACCACAGTAAAAGAGATTCAGCATATGGATCATTCTCCACCAGCTTTGTCACTCCAGAGCATGCACTGTCTAAAAGTGGATCTGTTTCAACTGAGAATATATTGTATAAAATTAATGAATGGGACACTACAAAACAGGGACCCACAAAGACTGGGCAGTTTGTCAATGAAACCAAGGGAGCAGAAGATAAACAGGGATACCAGTCGCCTTCTACATTTTATGAGCGTAACAAGTCTCCAAGAGTAGATGATAACGGGGAAACAAAACATTCCGGACGATCAAGTTTTGGACCAGTTTGGCATGTTCCTGAAAAGAAAAAAGCACCTTCACCTCCTCCACCACCACCTCCACTTCGCAGCGATAGTTATGCCATTACTAAAACCCACGAGAAGCCTCCTCATACACATTCAGAATTACCAGGCACACAGCACTTTAATGTTGCAAATAAATCTCATTCAAGAGTTGACTGGAGTTCAGATCTTGCTGATTACCAGCAAAGACATATCAAAGGACCAGATGGGAACGTAGAAGATGTTAGACAAATTAGTAATGCTTCTTATCAGTCAGAAATCAATTTGGATCAAATAGGATCCTATCACGACAAATATCAGAACATTGCACCTCATTCCAATAGATTGCAACTTTCTCAGTCCACCACTGATGTAAGGTTTGTACAGCCATCATACAGTTACCACCACCAGCGTCAGTACAGCGATGAGAGCACTTTGTTCCAAAATTCGAGAGCTTCAGCCTCTATCAAAGCACAACCTCAACAAGTGACCTTCTATTCTGGAACTCATGAGCTGATGGTAGACCCAACGCATGCTTATGGTCCACATCAGCGAAGAAGCTTCAGTAATTCTGAGAGCAATACTGGATTAAAGGTAAAAGGAGACAATAATGGACAGAGTCGTGTTATCAGTGCTGGAACCAAACTGCCACCTCAGGGAAGCATCACACAACATCCGTATAAGGAGGAGTATAGTAAAGTAGATGTCTTGGATCGAAGATCTATCTCTCAAGACAATACTGCCCTAAAAACCACTTATTGTCTACCTCAGCAGAACAATCCGCCTTCACCAGAAAACTGTGAGAAATATAGTCCTAAAATGACAGGGAAAAAAGACGGTCATTCAGGCAGTAATGAAAGGATGAAGCCGAGAAAAAACAGTGATTACTACGAAGAACAATATGATAGCCATAATTTTGCACAACATGTTCAGGCAAACAGAGCTGTCTCAAGCAATAAGTATAGATCACATCAGAAAGATTATTCTTGGAATGAAGAAGAAGAAAGCAAGATAACACCTCAGATTACCCCTATGTTGCATTCCCTAGCTCGGGAAGGAAGAAATCGATCAGTAAGCTCCCCTGAAACAAATGAAAAACAACCATTCATAGAGTCAAGCAAACAATCGCGAAGAAGTGACCGATTTGCAACAACTCTCAGGAACGAAATTCAACAGAGGCGGGCACGTTTGCAGAAAAGCAAAAGTACAGCAGCGTTAACTGAATCGAACGAAGGTGAAGAAGCAGAAAACTGGAACCAGGATTCTATAGAAAGTATTACCCCTTCTTCTGATGGTTCTTTTTCCAACACGTACAAGAACCATTTAAAAGAGGCTCAGGCCAGAGTTTTAAGGGCTACTTCTTTCAAGCGTCGAGATTTAGAACCCAGTCTTGTAGACCCTACACTTTCTCCCGAACGAAGAAACCAAGGGTATTGCATTCCAAAGCCTGTGTTACCCTCTGATGGCTCATCTTACCAGATTGACAATCTTCAATCAAAGCCGAGTACAGCAACAAGCAATTTACAAAACATAACTCGCATTGGTGGCCGAAAAAGATTTACAGCACAGCAAAAACTTAAATCCTACTCTGAGCCGGAAAAGATGAATGAAGTTGGGATTTATGAAGATAATCTTCAGTTTCAAAGTCGAGATGCCACTCAAGGAACAGTTGGTTCTTTTGCAGATAGATGGAAATTTTTTGAAGAGACAAGCAAAAGTACACAACCTCAAGCTGCTCAGAAACCACCGCCTTTCGTTGCGACAGAAATCAATGTCAAGTATGAGATGCACAATGTCAAGGATTTTGAAAAAGAACCTTCTGAATCATTGTATGAAAATAGGTCTCGGGCTGCATCGCTAGGCTTTGAACATCAGCCTGATAAGGATAGCAATCGTAAAGATGAATATCATGGAGTCAGTTATAAATCTACTGATAACATTGCACCACATCAGCTTCCGAGGTTAGGCACTTTTGCAGAATACCAAGCATCTTGGAAAGAGCAAAAGAAACCTTTAGAAAGGAAGAATTCTGGCAGATGCCATTCAGCTGATAATATTCTGGATGCTGACTTTGACCAGTCTCAGAAATCACAGTACATGCATGAGAGGTCAAGATCATCCCCTACAACTGATTTCTACACTCAGGTAAATATGTCTCTCTACCATTGTCTTATTTCATCTGCATATTCTTAATTCAGACCTGTCAGCTTGATATGCTGCTATGTAAGGACCGCATAGAATTATACAACTCTGTCCTATTAACCAAAATAGTACAAAAAATTTTAGGGGCAAAGCACTGGTGCATTAATAAGAGGAGCATCCCACCTCCCCTTCTCACAGTGATTGATGGCTAGCTACTGTGTACGCATAGTACCTCATTAATCACTTGTAAGATGGTGTCAGAAGTGCTCTCATAAATACATTGCACACAGAAACTGTCTGATATATCTTGTGATTGCTCCAATAATCCAGTCATCACTATTTTTTTCATGGTTTTGCCAAATAGACCCGTCTGTATAATCTGATGATAGATCTACGTTAACATTTGAGTTAAAGGCTTTTACTGATTGTGTTTGGTCTTCCGCTTGTGATATTTTCGTGTGAAGCGTTTCTGTATTAAAAATGAATGGTAATTTACCAGACAGTGTACCTGATGCTTGAAATCAATAGTGCCACCGCCAGCGTATCACATACGTGATGGTAGAGGGACAAGTGACAATTAGAAAGATTAAAATATCAAGATTTTATTTAGAAAAATGATTAAAAATGAATAAATCTAAAATAACAACAATGTGCCTCAAAATGTTGGGATTGTCTGACAGAAGTGAGCAGAAACATAGTTCTAACAATGTAGGTAGAAAATCAATATTGCACTTGAATCCACTAATATCCTTAGATTATAATAGCAGACATGTCTATGCAGGGTCATAATCTGGTGAGAACAAGGGTGGTACGAGGTACAGTCAATCCTACTATAGAGCAGTGGCCGGAAAAATCCTGCTTCCGATACACACGTGTTTGTCGCAATTTTAACTTGAAATTTTGCAGCGTTTTTGCTTGCTGTTTTTTTTTATTTTTAACGTGAGAAAGGCGCTGCAAAAAAACGGTAAAAGAATCGACATGTTGTGTTTTGGCAAAAACAAAGCAAGGCTAAAAATACACACAGTAAAAAGCGCAGCGCACTGTGTACACCAAATATGCTGCGTAAAATACGCAGGAAAAAAAAAAACGCCATTTGTGAACATAGCCAAGGAGTACTTTTTTGCAGCCGTTTAAAAGTATGAACTTGTGATTTATACTGCTGGGAAAGTTTTACTACTACATAAAACAATAATTTCCAAATCCGTTTGGTTCATGTGAATTGAAAGCACAACTTGTTGTGTACAGAGGCAACACCTAAGCCACTGTTACACAGCGCTCAGTGTTTGTGGTCCTAAGGGGCGCACCCTATCAGCCACAGAAATGGTGCTTCCAAGATAAACATAGTCACAGATGGAGCCCTGTATTTAGTCCATTCTTTTTCCTCAAATTTGAAATTTTGTATTAGTTTACACTGTGTGCAGAATTATTAGGCAAGTTGTATTTTGATCATATGATACTTTTTATACATTTTGTCCTACTCGAAGCTGTTCAGGCTTGAGAGCCAACTACCAATTAAGTAAATCAGGTGATGTGCATCTCTGAAATGAGGAGGGGTGTTGTCTGAGATCAAAACCCTATATAAGGTGTGCTTAATTATTAGGCAACTTCCTTTCCTTTGGCAAAATGGGTCAGAAGAGAGATTTGACGGACTCTGAAAAGTCCAAAATTGTGAGATGTCTTGCAGAGGGATGCAGGAGTCTTGAAATTGCCAAACTTTTGAAGCGTGATCACCGAAGCGTTTCATGGCAAATAGCCAACAGGGTCACAAGAAGCGTGTTGGGCAAAAAAGGCGCAAAATAACTGCCTTGACTTGAGGAAAATCAAGCGTAAAGATGCCATTTGCCACCAGTTTTGCCAGATTTCAGAGCTGCAACGTTACTGGAGTAACAAAAAGCACAAGGTGTGCGATACTCAGGGACATGGCCAAGGTAAGGAAGGCTGAAAAATGACCACCTTTGAACAAGAAACATAAGATAAAACGTCAAGACTGGGCCAAGAAATATCTTAAGACTGACTTTTCAAAGGTCTTATGGATCGATGAAATGAGAGTGACTATGGATGGGCCAGATGGATGGGCCAAAGGCTGGATCAGTACAGGGCAGAGAGCTCCACTCCGACTCAGACACCAGCAAGGTGGAGGTGGGGTACTGGTATGGGCTGGTATAAAAGATGAACTTGTGGGACCTTTTCGGGTTCGAAAATGGAGTGAAGCCAGAAACTGGCAGTAGGTTCTTCAAGCAGTGGTACAGGAAGAGGTCGGTATCGTTCAAGAAAAACATTATTTTCATGCAGGACAATGCTCCATCACATTCCTCCAACTGCTCCACAGGGTGGCTGGCCAGTAAAGGTCTCAAAGAAGGAAAAATGACGTGGCCCCCTTGTTCACCTGATCTGAACCCCATAGAGAACCTGTGGTCCCTCATAAAATGTGAGATCTACAGGGAGGGAAAACAGTACACCTCTCGGAACAGTGTCTGGGAGGCTGTGGTGGCTGCTGCACGCAATGTTGATTGTAAACAGATCAAGCAACTGACAGAATCTATGGATGAAAGACTGTTGAGTGTCATCATAAAGAAAGGTGGCTATATTGGCCACTAATTTTGGGGGGTTTTGTTTTTGCATGTCATAAATATTTATTTCTAAATTTTGTGCAGTTATATTGGTTTACCTGGTGAAAATAAACAAGTGAGATGGGGATATATTTGGTTTTTATTAAGTTGCTTAATAATTCTGCACAGTAATAGTTAACTGCACAAACCGATATCCTCCTAAGATAGCCAAATCTAAAAAAAAAAAAAAAAAAAAAAACACTCCAACTTCAAAAAATATTAAGCTTTGATATTTGAGTCTTTTGGGTTGATTGAGAACATAGTTGTTGATCAATAATAAAAATAATCCTCTTAAATATAACTTGCCTAATAAATCTGCACACAGTGTGTAACAAAAGGATTGAATCTGAAGGTGGTGGCAAATCATAATATGTACCCTAGACTCTCCTTTCCAATAGCTCCATAACAGGAAGTGAGAGGAGCCCCAACTTATGACCTGGTCTTCTATGTAATAGAAGGTAAATATTCCGGGGTCATTGCCTCCTCCTGAGCTGTTTCATGTAGGTGAGAAAAGAGCAACCTACAGGAAGAAATCTGTTTCCAAAGAGAGAAGTAAGAAAACCTAGGGAGAGAGGTTGGATGCTGAGTAGTGATGAGCGAGTGTACTCGTTGCTTGGGTTTTCCCGAGCACGCTCGGGTGGTCTCAGAGTATTTGTAACTTTTTGGAGGTTTAGTTTTCGTTGCCTCTTTTCGTTGCCTCAGCTGCATGATTTACTGCTGAGAGCTTGAATACATGTGGGAGTTCCTTAGCAACCAGGCAACCCCCACATGTACTCAGGCTGGCTAGCAGCCGTAAATCATGCAGCTGCGTCAAGAAAAACTAAATCTCCGAGCAGTTACAAATACTTGGAGACCACCTGAGTGTGCTAGGAAAAACCCGAGCAACGAGTACGCTCTCTCATCACTAGTGCTGAGGAAGAGTTGGCCCGCTGCCTGGTGAGATGGCGGTGAGGACTTTTCTACAAAGAATCCACTGAAAAGCATGGATTGTGTCCTGTCTTTTTTTATTTCTGTCCATAAATCATAAAAATGAAATAAATAAAACAAGATGTAAGTCATTTAAATATGGCATTATAGCATTAAAGAGTTTTTCCAGAAATTTAATATTGATGTCCTTTCCTTAGGAAATACCACCACCATCTCATCGATAGTGTAAAACTGTTAGCACCATGCCGGATCCCTGCTCTGACAGGCATGGCCTCCGGCATGTCACTTCAGTCACCCGCGCTGCGGTCGGTTCTCCCCTTTCTTGTGCTCCGCATGCTTCCAGCAGAGTTTCCACCTGGGCCTCTAGCCATGTCCTTAGTGCGCTGCCCGCCCTCTTAAAGGGCCAGCACATGCACTTGCTATTTCTTCCCCAGCCAATGTCTGTGATGCAGTATATACATATTGCTTCCTCCCCACTGGGGAGGTGCCACAGCAACCTTCCTGTTGTGCAGTCGAAGTTGCGTACCGGTCTTTGCTGCACTCTGGTGCAGATCGTGCCTGCTGCACACTGGTGCAGATACTGCCTGCCGCACCATCCAGTCTGTCCTTCCGGGTCCAGCTGCCGAGCCTCCGTTGGTCTGTCCTGGAGTGGCTCCTCGCATTCATCGGAAGCCAAGCCTAACCTCACCAAGCTCTAGTGAACAGTCCGGCGATCGCTTAGTCATTCCCCCCAGGCTCTCTGCAGTCCGAGGCACAGTGCTTCCACAACTTTTGTCAGTGACAAAACTTCCCAGGAATCTCGACCATTAAAGAGCTATTCCCAATATCACAACTTATTACCTTCAAAGATGATAAATTTCCTATCAGTTGGAGTCCGACCACTGAAAATCCCAACAATCCAAAGGTGAACATGCTCGGCCTCTACTCAATTATGAATGGGACTACTGGTAATAGCAGGATACTGAGTTCTTCTTTCTTCGGCAGGCCCATACATGTTAAATGGTGGAGGGACCAAGCATGTGCTCCTTCATTCCATTTGCGACAAGGCTGCAGAGCCCTGTTCTTTAAGTTTCAGAGCCCTGATCTCGGGATTGCTTGGGGTACCAGCGTTTCGGCCTCAAGCGATCAGCAGGTTGTGTTTTTGGGAATAACTCTTTAAAGGGAACCTGTCACCCTCAAAATCGAAGGTGAGCTAAGCCCACCAGCATCAGGGGCTTATCTACAGCATTCTGTAATGCTGTAGATAAGCCCCCGATATATCCCGATGTGAAGACAAGAAGAGGACGTCATGATGACGTAAGATGATGGGGAGGCCTTGGATCGGACCACGACGCCCATCGGACCGGACCACCCCTGGGTGAGTATAATCTAACCTCTTTTTCTCATCTTTCAGGATACATCGGGGGCTTATCTACAGCATTCCAGAATGCTGTAGCTAAGCCCCTGATGCTGGTGGGCTTAGCTCACCTTCGATTTTGGGGGTGACAGGTTCCGTTTAACTAATTGAAGAGGCCCCTGTAGCTTGTCACTGTTCACGTAGAGGTCGTCAGAATGATCATTCACCTCATTGCCTTCATTCACCTCTCCTCTATTTTCAGCGAGCAACACGACCCCTGTTCTTGAGCATATACATTTTTCTCCAGTCACCTTCCACGACAGCAGTATCGGAGGATGTCTCCCCGCCCTAATGGGGGACAGGAAACAGACGAGGTTAAATACCCTCCCCTTCCTGCAACCACCAGTGTTTTTCCTGTCCCCTATGGGGCATGAAAAGGTCAGGGATAGTGCTGCCGTGGCCGGCGATCAGGAGCACTTCTTACCCTTTTATGCCGGGCAGCTGAGGTCGGGGGCTCCACTCTTCTCCGGTGGCTGCCCCTGTCTCTATAGCTCTTGTGCGACTTGGGGCCCCCTTTCCCGCCCTTCCTGCGCCTCCTCGTGGGGTAAAGCAGGGCGGTGACGTGCGGCCGGGGTCCTCCTGTAGCTCCTCGGCATCTTCCTCCCGGTTTACTGCTGCATCCAGCGTCGCCCGCGCACCGTAAGTGACGTCTGCCCGAACTTCCGGTTTGTTCCTGTGTGTTTCACGTTGGAGCACACGCGCGCATCGACCGGCGTTTTCCGGAGCAGGCAGTAATTGGGGCGTCCTCTTGGGGGTTCCCCCCTTCTGACCACAGGGAGGAAGAGCACTCAACTAACGCTGGGACCTCGATATTTTAAAATCCTGGTCTGGGGATGCCTCCAGGTAAGGCCCATTTGTCTGAGTTCCTTTCTGACTGTCATGGACTGACCTATGGATGGCGACAAACCCTTACACTCTGCTTCTGCAGAGCCCTCCGACTGTAAATAGCGGATGTGGTCCCTTACTGTCCAGGGTATAACCTTATGGTGACTTAGTATACCTTTCTCTCTCTCTTTTAGGGAGACAAAATCCCTGCCCCTAAAAAGGATAAGGTGCCCAGCCTCAAGCGTGGTATATGTGCCTCCAGACTTCCTTCTGCATATAAGAAGAAACTCTGTCAGCCTTGCACGGACGACGTATTACGTACCGAATAGCCCTCTCTCCTGGACAGCATAAAGACCCTCATAAAACAAGAGGTTCAATTCTCTTTGACTACTCTTTCCCAGACCCTGATACCACAACCACTTCCTCCTAAGAAGAGGAAAATGGCTAATGGAATCGGACTCTGACTCTGGCGAGATCCGTACCTCTGGTTCGAAGGACATTTGGAGAATGAGGGTTCCACTTCCACTCCCACTCCCGGAAATAAACCTTTTTTCTTCCTATGATATGGAAGAGCTGATTAGTATGGTGAAAGGCCCCATGGGGGTGGAGGAGGAGAAAGTGAAACAGTCCGTACAGGATGAATTGTTCGGGAACCTAGGGACCAAACAGGGTTTCCCATACACAGAAATATTGAGAACCTTATCCTTCATGAGTGAGGCCTCCCTGGAATAGGACTTGGTGTCCCTTCAGAGTTAAGAATCCGCTTCCCGAGGGAAGGGAATTGTTTCTTATGGGAAATCCCCAAGGTAGATGTGCAGGTGTCCAGGGTCTCTAAAAGGACTGCTCTTCCTTTCGAAGACTCTTCCCAGCTCAAAGATCCCATGGATCATAGAATCGAGAGCTTGTTAAGGGAATCCTGTGACACCTTCACTAATCTACTAAAAATGAATGTGGCCTCTACGTGCGTCTCCAGGTCTGTACTCCGCTGGCTTAACACGTTAGAAAATCACCTTACCCAGGCTTCTAGGGAGGAGATACTGGACTCTCTTCCCCTACTCCAGAAAGCAACGGGATTCCTGGCGGATGCCTCGGCTGAGTCCATCCATGTACCAGCAAGATCAGCAGTCCTCTCCCAATTCATCCAGGAGAGCACTATGGCTTAAGTCATGAGGGGGTGACCATACCTCTAAAATTAAGCTCTGTGGTATTCCCTTTCAGGGACTCTATGTATTTGGCTGGGCCCTTGCCGAAATTTTAGACAAGGCTACGGATAAAAAGAAATCTTACAGAGCAGAAGAGTTCTAGGAAACTGTTTTTCGTCTCTCCTATAACCAGTCTTCTCAGAGAGACTACAAGGGGAAAGGTAAAACAGGACAACGGAGCTACCCAAAAGTGGGTAAGGACAGAAATATCCTTGTCCCCCAACATCAGCAGACTCCTGATAAACAATGACTGCGCTCCTGTTGGGGGTCGACTCTAGGATTTTCTCGCCCAGTGGCGAAACATCTCCACAAATCTGTGGGTTCTCCAAACCATACGGGACGGATTGAGGTTAGAATTAGAGAGTCCTCCCCCTCAGTGTCTGACAGTTACCTACCTACAGTCTCCACACCTTCAAGAGTCCTTGATATTAGATCTGCAGGATCTTCTTCACGCAAACGTGATTTCCCTTGTACCTCATCCAGAGATAGGGAAAGGCCACTATTCTCTCCTTTTTTTGGTGTAAAAAAAAAAAATCTGGAAAACACAGGATTATCATATACCTGAAACCTCTGAACCATGTAATCAAATACAGAAGATTCAAAATGGAATCGGTCAAGTCAGCAATCCCGCTCATTGGACAGGATTGGGTGATGGCTACGGTAGACCTGAGGGACGCCTATTATTATGTGCTTCGAGTGTTTTCCAAGATTATGGCGGAGGCGGTGACCTTTATCCGACAACAAGTGATTTCCATCATCTCACATTTAGACGACTTTCTCATTGTTGCTCCATCCATCCCTCGTTTGAACCGGGATGTGACAAGTCCTGGAAATTTTGGAATTCCTGGGGTAGATCCCGAATTTGGAAAAATCAAATCTCCATCCTTCACCAAGGGAGAAATTCCTGGGAGTTCTTCTGGACTCAGCGAAAGGAACATACTTTTTGCCCAGAGAGCGTCAGCTCGACCTCATCCATTAGGATCTCCAGATTCAGAGACCAGAAGACACCAACCTTAATAGACTCAATGTCAACTCTGGGATCACTGACGCCGTGCATTCAAGCAGTCTCATGGACTCAGGCCTATACAAGAGTCCTTCAGTCCCATGTCCTGCTGTACTCAAGAAAATGCACTATCCAGTAAAATTCCCCTTCTCAGTCATGTGAAATCCTCTTATGGGGGCTAAACCACCAAAATCTCCAGCGGGGAGTCAGCTGGGATCAACTTCCTCTGAGGATACTCCCCTCAGACGCCAGTCAGAAAGGCTGGGGCACTGTGGTGGAAGGGTACTGTGGTGGAAGGGTCTCACTTCCAGGGGTTATGGCACCCACACATCCGGTCTAGCAGCTCGAACATGACAGAGCTGAAAGCGGTAAAGGAAGCGCTAAAAGCTGCTCCTCATCGAAGGACACCATGTACATGTCTTTTCAGACGATTTGACCACAGTGGCCTATCTTCGGAACAAGGGAGGCACTAAATTCACCAACCTGAAATTGACCTCTGCAAGGATTTTTTCCGGGGCAGAAAAACATTTGTTGTCCATAACAGCAGTACATCTGAAGGGATTGGACAATACCCAAGCAGATTTTCTCAACAAAACGGATGTCCACCCGGGACAATGGTGCCTAAACCAGGAGGTGTTCTTGTCCCTGGTATCAAAATGGGGGAGTCCCAAGGTGGACCTGTTCGCCAATGGTCAAACAAAAGGGGCAAGAACATACTTCTCCCTCAGGCCCGAGTACAATGTACATAGATGCCTTTTCACATCCTTGGAAAATCAACCTAGCATATGCCTTCCCACCAATTCCATTGTTAGCAAGGATGCTACAAAAAATCTGATCAGATCGAGTCACCTCTATTCTGATTGCACCCATGTGGCCAGCAAGAAACTGGTACAGCGCATTGATGGACATGGCTCAGGAAGGTCCACTTCCTCTGCCCCAGGAGGTCAATCTTCTTGAACAAGGTCCCCTATTACATCCAGGTTTACACAGATTGAACCTTGCAGCCTGGTTACTGAAGCCAAAATTCTAAAAGCCAGGGGCCTCTCAGATGGGGTAATACAAACTCTCCAAAAGAGTAGGAAACCAGTAACCAACGTTATCTACGGCAAAGTTTGGAAACTGTTTTCATCCTGGTGTTTCCCGAAGACACCTGACCCTTTCCATCCTTATATTGCACAAATTTTAGGGTTTGGACTTGGGACTCACGCCTAAAAAAACAGGTCTCAGCTCTTGGTTCCTTTTCGATCAGGATTCAGCTGCCCATCGGTGGGTTAAACACTTCATGACCTCTGCGGCTAGGATTCGTCCTAGACTTCGTAGCTAAGTTCCCCCTTGGGGCTTGAATCTGGTTGTTAATCGTTTAACACAGGATCCGTTCGATCCTCTTCCATCTTTGGATATATAAAACCTGACCCTTAAAACTGTTTTTCTAGTAGCGATTACTACCGCTAGGCGTGTAGGAGAACTTCCGGCCAAGAGCCCTATTTAACTATCACTATGGATAGCATTATCTTTCGGTTAGATCCCTCCTTTATGCCTAAGGGTAGTCTCAGACTTCCATAGAGGCCAGGATATCGTGCTACCCTCATTAAGTCCAAACCCCTCCAATGCAAAGGAGGAAGCCTTCCGCACCCTGGATGTTCGCAGGGGGGTCGTCTTTTACCTCCAGCAAACTGAAAGCTGGAGGATTGACCAGAACTTATTTATCCAGTTCTCAGGACGGAATAAGGGCAAAAAGGCAGGCTAAGAGTACGATTGCTAACTGTATCGAGCAAGCCATCTGTCAAGCATATACATCACAGAATTTTTAACCTCCTGTATCACTGAAAGCCCATTCTACTCGTTCTGTATGAATGTTATGGGCAAAAAGAGGGAGCGCATCCTCCGAGTAGATATGCAGAGTCGACACCTGGTCGTCGGTCCTTACATTCACCCAGCACTACAGACCATTTTTCAATTGGGTCTTATCATTCGGCAGACCAGTTCTGCAGGCTGTTGTCCTTTCCTAAGAAATTTGTCATTGGTATTACTCCGATACTGCTGTCGTGGAAGGTGACTGGAGAAAATAGAATTAGACTTACCGGTAATTCAGTTTCTAGGAACCTTCCACGACAGTAGTAAATTCCCTCCCCATCTGATATTCTTATTGGATGATTTCTGCACTTGAGTGAAAACTATACATGCTACGGTGTCCAGAAAAAGCATTGGTGGTTGCAGGAAGGGGAGGGTATTTAACTTCTTCTGTTTCCTGTCCCCCATTAGGGCGGGGAGACATCCTCCGATACTGCTGTCGTGGTGCCGAATTACCGGTAAGTCTAATTCTATTGTTGCCTATCTTGTGGATATGCTCCATGTGTGTGCGATGGGAATTCCCCTTGAAGGCCTCTGGTAAGGATGTGATCGTTGGAGAAAGGTCATTGCTGACTTAACATGTACTTTGTGGGTACACGTTTAGCTTTCCAATGTGCACAGCTAAAATTTAGCTGCAAGTTGCAAATGTTTACCTACTGTATAATTACATGGCCAGAAAAGACGTCCATCAGCAGATTATTGCGTGTTCATCTAGAGGAAGGCAGAAACTAACTTGTGTGAGGTAGGTAGGGAAAATAAATACCTGTTACCCACATGAAAGCAATCTACTGTGCTGCGAATAATTAGTAGGGCATTACACACCTTTTTTAATTAATTTAAGGTGAAGCTATTGCCTTCCTTCACTTATTAAATGCAGATACTGATAATATTTTTCTTTTCTAATCTGATTTAATTTTCTGATTTGCAGAATTATTTTTTTTTTATTGTTATTTTTCTCTCGTGAAAGAGGTGGCCATCTTTCCAAAGCTGCAGTTTTAGCGGTTTTCTAGTTTTTTTTTTTTTTTTTTTAATGAATGGCCTTTTTCTTAGTATTGGCCGTGTCTTCTTCATTGTCTACAATCCTCCATGTGGCACAACTCCATACTTTTGATGGCAGCTGTGCTTGTTGTTGCTGCTCACAGCTCATTGCTGCCCATTCACCTGATTGGAATGGAGCTATGATGCTAGGCACAGCCGCTGTGTCTAGTAACTAGGAAGGGACACTGCACAGAAGCATCATGGCAGGAATGCTGAATGTTGGACCTACATCAATCAAAAAATGTTATATTATGGATAGGCCGCTGTAAAGGGCTTGACTAATGTGAGCCTATTTATGTAGCACTATTAAGTCCACAGCGCTTCACAGATATAATCGCTATGCCCATTGGGGCTTATATTCTAAATTCCTTTTCAGTATGTCTTTATTACAGGAATACGGAGTACCCGGAGGAAACACACCAAACACGGGGAAAACATACAAACACCTTGCAGATGTCCTCTTTGTTGGGATATGTACCTATAACCCCAGCCCTGCAGCTGGTGCTAACCACTGAGTCACTGTTGAAACCCATGAGCCAGGGAGCTGTATCAGCCATTGTCCACTACACAGTGAGCACGCTGTGGTCCCGCCCCTGCTCATTGACTGACAGCCTCTCCTGCAGAGTCTGCAGTATATGTTCAGAGCAGGCTGTCAGTCAATGGGAGTGACTAAAGCTGCCCTCACTGTGTAGTGAGTAGTGACTGAAACCGCGCTCTGCACAGTCCCCATGACTGGAAGCAAGCAGCTGCAGTGAGAATATAACAGTTTTCTCCCTGGAGCCACTGCCCAGTAAGCTAGCTAGCCAAAACGCTACTGTTACTGATGTTGGGTGCACAGCCTTACAGTATAGGCATGCCTGGGCCCACCTGATTTTGTTGTGCAGGAAAGGGAAGAGATGAGAAGTATCTGGTCCTTCTCTATGTAGGTGTTCTTTTTTTACTGTTTCCCTGCCCCTTACTATAGAGAGATGACAGCTGAAGTCTCCTGTGCAGGAGAGGAAGGGCCAGCCTAACATGCGGCTCAGTGGCCAGACTGACAACTGTACAATGTCCAAATTATTTTTCAGTATAGATATCAACATGGAAAATTTTGACACCAAAAATTCTTAAAAAACATGACTAACCTAAACTAACCGGGTCACGTTCTGATGACACTTTGTTTCAATAATTAATACAGTTCCTCAATCTTTCTGCGGTAACATTAAACATTCTTACTTGGGTGCATGTTTCTTGAGGATTCGGCCCACTTGATTATCATCTAGTCCTCTGGTGGACCAGTGGGACTGTAGATCCTTACTATATTTCCACATAGTAATTAAATGAGGTTTAGATTTTCTTTTGCCAAAATAAACAATCTTAACCCCTTAGTGACCAAGCCAAATTTTTGAAATCTGACCAGTGTCACTTTATGTGGTAATAACTTTGCAACGCTTCAACAAATCCCAGTGATTTTGAGATTGTTTTTTCGTGACACATTATACTTTATGATAATGGTAAATTTAGTTCAACATTTTTTGTGTTTATTTATAAAAAATATAAAAAATTTGAGAAAAATGTTAAAAAATTAGCAATTTTCTAAATTTGAATGATTATCCCTTTAATCCAGATAGTCATACAACAGCAAACCATTAATAAATAATATTTCCCACATGTCGACTTTACATCAGCACCATTTGTAAAATGTTATTTTATTTTGTTAGCATTTTAGGAGGTTTAAAAATGTAGCAGCAATTTTTCATTTTTTCAAAGAAATTTACCACATTAATTTTTTTAGGGACTTATCCATGTTTGAAGTGACTTTAGGGGTCCCATATATTGGGAAACCCCCAAACGTGATACCATTTTAAAAACAGCACCCCTTAACATATTGAAAACTGCTGTCAGGTAGTTTATTAACCCTTCAGGTGCTTTACAGGAATTAATGCAAAGTGGCATGACAGAAATGAAAATGTGTATTTTTACCACCTAAATGTTGCTAACTTCTAAACAGATTACTACAGCCGTCAGACTCTAAGGCCGCTATTTGGTCATGAATTGCTATGGCAAACATCAGGACAACAAAATCATGATCTGAGGGCACCAATTGGGATAAAGAAGAAGCCCCCACACTCTGTTAACCATTTATAATGATGTAGTCACTATTGACAGCAGCATCTAAGGGGTTAAACAGATTTAGAAGGTGCAAATACTGATCGTGGCTGATACAGCAAGTTGTCAGCTATAGTGTACAACCAACAGATGCTGGATTGTTACCTGTATGGGGAGGCTATTCTCTTATATCTCAGGTCAGTTAAAAGACGTATTGGCGGTCATTAAGGGGTTAAAGCTCCAGTAAGGCGTGTTCCCTGCACGTTGCCAGCACTTCCATGCAATGGTAGTGAGATTTCCTCCAGACTGCCGAGATATAGCATTGTAATCTGCAAGCCACACAAAAGGGGCATTTACACCGCAAGATAATGGTGAACAAGCATTGTTAGAAGCGCTCATTTCACGATTATCCTGCCATGTAAACAATCTGTTGATCACCTGGTGAACAAGCAAAACGCTCGTTCATCGGTGAAATGATTTTTTTATTCAGCGTAAAAGACCATTGTTCTCAGCGGTGCATCGTCCTGTGTAAACAGGTCTCGTGCTGCCGAGAACGTCAGCCCATGGGCACTGAGCAATCTTGTATAGACAGCCGTTCAGTAAAAGGTTACCGGTTGTATCGTGCCACTGGTCAGTCTGGCACAAACGCCATCAGAAAAACGTCCTAATTTACAATTAAAATAAGATTTGATTACGGTAGGTTTCCCTACCTGCATCCATTGTCGATCATAAGTTACTAACCTCTTAATAATTAGTGCATCCTCCTCCAGCGGCCATAGGTACAGTGCTGGCATATGAGATATCGGTCTTCATAGATTCCCCCCCTACGTGTGTTGTATATGATCCAATAGCACTGCACTTTGTTTTATGCCTGACACACAAGCTCTAGAAAAACTTCACATGGAATAATGCATTTTAAAATCTATAGTGTGTTCATTATTGGCCCTCAGTAAAAAAAAAAAAAAAAAATACCAAGTTAGTTGTAAAGAATAACCATTAGGCTATCCTCTTGTGGACTAGTTGCGGCAAAAACTCAAGTATCCGCTGAGAATTTCTACAACGATTCAGTTGAATGTGTAAGCATATCCTTAGTGTCCCTGTACATTAGTTAAGTATTGACCCCAGGCCAGCCAACATGGTGTTTCGGGCTGTCTAAACGGTCATGCTACAGTAGCGGTTCAAAGCCAACATAGCCATAATTTATTGTAACATTTGATAAGCCACAGTCCGGAACCTCACTGAGAATACATGCGCTCTTGGATGAATTGAGCATGCTTGTGTTGTTGGGAACAGGAGGGTTAGCGGTCAATTGATCAAGCATTTCACTTACCACCATCTATCATGTGTCACTAATATTCCAATATTCAAAAAGGGCTCTAAAAGTGAACCTGGAAATTATAGGCCAGTAAGTCTAACCTCTATTGTTGGTAAAATATTTGAAGGGTTTCTGAGGGATGTTATTCTGGATTATCTCAATGAGAATAACTGTTTAACTCCATATCAGCATGGGTTTATGAGAAATCGCTCCTGTCAGACCAATCTAATCAGTTTTTATGAAGAGGTAAGCTATAGGCTGGACCACGGTGAGTCATTGGACGTGGTATATCTCGATTTTTCCAAAGCGTTTGATACCGTGCCGCACAAGAGGTTGGTACACAAAATGAGAATGCTTGGTCTGGGGGAAAATGTGTGTAAATGGGTTAGTAACTGGCTTAGTGATAGAAAGCAGAGGGTGGTTATAAATGGTATAGTCTCTAACTGGGTCGCTGTGACCAGTGGGGTACCGCAGGGGTCAGTATTGGGACCTGTTCTCTTCAACATATTCATTAATGATCTGGTAGAAGGTTTACACAGTAAAATATCGATATTTGCAGATGATACAAAACTATGTAAAGCAGTTAATACAAGAGAAGATAGTATTCTGCTACAGATGGATCTTGATAAGTTGGAAACTTGGGCTGAAAGGTGGCAGATGAGGTTTAACAATGATAAATGTAAGGTTATACACATGGGAAGAAGGAATCAATATCACCATTACACACTGAATGGGAAACCACTGGGTAAATCTGACAGGGAGAAGGACTTGGGGATCCTAGTTAATGATAAACTTACCTGGAGCAGCCAGTGCCAGGCAGCAGCTGCCAAGGCAAACAGGATCATGGGGTGCATTAAAAGAGGTCTGGATACACATGATGAGAGCATTATACTGCCTCTGTACAAATCCATAGTTAGACCGCACATGGAGTACTGTGTCCAGTTTTGGGCACCGGTGCTCAGGAAGGATATAATGGAACTAGAGAGAGTACAAAGGAGGGCAACAAAATTAATAAAGGGGATGGGAGAACTACAATACCCAGATAGATTAGCGAAATTAGGATTATTTAGTCTAGAAAAAAGACGACTGAGGGGCGATCTAATAACCATGTATAAGTATATAAGGGGACAATACAAATATCTAGCTGAGGATCTGTTTATACCAAGGAAGGTGACGGGCACAAGGGGGCATTCTTTGCGTCTGGAGGAGAGAAGGTTTTTCCACCAACATAGAAGAGAATTCTTTACTGTTAGGGCAGTGAGAATCTGGAATTGCTTGCCTGAGGAGGTGGTGATGGCGAACTCAGTCGAGGGGTTCAAGAGAGGCCTGGATGTCTTCCTGGAGCAGAACAATATTGTATCATACAATTATTAGGTTCTGTAGAAGGACGTAGATCTGGGGATTTATTATGATGGAATATAGGCTGAACTGGATGGACAAATGTCTTTTTTCGGCCTTACTAACTATGTTACTATGTTACTAGTCCAGTAATAATAATAAGTAATAATAAATTAAATACTTGAAGCAATGGATGGGAAGACCAAGGACAGGTTTTTAATTTACTCACCTTCTAGAAAATGTCTTCGCTGTTCGGTGAAGCGTCGCCCGACCCCTTTGGTCATGATTACATCCCGTCAAACAGTTGCATGGTCCCCAGCGCTCCTGGCCTTTGCCTTGTTGACTGCACGTGCTTCAGAGAGAACCCCATTGAGATATATGTGTTTTGTTTTTTTTTGTGCCGAAATTAAAAATTTGGCACTTCTGATTATAACCTAGTGTATTCTGGCAGCCGTCGTTCTGCCTGGGTCCTGCCCTGGTAACCCGAACAGGAAACGCTGCTGGCTATCCATAGCACTTCTAATAAGGAGAGAGAAATCTTTCGATAACTTTTCCAGATAATAAATTTATCAGTCCCTTTTCGAAGGTTCCCAGATGCAATTGATAGCTGTCGGCTGAGTGATGGTTTGGCTAATAGTTTGGCTTGCATCTATCTCTCGCAACTCCTCCATACGGGACCCTTGCTCTACGGAGCGCTCCTAGGAGAGAGCCGCTGCCGGACACTGTTGGTGGCAGGAACAATCGGATCGGCGGGCTGAAATTAGACATGTTATCTTGCCCAAAGTCATCGATTAGGGGAGAGTCGGTAGGCCCCCATACACATTAGACTGTCAGTTTTGTGTGTGAGGTCCTGTTCACATGTCCGTTCATCTGTTCCATTTGGGTCAGAATTAGGACAGACATACGGAACAGATGAGCACACTTTAAGTATTTGCAGCAGACATTTCTTCGCTAAAAACATGTCGCTTGACAGGAAAACCTCTGCGTAATATATGTGCATTTTTAGGGTATGTGCACAAGTCAGGATTTCTGGCAGAAATTTTCCTGACAAAAACCGGACATTTCTGCCAGAAAGCCGCATGCGTTTTTTTCGCGTTTTTTGACGCGTTTTTTGTGCGTTTTTTGTGCGTTTTTTTCCCCAAATGCATAGAATTGCGGGAAAAACGCAGAAAATCCGCAAAAAGAATGAACATGCTCATTTTTTTTTTTTACCGCGATGCGTTTTTTTTTTTTCGCGGAAAAAAAAACGCATACATGTGCACAAAACATGCAGAATGCATTCTAAATGATAGAATGCATAATGTATGCACTTTTAATGAGTTTTTATAGTGTTTTTCGCGCGAAAAAAACGCAAAAAAACCTGACCGTGTGCACATAGCCTTAGAGACATTTTTTACAATTTACTTGAATGGGTGAAAAACCGCTGAAAGAATTGACACACTGCAAACTAAAAACTGCTTCAAACCTGGAAAAAATAAGCAACATACGGATGACATTTTCAGAAATCACTTTGCTGGTACAGTGAGTGCTTTTTTTTTCGCGGGAAAAGCGCAGTAAAACCGCCACGTGACTAAGCCGAACGATGGAATTAGGATCAGTCTGAGCAATGTGTCAGACAGGAGCAGAGGGGCCCCTCGATTTAGTCTGCTTTCTGGTTGTTGTGGTTTTTTATAATAGAAGGAGGAAAGCATTTGATGGCATTTGTGACATGTGAACAATTATTACCGTGCTCATATTTATCACTTTGCTTTCTTGGAATAACTGAAACAAGTGTCTGCCGCTTTCTTGGCGCTCGTCTGCTGCTGTTTCCACTTTATTCCCAGATAAGAGCACAATGGCCAAGTGGCAGCAGATCTGCCCGAGTCATGTGCTTCATTGCTGAGCTCGCAGCCAGCATGACAAGACAGCATACTATTGGCTTCGTGCTCTCCGCCGCAGACCAAGCCCACAAACACAGGCTTCCATAATCGCAGATTTCTCCATCTGATGACTGGGTGACTGACTGTGAAATCTTTTCTGCAGGGAGCAGTTGTAGATTCAACGAAGCCGAGGAGCAGCGAGGGGGAAGATGCTGAGAGCGGCTCCGCACACTGCAGCAGTGCCACAGAAGGCTCGTCCGTGAGGTAAGGAGCCCACAGTACACCTAGTAGATCTTAATAAATCATACAGTCAGTATACGCACATTACTGTTATGTTTGAATGCAGAATAGCATGTGCCCACATCATAAAGAGCCTCCTGTATATGTCTTCTGTATGTAGCCGGCTGTGTTGTTGCATTTCCCATATAGTGAATGACACGGGCAGAGAAAATGGTAAATTCCTCTCGGAGAACATCCTGTGTCCCCGGCACAATCGGCCCTTGTTCTGCACGGACCCCTATTTCTGCCTCATGTATAGATGTATTCTCCCTGGCCTCCATTTGATTCCTAGATCAGTGTAGGAGGCATAAATCACTGTCTGCCATAACGCTGTTCTCCGCTGTCTAAGCAGTGTCTGATGTGCGTCCTCCACCCACCGGGGCGGCTGAGAAAGACGTTTTTGACTCTTACCCCGAATGTAAACGACATGGATTTATTCTTGTGAAGGATTTGTGGAATGCGGTCGCCTGTATCGCAGTGCTGTAAATATTAGGCGGGACGTAAAGGGTTACATGGCACCGTGTATTGGGGACATAGTGTATCTGCATAAATCGGAATAGTACATGGAAATGTATAGACTGGTCAGGGGCTCTAAGAAATGATATGTATCCATATGTACACACGCTGGAAGGGTCACGCGGAGGACTCCAGTAAATTCCTGGACAATAGGACTATTTTTGTCCTATGAATGATTATCGGGATTTGTGGACTATCCGGGGAGATGTTTGCTGTATCGGGGTATGTTCCCTGCGCTTCCGTATCCCTGCCATAGCATGACCTGACTATACAGAGATCTGCCATGTGTATGACATGCCCTTTGGGCAGTGTTTCCCAACCTGCGGCTCTCCAGCTGTCAAGACATGATGGGTGCAGTACTTTTACAACAGCTGGAGAGCCACAGGTAGGGCAAGACTGCCTTAGGGGAAGTTCACACAAGTGGAGTTTCAGTCTGGATCTTTAATATTTGTAATAGATCTTCTTGACACACAACCCGCTGCAAACTAAGAGGTGCTGCAGGGGAGAAATGGAGGGCTGTCTGCCGACTCCTGATTTCACTCCCAGTACAAGGGTGGGACGTGCAGGTATCCACAGTGACATCTGCAGTGGTTTCTGCTGCTGTGGATTTCACTGCAGATTTCCCCTTGTGCACAGACTATTGGGTAGTTGTGCTGTCCTCGGTGTATGCCATCGTATCCCTGCCGGAGATTTCCCAATCCCCACCGCTGCCCTCCAGGTGACTTCAGCAGAATAGGAAATGTGAGTCTGTCCTCTGAGATCAGAGTCGTGACTGTGTAAAGCTGCAGTTGGTATAGTAATGCTCGCCAGGTCTTTATTCTTCCTCTAGATTCACATTGATATTCGGTGTACACCATAGAGGAGGACCATGAGAAGATAGGGGTTTCTGTAGGTCATTTGCAGGGTGTATTGAGACTGAAAAGGAGAAAGAAACTCCTATAATGATTGGATCTTATGAACATTATCATGTGATGGCCTATCCATGTAATGGAGTGGGGGCTTGTAGCATGTTCTTGCCAATCTGCCAGTGGCCAGAGGAAAACAGTGTATATATCCTAGCAATATCCCACACAGTGACAGGATGTTGCTAGGATATACCCTCATATTATGATTATGCCAAAAATGAAATTGGCAATGAAGTGGCAAAATGAAATGAATGGGCAGGTACAGGATGTTGTGACCTCATAACTACAGTGTACAGGCACATACTGTACACACCAAGGTCCGTGTGAACATTGAGTAATTCTGATCGCCATTACTACTACAGACCTTATAATTGTAAAACTGAGGTACTCGGCGCACAGTCTGATTACACTGTGTGAGCCCATCTGCCGGCGACGAGGTGACCTTATACTAACAGACGTACCTCTCCTACAAATCACACAGTGTGATCCATATGTGCACGGATATCTGTTTGTTTTTATGGTGTAATGTAATTCAGTTCAGAGTTCATACATTCAGTGTTCACTAGTGATGAGCGAGCATGCTTGGATAATAATCTTTATTATAATCTTTATTTTTATATAGCGCTAACATATTCCGCAGCACTTTACATTTTTGCACACATTATCATCACTGTCCCCGATGGGGCTCACAATCTAAATTCCCTATCAGTACGTCTTTGGAATGTGGGAGGAAACTGGAGTACCTGCAGGAAACCCACGCAAACACGGGGAGAACATACAAACTCCTTGAAGATGTTGTTCAAGGTGGGATTAGAACCCAGGACTCCAGCGCTGCAAGGCTGCAGTGCTAACCACTGAGCCACCGTGCTGCCCGTGCTTGGATTAGGTGTCATCTGAGCATGCTCATATGCGGAGTTTCTTCGGCGTGCTCCAATAATCCCTGCACCTGCATGTCTAGCTGTTCCACAGCCACAACATATGCAGGGATTGCCTAACAAACAGGTAATCTGCATGTGACATATTTTTTGAGCACACCGAAGTCAATCGTTTAGCACATGAGCGTGCTCGGAGAACACCTAATTCGAGCACATTCGCTCATCACTAAATGTTCACATAGACCTTAGCTCACTCAGAGTGCTGGTGTATTTCTTTGGACGCTGTCGGCACAATGACTGTTCAAACTAAGTCCTGCCGCTCGGTGCATGATGGCGGGCTAGTCATTTACATGCACCTTCCCACCTGTTTGATTTCCCTCAATCACTGCTATCCCTTTATTGGACTGACAGCTCTGGCTTCATAGAAGGATGGACATAGAAGGAAGCAAGCAGGTGGGAATATGTATATAAATGATTGGCCCCGCCATGGTGCACTGAGCGCCTGTGATTGGTTTGAACAGTCATTTTGTGCAGACAGTGACCATTTAAACATGATACATAAGAAGAGACTGAAAGCGCACTCACCGGTATATGAACAATCAAAGCGATTTATTCACATGAGATCATGCGGTGCAAGGAGGGTATGTGAATACAAAAAAGGATGACAGCTGTTTCGTGCTATGTGAGCACTTCAACAGATCCAATGGCGAGTGAAGAGAGAGAGGGCCTTATAACTAAGTAGTCTTCCGGTCCCTCCCATTATTCACTTCGTCATAATGAACTTATTAGTCACTATTCGGAGGAAAAAAAAGGGGGGGGGGAAAGTGAAACAGTGAAAAGTTAAAATACAATAAAAACATTAACGGGTAACGAAGAATGTCATTTAGGAAGAAATATACCATTTTTCTTCTCCTCCCTGAGGAGTTTGACATAGTGGACTTCAAGATAGATTTGTATAAGGCTGTAAGAAAAGTTCATCTATATAAAACGTTTACACAGAGAGCAGGTATTATTAATAAAAATCAGAATGAGAGTGAGAAAAAAATATTTCCTGCAGAACAACCTTGTAAAATGGGCCCTTTGGGTTTTTCACTATCGATGGATCCCTCTGAAAATGTACAACGAGAAGCGGAGTTATTAGTTAGTATTACCAGTGATTTATCACCTAATACAAGTACACTTCCAACAAGGCCTTTTAGAAAAGGGGCTAAATCCACATATGTTCCTCAGGTTTCCCCCGGAAATCTAATTGATGCCTTCGAGGCCCAAGTGGTCAAAGACGTGGAAGCAATCTTGTATAACAAAATCGGTAAAAATTTAAAACCAGCAGAATTAGAAGCCATAAAAGGTATAGAAAAACGCCTGGATATTATAGTACGCAAAGCAGATAAAGGTGGTAACACTGTTCTCCTTCAAAAAGAACTGTATATTAAAGAAGCCCTGAAACAGCTTTCAGATAGAAGAACCTATGAAAAATTAAAAGGAGATCCCACCTTTAAAATTCAGAACTCCCTGCGGTCTCTCCTGAGGGTCTTTGTGGAGAATGGTACCTTGTCAAAAACACAAGCGGAAAAACTTTTTCCGGAATTTCCTAGAAAACCGCATTGGTACCATTTACCTAAAATCCACAAATCTCTAGAGGAACCGCCAGGTCGTCCTATTGTTTCCGGGGTGGGTTCAATAACGGAACCCTTGTCGGCTTATATGGATTGGCTTTTGCGACCCTTGTTGTGCGATACACCGGCATATATAAGGGACACTAAGCATTTTTTAAAAACTCTACGAGGCTTTGACTGGCAAGAGGGTTTTTCTTTAGCATCGATAGACGTGGAAAGCCTTTACACCCGCATCCCACAAGATGCGGGTGTGGAGGCGATCCAAGAAATCTTGAATAGTACCCCTACGGACCCCAATACCATCTCATTTATTAAAAAAGGTTTGACTTTTGTCTTGAAAAATAACACTTTCCAATTCGATAATACCTGGTACAGACAGGTGGAGGGCACTGCCATGGGTACACCAGTCTCTTGTACCCTGGCTAACCTCTTCCTGTCTGTATTTGAAGAGAGGTATATATATTCTGAGAAAAATCCATATCTCAAGTACATAAAATTTTATGTCAGATTTGTGGACGACATGTTCGTGGTGTGGGACGGCGACCGGGCTTCATTCGCACAGTTTGTGGAGTACCTGGCGCTTTCTAACACCATGAACATGCAGTTCACTCACCAGTTTGGAGGCACAGAATTAACATTTTTGGATGTGACCCTAAAAGTAATTGATGGTAATTTGCACACAGAGGTATATCGTAAACCTTCTTCTTGTAATTCTCTGCTGCATTATAATAGTGCCCACCCAATGTATGTGAAGAAAGCATTACCTTACAGCCAGTTCCTCCGCGTAAAAAGAATAAACAGTAATGTTGCGAGTTTTCAAAGACAATCCCAAGAATTATATGGAAGGTTCAGTAATAGGGGGTATCCCCAATCTGTCTTGAACTCAGCGTTGGAACGAGCAGAAACAGAGATCATAACAGAAAAAACATCTAAAAATGATAGAAAATTTGTTTTCTGCTTTAAATATGGTCCTATGGACGCACAAATTAGAACAGCAATTCGAAAAAATTGGCAAATTCTTTGCCAAGATCCAGCGTTGAAGGATATGACAGAGAAGGGTCCCCTTTTTTCCTGCCGCCGCAGTAAAAATATAGGGGATTTAATAGTCCGAAATCGGGTAACTTCATCTCATAACAATTGGCTCCGAGATACTGCACCCAAAGGGAATTTCCGTTGTGGGCATTGTAATTATTGTAATCAACATCAAACAGGAACTAATTTAAAAATTGGCCCAATAATGCATACAGTACGTGATTTCATCTCTTGTAGGACAACTCATGTGGTTTATATCTTATATTGCCCTTGTAGTTTTTTCTATATCGGGAAAACAATTCGCCCAATGTTTGTTCGATTCAGGGAACATCTCAATTCATTGCGCACAGGTAAGGGGGTCCCCTGCTTGATAAAACATATGAACGAACAACATGGAGGGGATGCAAAATTGCTTCGATTCGCGGGGATAGAGAAAACTGCCCTACCGCAGGACGGCGGTAATTTAGATCGTATGCTTCTGCGTAATGAAGCAAAGTGGATATTAAGAGCTAATGCTTCTGGACCAATAGGGTTCAATGATAAAGTTGACATGTCTGTTTTTTTGTAAAAAATTCATGTTTTTTTGTAAAAAATTCAGGTTTTTTTGTAAAAAATTCCTGTTTTTTTGTAAAAAATTCCTGTTTTTTTTTTTTTTTGTAAAAAATTCCTTTTTTTGTAAAAAATTCCTGTGTATTGGTTATCATATTATGGTATATTTCTTCCTAAATGACATTCTTCGTTACCCGTTAATGTTTTTATTGTATTTTAACTTTTCACTGTTTCACTTTCCCCCCCCCCCTTTTTTTTCCTCCGAATAGTGACTAATAAGTTCATTATGACGAAGTGAATAATGGGAGGGACCGGAAGACTACTTAGTTATAAGGCCCTCTCTCTCTTCACTCGCCATTGGATCTGTTGAAGTGCTCACATAGCACGAAACAGCTGTCATCCTTTTTTGTATTCACATACCCTCCTTGCACCGCATGATCTCATGTGAATAAACCGCTTTGATTGTTCATATACCGGTGAGTGCGCTTTCAGTCTCTTCTTATGTATCATGTTGGATCTGTTTTTCTTAAGCAGCACCAAGGTATAATCTTTTTAGCGGTTTTTTTGTTTAGTTTGTTTTCTGACAAAAGGCTTTAATAGTGCATTTTTCTGCCCCTGGAGCAGTAAGGGTCTGGCGTATAGCGGCTGTGCGATTGCATTTTTTTCTCTTTATTCTGACCATTTAAACATCTTCTTAGTTGCCAAAGTGATACCTTGTGTCTGTGAATGTTTTTTTTATTCTTGGACCACAGCTGTAGATCTTCGAATATTTTAGAATGGAAGTTACCAGTACAACTGTGCAGTGATTGCTGGGGTGGGGTATCTGCTGAAACTGTGCTCACATAACTATCGTAGAAGAAGAATATTCAAAACCATATATTATATGGAGACCGTTTGTGACTAGGCGCAATTAATACATAATATCAGAGCAGGCTGTCCATCAGATCTACACTATGTACATGGTCTCAATCATGCCACCAGATGACATGGCTACTTGGCCCATACTAGGAATTGTCCGACTAGCCATACCCCATGAGGATCCTTCTGTGATTGTCTTCTCATGTGATAAATGTATGATGGAGAAAATGAGACGAGAAAGTCTAGTACTTCTGACAATAATGCAGCTGTCCCATCAGGATTGTCTTTGCCCGTAGACCTAGCTATGGCATGTAGACATCTTAGAAAAGACACCTTGCTTGGGGCACACGCCGTCAAACGTGAGGGGAGACCCATTGACACGGTGCCAGAAAATTTAAGCTTTTTCTAAAAGGGGTGGGATTTTGTATGCCTCACCCAATGAGGGATAATCCTAAGCATGAGAATTAAATATTAATTTTATCAACCTATTGGTAAGTATGCACTTGAGAATCTTGACTATCCGCACATAATCTGCCTGGTTCTTCAGATCAGGACTGCACTGCATTTGGATGAAAACACAAGTGAAGTGTATACAGTGTGTCCCATAGGGATCCCTTCAAGGTATATGCACATACATAGATACATCACAGGTACATACATACATGCATACATCACAGACACATGCATACATCACAGACACATGCATACATCACAGACACATGCATACATCAGACACATGCATACATCACAGATACATACATACATACATACATACATACATACATCACAGATACATACATACATACATCACAGATACATACATACATCACAGATACATACATACATACATCACATATACATACATACATACATCACAGATACATACATACATACATACATCACAGATACATACATACATACATACATCACAGATACATACATACATACATCACAGATACATACATACATACATACATCACAGATACATACATACATACATCACAGATACATACATACATACATACATCACAGATACATACATACATACATACATACATCACACATACATACATACATACATCACAGATACATACATACATCACAGATACATACATACATACATACATCACAGATACATACATACATACATACATACATACATACATCACAGATACATGCATACATACATACATACATCACAGATACATACATACATACATACATACATCACAGATACATACATACATGCATACATCACAGATACATACATCAGATACATACATCACAGATACATACATACATCAGATACATACATACATACATACATCAGATACATACATCACAGATACATACATACATCAGATACATACATACATACATACATCAGATACATACATCACAGATACATACATACATCAGATACATACATACATACATACATCAGATACATACATACATACATCAGATACATACATACATCACAGATACATACATACATACATACATACATACATCACAGATACATACATACATACATCACAGATACATACATGCATACATACATCACAGATACATACATGCATACATACATCACAGATACATACATACATACATCACAGATACATACATACATACATACATACATACATCACAGATACATACATACATACATCACAGATACATACATACATCACAGATACATACATACATCACAGATACATACATACATACATACA
The DNA here is from genome assembly GCF_032444005.1 of Ranitomeya imitator. Taxonomy (NCBI): domain Eukaryota; kingdom Metazoa; phylum Chordata; class Amphibia; order Anura; family Dendrobatidae; genus Ranitomeya; species Ranitomeya imitator. The sequence goes on from NC_091284.1 coordinate 167,184,099, forward strand.
TACATCACAGATACATACATACATACATACATCACAGATACATACATACATACATCACAGATACATACATACATCACAGATACATACATACATCACAGATACATACATACATACATACATACATACATACATCACAGATACATACATACATCACAGATACATACATACATCACAGATACATACATACATACATACATCACAGATACATACATACATACATACATCACAGATACATACATACATACATACATACATACATACATCACAGATACATACATACATACATCACAGATACATACATACATACATCACAGATACATACATCAGATACATACATACATCACAGATACATACATCAGATACATACATCAGATACATACATACATCACAGATACATACATACATACATACATACATACATCACAGATACATACATACATACATACATACATCACAGATACATACATACATACATACATACATCACAGATACATACATACATACATACATCACAGATACATACATACATACATACATACATCACAGATACATACATACATACATACATACATCACAGATACATACATACATACATACATCACAGATACATACATACATACATACATACATCACAGATACATACATACATACATACATCACAGATACATACATACATACATACATACATCACAGATACATACATACATACATACATACATACATCACAGATACATACATACATACATACATACATACATCACAGATACATACATACATACATACATCACAGATACATACATACATACATACATCACAGATACATACATACATACATCAGATACATACATACATACATCACAGATACATACATACATACATCAGATACATACATACATACATACATACATCACAGATACATACATACATCAGATACATACATACATACATACATACATCACAGATACATACATACATACATCACAGATACATACATACATCAGATACATACATACATACATACATCAGATACATACATACATACATCAGATACATACATACATACATACATCAGATACATACATACATACATACATACATCAGATACATACATACATACATCAGATACATACATACATACATACATCACAGATAGATACATACATACATACATACATCACAGATACATACATACATACATACAAGGATTCAAGGATTCAAAGAAGCTTTATTGGCAGGACCAAATACACATCAGTTTTGCCAAAGCAAGTGTATAGAGGCAATAGGGATAGGGACTGTGGGGATGTTGGGTAGGGGAGGTGGATGGGGCAGATCTAGGGTGGGGGCTATAATCCATGGCATAGGGGAGGTGGATGGGGCAGGTCCATTGTGGGGGCTGTAGTCCATGGCATAGGGGAGGTGGATGGGGCAGGTCCAGGTTGGGGGCTATAGTCCATGGCATCATAGTTCTCTTTCTCGCAGTCTATGACATTCGCTCACATACCGCGCTGCTATCTCCACCGCTCTCTCTTCTTCTCCCAGCAGGATATATGTTTTCTCTTCCTCCTTCATGGTGATGAAGTCTGGGAAGAGATGTGAGAGTCTCCTGAAGTGAGTGTCCCTCACTGCTGAGTATTTGGAGCAGTGTAGCAGGAAGTGGGTTTTGTCCTCTATGGCCTCCTGGTCACAGTGTTGGCACAGTCTTTCCTCCCTGGGCTTGTAGCTCTGCCTGTGTCGGCCACATTCGATGGCCAGACTGTGGGCACTGAGTCTATATCGGCTCAGGATCTGGCGGTCTCTGGGGTCCGGGAGTTTCTCCAGATATGGGGCCAGTCTGTAGTCTCTCTGTAGGCTCCGGTACATGGTCAGTTTCTGTGAGCTGATGATATCATTCTTCCAGTCACTGACATACCTCTCCTGGCCTTCATCTGCCATCTTCCTAATTCTGGCTTTTGTCAGGTTGTTGTGATTGGTGTTCTGCTCCGGTTGGGTTTGGCTGGGCTGTTCCGGGGGTTCTGGTTTTTCTGTTTCACCTTCATGTATCAGGGCTTTATGGTGATGGGAGCTTGGATTGCTCCTATGCAGGTGAGCCCGGAATGACAGCGCCCTCTTTAGAACTGTTAGGTGTAGAGGGAATCTGCCCAGCTCGGCCCGGCAAGCACTGTTGGAGGTGCTCCGATGGACCTGGAGAAGGTGCTTGCAGAATTCCAGGTGGAATATTTCTGTTGGACTGGAATCCCACTTTGACCAGTCTGGGTAGGTGTGAGGACCCCAGACTTCGCTGCCATACAGGAGGATTGGGGCGATGATGGAGTCGAAGATTTTTAGCCAGACCCTCACTGGTGGCTTCAGATGGTAGAGTTTCCTTCGGATGGCATAGAAGGTTTTGCAGGCCTTGTCTTTCAGGGTCTCTATGGCTTATTTGAAGTTCCCTGACCGGTGAATCTCTAGGCCCAGGTAGGTATATTTGTCCATTCCTGTGAGGTCGCAGTTGTTGAGGATAAATGATGGGTGTTGGTCTGATCTTCTCTTTCTCCTCTGGAACACCATGGTGTTGGTTTTCTTTAGGTTGACCGGTAGGGCCCAGGTGGAGCTGAATTTCTCTAGGATTTTCAGGTTGTCCTGGAGGCCTTTCTCGGTTGGTGACAGCAGCAGCAGGTCATCTGCATACAGCAGGAATTTCACCTGGGCGTCGTGGAGGGTGAGACCTGGTGCTGAGGAGGATTCCAGGGCGGTAGCCAGCTCGTTGATGTAGATGTTGAAGAGCGTTGGGCTTAGGCTGCAGCCTTGTCTTACTCCGCGGCTCTGCTGGAAAAAAGCCGTTATTTTGCCGCTCACACTCACGCTGCAGCTGTTCTCGGTGTAGGAGCTTTTGATGACATCGTAGGTCTTTCCTCCTATTCCACTCTCCAGCAGTTTCAGGAATAAGCCCGGGTGCCACACTGAATCAAAGGCCTTTTTAAAGTCCACAAAGCAGGCGTATATCTTCCCATTCTTTGTATTGTAGACGTGTCTCTGAATGAGGCTGTGCAGAGTATAGATGTGGTCAGTGGTGCGGTGGTTCGGCATGAACCCTGCTTGGCTCTTGCTGAGGACGTTGTGCCCGGTGAGGAAGGTGAGGATCCTCTTGTTCAGGATACTGTTGAACAGTTTTCCCAGGTTGCTGCTGACGCATATGCCTCTGTAGTTGGCTGGGTCATACCTGTCCCCACTCTTGTGGATGGGTGTGATGAGGCCTTGGTTCCAGGTACGAGGGAAGTAGCCGGCACTCAGTACAATATTGAAGAGTTTAACCATTGCAGCCTGTATTTCTGGTGGGCTGTACTTCAGCATTTCTGGTAGGATTCCATCCAGGCCACCAGCTTTTCTACATCTTATGGAGGAGAGTCTCTCGGTTACTTCCTGTAGTGTTATAGGTGTATCCACCGGGTTTTGGAAGTTTTTGATTTTTTCCTCCATTGCTTTTAGTTTCGCCATTATGTTTTCCTGTTCTTGGCTTAGTCCTTCCTTTGGAATGTCTTTATAGAGGTCTCTGAAGTATTGGAGCCAGAGGTTGCCATTTTGGATATGGTTGTTGTTTTTCTTGTCTTTGGTGCCCATGTGGTTCCATAGATCCCAGAAGGAGTTGTCTTGGAGGGCGTCTTGGAGTTGATTGAGCTTGGTAGAGATGTAACTCTGCTTCTTCCTCCTGAGGATGGTTTTGTACTGCTTTTGTATGGAGTCATAGGCTTCCCTCAGACCCAGGTGGTTGGGGTCTCTGTGTTTCTTGTTGGAGGCTGTTCTCAGGGTCTTCCGTACAGCTTTACATTCTCTGTCAAACCAGCCATTGACCTGTGTTTCTTTTGGTCTCTTGTAGTCGACTTTTTTAAGGTCGGACAGTCTGGCCATTGCGTAGAATATGTTGTTGAGGTCCTTTGCTGTTTGGCATGTACTCAAGGTTGTAGAAGTGGTGGAGCATCCGCTGTATTTCAGGTCTGCTGGAAGCTTCTTTATATCTTAGTGCCGACATTTTGGACCATTTATAGGATGGAGGCCGGGTGAAGAGGCCGCTCTGCTGTGGCTTCTGAGTGGATGGTTTCTCTGTAGATTTCATGTACAGAAGAAGTTGGCTGTGGTCTGACAGGTGCGTTTGTGGGGTGACTATGAAGGCGCTGACATCTGCCAGGTTCAGGTCTGTAATGGCGTAATCAACTACACTCCTCCCTACATGGGAATTTAGTGTATACCTTCCTAAGGAGTCACCCTTGCTTCGTCCATTAAAGATATGAAGTCCTAAACTTTTACATACGTTCAGGAGCTTTCTGCCACTTTTGTTGACTGTACTGTCATAGCTGTTTCTCTCAGTGTGTACAGGGTCTTGGCCGTCATTCTCTGCTCCAAGTATGTAGATGTTTCCATCCGTGGTCAGGAAGTCTCTCTCTCTCCCTGTTCTTGCATTGAGGTCTCCAATGATGAGAACTTTGCCCAGGGCCTGATAATGGGCGGCTTCTCTTTGTAAGATCTCGAAGCAGTCTGGATTGAAGTAGGGGGACTCTGGCGGTGGTATATAGGTGGCACAGAGGTGGACATCAGACTGACAGGTGAGGATGGAGCTGCTGATTCTGATCCATATGTGGCTGTCTCCTTTCTTCACCGGTTTGATGTACTGATGGAGCTCCTCTTTATACCAGATCGCTACTCCTCCTGAGCCCCGGCCCTGTTTGATGTTTTTATTTTTCTGGGCATGGACCAAGAATTCCTTGTATCCAATAGGCACCAGGGATTCGTTTTCGGCTCTGGTCCATGTTTCCAGGAGGATCTGAATGTCTATATTTTTCATACTTTGTATAAAATCAGGGTCCTTTGTTTTAGATCCAAAGGTTGAGGTGTTGAGACCCTGGATATTCCAGCTGCTGATTGTAAGTGAAGACATTCTTCTGTGTGGTTTGTGTGTATATACCTTGTAATGAGTATGGCTGTGTGGGACAAACTGGATTTCTGACCGTTTTATAGCGGTGCTTGGTTCCATCCAGTCACATTATTATTCTGCGCAGTTCATTGAGCAGGTTTATTATCTCATCCCTATCTCTGCTCTGCATGTATCTGTGTGGGCTTGGTGGTCTCCTCGGTGGAGGTCTCCACCTCCGATGGTCTGACACTGGGTGAAGAGCTTTGTTTCCAGCTTCAGGAGGTAGCCTTGGGGTTTTCTGCTTTATCGTTCTCGGGGGTCTTTCAGTGTGATTATGGCCACTGTTGAATCCAGGCCCGGGGTCTCTGTTTAGCACGATGTCCTTCAGCTCTTTGGCCAGGAGGCTGACCCCTTGTTTGTTGAGGTGTTTATCATCGTGCAGGTGACTGTTGTTTATGGAGAGGTGTTGTGCCAGGGTCACGTTTGGCACAGTCTTGATCTTTTCAGTCAGTTCTGCATTGATGGCTTGGGTGGTTTGCCTGGGTATGTCCTTTCTTGGAAGCAGCGATGACAGAATGATTTTACTGTCCGGGAATTTTAGGTTTGCCATCTTTGCCAGGTTGATCAGTTGTTCTGCGATCTGCTGGTCTGGCCGATTGTTTGTACCCGTGTGTATAATAATGTGCTTTGGGTTGGTAAACCGTGGTCTACTGATGACCTCTGTCACCTGTTCAATACTTGCACAGCGGATTGTATGTATCTGATTGGATGTCATAGACTGCGAGAAAGAGAACTATGACGCCATGGACTATAGCCCCCACAATGGATCTGCCCCATCCACCTCCCCTATGCCATGGACTATACATACATCACAGATACATACATACATACATCACAGATACATACATACATCAGATACATACATACATACATCAGATACATACATACATACATACATACATCAGATACATACATACATACATCAGATACATACATACATACATCAGATACATACATACACAGATACATACATACATCACAGATACATACATACATACATCACAGATACATGCATACATACATCACAGATACATGCATACATACATCACAGATACATACATACATACATCACAGATACATACATACATCACAGATACATACATACATACATCACAGATACATACATACATACATACATCACAGATACATACATACATACATCAGATACATACATACATACATACATCAGATACATACATACTCAGATACATACATACATCACAGATACATGCATACATACATACATACATACATACATACATACATACATAGGAGCAATCCAAACTCCCATCACCATAAAGCCCTGATACATGTAGGTGAAACAGAAAAACCAGAACCCTCGGAACAACCCAGCCAAACCCAACCGGACCAGAACACCAATCACAACAACCTGACAAAAGCCGGAATCAGGAAGATGGCAGACGAAGGCCAGGAGAGGTATGTCAGCGACTGGAAGAATGATATCATCAGCTCACAGAAACTGACCATGTACCGGAGCCTACAGAGAGACTACAGACTGGCCCCATATCTGGAGAAACTCCCGGACCCCAGAGATCGCAAGATCCTGAGCCGATATAGACTCAGTGCCCACAGTCTGGCCATCGAATGTGGCCGACACAGGCAGACCTACAAGCCCAGGGAGGAAAGACTGTGCCAACACTGTGATCAGGAGGCCATAGAGGACGAAACCCACTTCCTTCTACACTGCTCCAAATACTCAGCAGTGAGGGACACTCACTTCGGGAGACTCTCACATCTCTTCCCGGACTTCATCACCATGAAGGAGGAAGAGAAAACATATATCCTGCTGGGAGAAGAAGAGAGAGCAGTGGAGATAGCAGCGCGGTATGTGAGCGAATGTCATAGACTGCGAGAAAGAGAACTATGATGCCATGGACTATAGCCCCCAACCTGGACCTGCCCCATCCACCTCCCCTATGCCATGGACTACAGCCCCCACAATGGACCTGCCCCATCCACCTCCCCTATGCCATGGATTATAGCCCCCACCCTAGATCTGCCCCATCCACCTCCCCTACCCAACATCCCCACAGTCCCTATCCCTATTGCCTTTATACACTTGCTTTGGCAAAACTGATGTGTATTTGGTCCTGCCAATAAAGCTTCTTTGAATCTTGAATCTACATCACACATACATACATACATACATACATACATACATACATCACAGATACATACATACATACATACATACATACATACATACATACATACATCACAGATACATACATACATACATCACAGATACATACATACATACATACATACATCACAGATACATACATACATCACAGATACATACATGCATACATCACAGATACATACATACATACATACATCACAGATACATACATACATACATCACAGATACATACATACATTATTATTTATTATTATTATTTATTATTATAGCGCCATTTATTCCATGGCGCTTTACATGTGAGGAGGGGTATACATAATAAAACAAGTACAATAATCTTGAACAATACAAGTCACAACTGGTACAGGAGGAGAGAGGACCCTGTCCGCGAGGGCTCACAATCTACAAGGGATGGTTGAGAATACAGTAGGTGAGGGTAGAGCTGGTCATGCAGCGGTTTGGTCGATCGGTGGTTACTGCAGGTTGTAGGCTTGCCGGAAGAGGTGGGTCTTCAGGTTCTTTTTGAAGGTTTCGATGGTAGGCGAGAGTCTGATATGTTGTGGTAGAGAATTCCAGAGTAGGGGGGATGCACGAGAGAAATCTTGTATGCGATTGTGGGAAGAGGAGATAATAGGGTAGTAGAGAAGGAGATCTTGTGAGGATCGGAGGTTGCGTGCAGGAAAGTACCGGGAGACGAGGTCACAGATGTATGGAGGAGACAGGTTGTGGATGGCTTTGTATGTCATGGTTAGGCTTTTGTACTGGAGTCTCTGGGCAATGGGGAGCCAGTGCAGGGATTGACAGAGGGGAGAGGCCAGGGAATAGCGGGGGGACAGGTGGATTAGTCGGGCAGCAGAGTTTAGAATAGATTGGAGGGGTGCAAGAGTGTTAGAGGGGAGGCCACAGAGCAGGAGGTTACAGTAGTCAAGGCGGGAGATGATGAGGGCATGGACTAGGGTCTTTGCAGATTCTTGGTTTAGGAATGTGCGGATCCGTGAAATATTTTTGAGTTGGAGGCGGCAGGAAGTGGAAAGGGTTTGGATATGTGGTTTAAAGGAGAGATCAGTGTCAAGGATTACCCCAAGACAGCGAGCTTGTGGGACTGGGGAGAGCGGGCAGCCGTTTACTGTAATGGATAGGTTCGTTGGGGAGGTCGCGTGAGATGGGGGAAAGATGATGAATTCTGTTTTGTCCATGTTAAGTTTTAGAAATCTAGTGGAGAAGAAGGATGAAATAGCAGACAGACATTGAGGGATTCTGGTTAGTAGGGAGGTGATATCTGGTCCAGAGATGTAGATCTGTGTGTCGTCAGCGTAGAGATGATACTGAAAGCCGTGAGATTCTATGAGCTGTCCCAGGCCAAAGGTGTAAATGGAGAAGAGCAGGAGTCCTAGAACTGAACCTTGCGGGACTCCGACAGATAGGGGGCGAGGTGATGTATGTATACATACATACATATCACAGATACATACATACATACATACATCACAGATACATACATACATCACAGATACATACATACATACATACATACATACATTATACATACATACATCGCAGATACATCCATACATCAGTTTCATACATCACAGATACATACATCACACATACATACATATATCACAGATACATACATGCATACATCAGATACACACACACACATCATATATACATACATCACAAACATACATAACACTTATATACATAACACATACATACATACATCACAGATACATACATACGGTACATACATCACACATACATACATACATACATCACATATGCATGCATACGTCAGATACATACATCAGATACATACACCCATATATACATACATACATAACACTTATATACAATACATACATAACACATACATACATCACAGATACATACATACGGTGCATACATCACAGATACATACATCACAGATGCATGCATACATCACAGATGCATGCATACATCAGATACATACACACATCATATATACATACATCACATACATACATAACACTTATATACATACATAACACATACATGCATCACAGATACATACATATATCACAGATACATACATGCATACATACATACATCACAGATACACACACACACATCATATATACATACATCACATACATACATACATCAGATACATACATACATAACACATATATACATCACACATGCATACATACATCACATATGCATGCATACATCAGATACATACATCCATACATACATACATCAGATACATACACACATATATATACATACATCAGATACATACATAACACTTATATACATACATAACACATACATACATCGCACATACATACATCACACATGCATCATACATACATACATACATACATAACACATACATACATCACAGATACATACATATGGTACATACATCAGATACATACATGCATACAACACAGATGCATGCATACATCACAGATACATACATACATACATCAGATACATACACACATCATGTATACATACATCACATACATACATAACACTTATATACATCACACATACATGCATACATACATCACAAATAAATACATCACACATCTCATACATGCATCACACACACATGCATCACACACACATGCATCACACACACATGCATCACACACACACACATGCATCACACACACATGCATCACACACACACACACACACATGCATCACACACACACACGCATCACACACACACACGCATCACACACACACACATGCATCACACACACACACACACATGCATCACACACATGCATCACACACACATGCAACACACACACACATGCATCACACACACATGCATCACACACACACACACACACACGCATCACACACACACATGCATCACACACACACGCATCACACACACACGCATCACACACACACATGCATCACACACACACACACATGCATCACACACACACACACATGCATCACACACACACACACATGCATCACACACACACACACATGCATCACACACACACACATGCATCACACACACACACACACATGCATCACACACACACACACACACACATGCATCACACACACACACACACACATGCATCACACACACACACACACACATGCATCACACACACACATGCATCACACACACACACACACACACACACATGCATCACACACACACATGCATCACACACACATACATATCTAGTACGGAATATCATTAGTGCCTATGATACAAGCATTGTGTGTGGGAGTGAATTGCATCCAGTGTCCTCTGCAGTGAAGGGAGGGTGGTAATAAGAGGGGTGCTGTTTGGTTTGACAGGGCGGCAAACATCTTTGAATATATGTGTTATTTTATACCTACGCCACATGTTTTCTTTTAGCATACCAATGTGCAGAGTCAGATTTATTTTGCTATTTTAGCTTTTTGCATTTTAATTAAAGCTAAGGGTATGCATCTCTTTTAGCAGATGTAGCCATTTCAGTGGCTGATGGCACCGAGCGGAGTGTTTTTCAGCATAATAGAATGCACTAAAGCATTTAAAGGAAACTTCTCACCAGGTCAAATATTACCAGTCTTATGTTATTCCCTCTGCTTACCTGACTAATGTTTTTGTTTTGTTTTTTCAAATCCATCATTTTGGTTCTGGAGATGTGATTCTTTTTATGTAGTGATTATTCTGGTCTTTTCCAAAGAGGCGTGGCTCACAGGCTAATTATAATGAGCAGCCTAAAGAGGTGACCCCAGAGAATCCTGTAAGCACTGCCCTTTGGTAAAGGCCATAAAAATGACCGCTAGATAAAACGTATTTCTTTATTTTACTTGTTTATATAGCGCCATTAAAGCGGTTGGCCACTACTAAGACAACCCCTTCATAAACTAAATAATCGGCCTGATAAAATAATAAAGCCTATGCTCCCCTCCTGTGCTGGCGCTGTTCCCACTGTCGGCACTCGCGGTCCCAGGGCTGTGATGTGGCGGAATGACACGTGACCGGTCAGCGCTGGCGTCACTAGTCCGGGCTGCAGCTGATCTTCTCTTCGTGTTCAGTTCATATGTAAGCGGGGACAGTGATGCCGCGCTGATTGGGCGCCATGTGCCACAACAATAGCGATACTCCTGGCACTCGGGACAGTTTGTACGTATAACATTTATTGGCAATCCATAATTTAACCTTTCGCCTTTCTGCAGCAATTCAGATCGCCCTGCGTCAGCGCTCATTTCTCACAGTTCTCATACGGCAATCCGTTCTGATGAAGGTCTAAACCGACCGAAACGTTAAATTGTGGATTGCCGATAAATCTGTTATACGTTCACACTATCCTGAGTGCCAGGATTACTGCTACTATGGGATTACGGGTTGGAACCCTACCTGGTCACCAGAACCACTCACCATGAGGTCCGCTTTCCCTGTATGATCATGGATATAGAAATATCTGTCGGAATGAGACCGCCCACTGGACTCCTAAAAGACAGATTTAAAGGGGGCTCAAACTAGGTAACGTATTAAAATGATGAAATCACTGATTTTATGCTAATAGACAATGCCTGCATATTCCCTGCATCTGTCTCACCGGTCCTTTATCAGCAGAGTACATATGGCCACTGCAGCCAGTGATGGGCCTCAGCGGTAATGGTGGCATGGTCAGCATATAGTCAAACCATCATCCCTTTCTGACATGATTAGAGGGTACGCCACAGCGCATGGGGAAATTAGCCACTGAATACATATATTTTTAATAATTTTATTTCTTCTCCTGATTTCAGTCCATTAAAAAAATTCTTGAATAATCTGTTTGAAACAATAAACGTTGTACTGAATCATTTCCCGCTATGCTATATATCCGTTCCCTCTCCTCCTGTCGCTCTGTAGCACGACATTTTGATAGCGACAGGTTCCCTCTAAAGTGATGATAAAACATTTTTTTGAAGCTTGCATAGTGTACCATGATTTTTTCTTTTGATCTTGTTGTAGACATTTTTTTTATTCACTAATAAGTTGAAATAATTATAGGTGCTGAGGTTATTGTTCGAAATCTGACTAAAGGGAATCTGTCACCAGGTTTTGGCCATCTAATTTGAGAGCAGCATAATGTAGAGGCAGAAACTTGGGCTGCTTGCTGTAGTCTTGATAAAATGCCTGTTTTATCACCAGAGGGACTGGTAAACCCGATTCCATGTAGCGCTTCATATCCATGGGCTCTGCATAACCCCGCCACCCCCCCACTGATTGGCAGCTTTCTGCCTATGCACAGAATACACAGAAATGTCAATCAGGGGTGTGGGCTGAGTTATTAGGTATCATTATTAAGAGAACTGCTAGATCTGTAGCAGATGAAACAGTAATTTTATCAAAGCTGCAGCAAGCAGCTCAGTAAGTGATACATCTCTGAAATCGGGGTCTCCGCCTCTACATCCTCCTGCTCTCAGATGGAGCAGCAAAAACCTGGCCACAGATTCCCTTTAATGGAGAATAGCGCTAACGTGGTGGGAGCTGCGCAGACTTCAGCACTCTCGCTCTTTCCCATGAATGCGTTGATGGATTGGGAATAATAAAACATGAAGCGATCTGGGAGCGAGTGGTCCTAAAATGATTTTTGTGAGCTGTGACCTGGATTTGTAGCTGCATTTAATGATCACTGGAACTTGTTTAACCTGTTGGGCCGTTGTGGAGCGCTGCCAGGAAACACACAACCTCTGCACGTTCCACGTTCTCTCGTGTCGGAGCTTCATTTTATTTTATGCTTTTTTTTCACTTTGACAATCCAAATTGCCTTCAGCTTGACCGTTCTCATGATGACACGTTTGCTGTCTGTACACGCTCGCTCGCTCCTGTAGCTCGAAAGGCATCTCTGGGGTCACAGACTTTAAGTGGAAGTAAGTTCTAGATTTGAAGGTGGTAGTAACATTTACTTGTGGTAAATCTCGCCATTTTGTCAGAGGTGCTAGCTGTTCAGGCAGTGTAGGTCATTACTAGGGTCTGTGTGTATAAGCCCATCGGAAATAAGTGGCATAACATAGAAATATTTCAGAAGTTAGCCATAGTGATGTATCTGCTCAGGAAGAGTCGGCGGCGTCGGGCAGAATGATGACTTGTGGCTTATTGCATTGTAGGGATGATTGATGCTACTACTTTTTTCGAATTTAGCACTTTTAGCAAGGATTCATACTAACGTTTAGCCCCTCTTTGGTGGATTACATTAAGATTGTGCCTCCAAATATTACACAGTGATGTACTACAAAATGATCAAACATGAACACGAGGTTCTTAGCCAACATTTTGATCAAATGGTGTAAGCCCACTGCCACATCATGGTGACCTTTTATTAAGTGGGTAACTATTAAGTGTAGCGCTGCTTGGGGGCAATCGGCACAACTGTTCATAGACACCAGGTGCCAACAGCCCTGCCGCCTGCCAAACATGACTTCCCTGGGCTCGGAGCAGCACCACCTTACAGAATCAGCACTACCGCAGCAATGGCTGCCATGCTACACCCAACAACCTAGTGAGCTGACCTTAAAGCACAGATTTTCATTTAGTTTCAGACAACTAGCTGGAACCTCCTGCTACAATAAAAGGGAGCACCTGTCCAAATGGAAGGAGTGCCGGTACCAAAGGAAAGCAAAAAAAATAGGGGACAGATACAAATTAAGTAAATAAACCACAACGGGAGCAAAAAAGACACTGACCCCACATACATTTCTCATTTAGAAACAGGTCACTATGGCGTGGTAGTGGGCTTATACAATTTTAAAATGCTGACAAAATTTAGGGGGGGGGGGGGTTTGGAAAATTTTACTTAGTCTCAACAGGTCAAAATATATTTGGATGTGGGGTTGGAGTCTTTATTTCTACAGTCCTGGCACTCTATGAAGGGATCTCCCAATTATTTTTTACTTCTGTTTTCCAGTTCTGCAGTAATAACAAGCATCACTTTTCATAATGGCTTACTTAAAAAAAGAAATATGAATGCATTCCCACTTCCTTTGGGCCCGGTGCTGGAGCTGCCGCAATTTCACCAGAAGTGGTAATGGATCCATATGCAAGTGACTCTGCAGGGGGAGCGTCAGCTGTAGGGGCCACACTCTTCCTGCCCCTGGGTGATCAGTATTGTGCAGTTCTATGCCTTTCAGAAGTGATGCTGCAGAATTCCAGTGGGATTGGAGGAAAGAGGGGCAAAATTACACCCGAAAACAGTCGGGGAAGGGGTATTTATTTCATGCTCTCATTTAGTATCGCTGTAGGAGGTTTCTACGTGTGATCCTCGATTGCTAAGCTGCCATTGATTATAATATGATCCTCAGCAAAGCTTCCAGGCTAAGCATTGGAGGTGCCCTTTAAATCTTGTTCTTGACATATGAGTGACCATATAAGAAGGCCTGGTATCAGGAAGATGGGACTTAGCGCAGCTCGGTGATCTTGTGGTTACAGCTCTTAGACAAAACAACATCTGGTTGTAGATTATTTGTGAACACATTGCAAGACCAGAACATGCTTTTAAGTCTAATGACTCAGCTTAGCTTATTTTTTTTTTTTTTTTTGGTTAGAGACATATGTAATATAGAACATGTGTAATTTCTGCTGACATTGTCCCAATTCTTCTAAGTATCAAAAAATTGGACAATTTCTAAAACGAAAAAATTGAATCTAATAAAATGCTAATATAATACCATTTATTTTATTTTATTCAGTGTGTATACTTTAATGCTTATAAAGAAAACGGATAAATCAAGATAATTGAATAAAGGGCACCGTGCTTGTTGATATATACTATGTTCAAATATTTTTCTGCTATATGCAATAAAATTGAGAAGCGAGTGGATCTGTCATAGCGGCAAAGGAGTTCAACGCCATATTAATGCCTTTGGATTGAGCATGGGATGTTATAAAAGCTCCTGTAGGTTTAAGATGTAGGCGTCCCCATACTTTTGTGCATATAATCTACATTTTGTACAGCATGAATCTGTAATATAGCCATGTGTATGGGACCTGTAGAAATGCAAAGCTGCTCTTCTCTATCGTCCTGGTGCTGGCCATGATGCCTTAATTTGCTTAGAGCTTGGTTGTAGCTCTCTGCATGGCATCTGGCTGGCAGCATTGAGGTGAAGAGGTAAAATTGAGGAATCATTGGAGGTCCCTGCACTCAGACCCATTTTGTGGGTAGGGTGGGAGGTTACTCTTTTAACTATGGAAAAAATATACTGTGTGTGAACATTGGGTTTTCTGATTAAGGCTACTTTCACACTAGCGTCGGTACGGGCCCGTCGCAGTGCATCGGGCCGACGTACCGACGGATGCTGTGAAGTAAAAGCACAACGGGGGCAGCGGATGCAGTTTTTCAACGCATCCGCTGCCCCATTGTAAGGTCCGGGGAGGAGGGGGTGGAGTTTCAGCCGCGCATGCGCGGTCGGAAATGGCAGACACGACGCTCAAAAAAAGTTATATGTAGCTTTTTTTGTGCCGCACGACGGATGCGACGTGTGGCAATCTGTCGCAATGCGTCGCTAATGCAAGTCTATGGAGAAAAACGCATCCTGCGGGCAACTTTGCAGGATGCGTTTTTTTCTCCAAAACGACGCATTGCGACGGAGGCCAAACGACGCAAGTGTGAAATTAGCCTAACTTAAAATTCAATGTGCATTTGCAAAAGAATCCACAGCAGGAATCGGTGCACTCTGTGTTTCTGCCATGGATTATTCCGAGGCCTAACCCATGTGGTTACCAGCCATGGTATCCTAGAGAAATCCACTGAGACACCACCCCAATAAGAGATATTTCAATTGTTCACGCAGTCTTCCAGTTTTCAAGCAACAGCGTGAAAAATCTGTGGCCATTGGAACAGCCACGTTCTCATTGCATACAATGGGTGGCCACTTGTGGGTGGTTTTTAGCGTAGATTACGTGAAAACATACATGGTAAAATCCCAGTGAGTTGATGACTTGCCCTAGTAGTAACATAAATGGAAAAAAGGCGTATGCGAGGCTTAGATTTGAGCTAGAGGAACAGCTCGGCGGTCAGTGGTGGAGAAGATGTTGCGGTAGGATGTTGTGTGCGGTAAGTGGCACTATTATGTGGGCAATGAACTTGTCATACTGTGCGCCTGTCTCTACTGCATTTTATGTCTCCAAGGGCAAAAGGAATATCATATTGAACAATTTGATGACATCGAGCAGAGCGCAGATCATATTTATTTCAAGTCATCACTTTTTAATGTAGTTATGCTTTAGGTTAGAAATAAATCCTGCTGCCGTAGTATATATGGTAAAGTGTCAGCATTTAATACCTGCTAATAACGTGTGACTGCGAAGACTCAGCGGTAGTGAAATATTATATATTTGACTCCAGAAATGAAAGGTTAGATCGATCGGCAAAAGCCTTAAATGATTGCTGATTTCCAATTCTAAACATTGGAGGGGCTTTCTGCTTTACATAAGACCTTTTTTAAATACAATAATAAGACATCTTAAAGATCATGGTTTTCTTATGGCTTTTCCTTGTTTACATTTCCTAGAGACCTGAAAGTTCTGGGTCCCGAGACCCCCACCAAATGCTCAAACTAGACTTTTATTTGGGCCCATACACCACTCGGTGCGCAGGTTTTCTGAACGTCTTATCGGGTGACCAGCGTACTTTGGAGCAGTTTATGAGCATTGAGTGGTGGTCATAAGACCTGGAGCTTTTAACCCATTTTAAATCCATAGGCATTCATGTGGAGTTGGGCAACCAACACTTTTGCATCTAGAACCACTTACACTCTTCAGATCAGGTGTTTTTATTTCAAAGAAAAATTTAGAGAAAAGCTACTCCTTGAGATGATAGTGGTGCCTCCCAATGTGGACCAACCCCTATTAGCTAGAGCTTTTGGCATTTGGTCCACAGGGATAGATGTTTTGAGATGTCTCATGTCCCGAATACATTTCTAGTTTCTGAAATTAGACACCTATAGAACTAATCTGGTCAGTCTTCCAGGCAGTGCCCTATGAAAGGGGCACAGTGTGCAGCCCAAACCTTCTGTCAACAGGGTTAAAGTTGACAGTGCGTGCACGGAGCGACACTGCCGCTGCTGTAAGGAAACGTATTCTAGTAAAAGCGCCTGAATGCAAGGACTGAAGAGCTCCGGTAAGTGTGTGAGCTACACACCGCACAGGTTTCTTGGTGCCAAGGGCTCGACTCTCGGTTATTTAATAGTGCCAAGAAGGTGGATGTTGTAATCCGTTCTGTCTTTTGTTGCAACAAATCTTGTTTAAACATAAACCCGACTCGCCCAGCCCCATCCAGAAGGCGACAGTAGCCGGGCTCAAATAACACGACGTGGAGGGATTTGTAAGTGTCTTCTGTTCCAGGAGCGCAGCAGACGGTAGGAATGAACCCTGCTTCACTATTGCTCCCTTCTAGGAAGACGGGGCTTCTGACAACCTCGCAGCAATCCTGTAGGTTTGTGTTCTGGGCTGTCACGCACGTCTTGTCTTCTTACATAGGTGACCATGGACATTATATTTTGACAGAATCTCTGTGGGACTAGATCACTCTTGGCGAAGGGGTTGTTGTTGAGGTAGAGTTCAACAGGATGGATTTACCTGTCCTCCTTTGCTTTTCCCAAAAGCACCAGAGATCTCTACAAGATTCAGAACACCCCCAGCCGTTCACTGTCATGTAGTTGTGCATGCTATCCTGAGTCTGTGGGCACCTTTAGATTGTCATTAGATGAGTATGTAAAGGTAAAATATCCATCTATCTATCTATCTATTATCTATCTATCATCTATCTATCTATCCCACATCTGTCTATCTACTACAGGAGTCTCAAACTCAGCTGGGTATATGGGCAGCATATAGAAAAAAATTTGAATTTTGGGGGGCCACATTCTTTGCAGAACAAAGTGACGTTTTTAGTGATATCGTTTTTTTTTCTATATACTTTTGTGATCATTTTTTGACATTTTTGTAGTGTTTATTTTATTTTTTTAAATGGCATTCATCGTATGGGTACAGTTTTATAGCTTGGGTTTTTATGGATGTGGCGATAACAAATTTGCACTTTTTTGTTTACTTTAGTTATATATAAAAACAGCATTTTAGTGACAAAATATTTTTTAATGCTTATTTTTGAATTTTTTTTTGTGTATTTTTGCAATTTTTTTCCCCCAGTTGGGACAATACAGTAATATTCTCTTACAATTAGCACCATATGGTAATTCTGGCAAACATTTTGTAGTAATGACCCATCCTGGTACCCTTATTATAGTAATGCGCCATCCTGGTCCCCTTCTTGTAGTAATGACCCATCCTGGTCCCCTTCTTGTAGTAATGACCCATCCTGGTCCCCTTCTTGTAGTAATGACCCATCCTGGTCCCCTTCTTGTAGTAATGACCCATCCTGGGCCTCGTCTTGTAGTAATGACCCATCCTGGTACCCTTATTATAGTAATGCGCCATCCTGGTCCCCTTCTTGTAGTAATGCCCCATCCTGGTACCCTTATTATAGTAATGCGCCATCCTGGTCCCCTTCTTGTAGTAATGCCCCATCCTGGTCCCCTTCTTGTAGTAATGCCCCATCCTGGTACCCTTATTAAAGTAATGCGCCATCCTGGTCCCCTTTTGTAGTAATGCCCCATTCTAATCCCCGTATTGTAGTAATGGCCCCTATTGGACCATTCTTCACATACACATTAAAGGGAAAAATATAAACAATTTTTCTCACCTGTCCTCTGTTTCTTTGGCTTCCTTTCTGCACATGCGGCCCGCAGTCACTGTAAGACCCCTTGACGATCGCAGCCCGTTCCAGGGCCCCCCGACTTTAGCTCTTTATTTCAGTTGAAGATACATCCTTGAACGCACATTCAATTGAAATGTGTTGCCATGCCGAGACCATCTCTCTGCACACCAGTGCCAGCCTCCGGCCAATCAGAGGCCTGCAGCTGACATTGGCGTGCCGGCGCAGTGCAGTAACGGCATAAGCTGCTGCAGGCCTCTTATTGGCCGGACGCTGGCATTAGTATTGCTGTCCAGAGAGCTTGTCTCTGCGCAGCAATACATTTCAATTGTCTGTGCATCCAAGGGCGCACGTTCATCTGAAATAAAGCACTGACGTCAGTGTACTGTGTCACGCTGCAATCATCAGGGGGTCCTCATTGTCTGCGGGTCTATAGAGCGATCTAAAGATCTATCCCCAGGAGGAGGATGCTAAAGGGGGGAAAACAACACCAGTCATGAGAATAGCATCATTTTAATGAAATGACACATTTATGTCAAGCAATAAGTCCTTTTTAACAAAAATTATAAAAATTATATACAGGAAAGAAATATATCTTGGTCCCGTGTTAGCCAGTAAGCTTGCAATTCTCGAAAGCGTGCAATTGGTTACCATCTTTTCAGTTAGCCATTAAAAGGTATGAGGACTCTCAATTCTAAAAATGATATAATGTTTAATCCCTTCTCAACATATGGCACCACGCGCCTATAGGCTCCCACCAAGAGGCAAGCGTGGGGTGACGATTTTTTTTTATTTATTTTTTTTAGAATTTTCAAATTATTTTTTAAAAGACTAAAAAAAAATACCGACCTGTGCAGACCTGGAGAATTATGTTAAGTCATTTTTACCATGCAATGAGAAAACGTAAAAACACCACCTCTCTCCTAGCCCCTCCTCCCCCGCCCCCCAGAAATTGAAGGTTTGTTTATTTTTTTTGCAATTTCACCCTCTTAGAACATTTTTTTGTTGTCCAGTATATTATTATTATTATTTATTGTTATAGCGCCATTTATTTCATGGCGCTTTACATGTAAGGAGAGGTATACATAATAAAAACAGGTACAATAATCTTAAGCAATACAAGTCATAACTGGTACAGGAGGAGAGAGGACCCTGCCTGCGAGGGCTCACAATCTACAAGTATTGAATTGCAAAACGAATAGTGTTGTTCAAAATTCGTCCTGCAAAAAAATCAAGCCCTCATACAGCCATGTTGATGGAAAACTGTGAAGGGGTTAATAAGCAAAGTTGCTTCTTTATATGTTGCTGCATTATCTTTCCTTGCATTTCTAGTTGGGGAAAAAAGTATTACATGGATATGTAGATGATGAAATTTCAGTGCAGTTTTGTTAAAAAAAAAAAAAAAGCTATCTGCCTGGTAACAGGGAGGTGGCCATATCTGACAGAGACATACATATTTGGTGGTTGCTAGGCAACAGCTTTTCACGGCAAGTCATAACTAAAGATCAGAATCTGTGGTGAATTTTCTTTTTTTTCCTCCATCCCATAATCTATTCAGTAATAATATAAAATAAAGTTACAGGTGTAGGTTTGGATATATTTAGTTTGCATATATACCTATACACTCCCATACAGAGAGAGATTATCTGTTATTTTGTTACTCACTTTGATGCTCACATTTACACACTTGAATATATACAGTATGCATACATAAATACGGTATACAGTACGCATATGTAAATATGGTAGAGTATGCGTGCGTAAATATGGTATATAGTATGTGTAAATATGATATACAGTATGTGTAAATATGGTATACAGTGTGTAAATATGGTGTAGTGTGTGTAAATATGGTGTACAGTGTGTAAATATGGTATACAGTGCGTGTAAATGTGGTGTACAGTGTGTGTGAATGTGGTGTACAGTGTGTGTGAATGTGGTGTACAGTGTGTGTGTGTGAATATGGTGTACAGTGTGTGTATATGGTGTACAGTGTGTGAATATGGTGTGCAGTGTGTGTGAATATGGTGTGCAGTGTGTGTGTGAATATGGTGTGCAATGTGTGTGAATATGGTGTGCAGTGTGTGTGTGAATATGGTGTGCAGTGTGTGTGAATGTGGTGTGCAGTGCGTGTGAATGTGGTGTACAGTGTGTGTGTGAATGTGGTGTACAGTGTGTGAATGTGGTGTACAGTGTGAATATGGTGTGCAGTGTGTGAATATGGTGTGCAGTGTGTGTGTGAATATGGTGTGCAATGTGTGTGAATATGGTGTGCAGTGTGTGTGTGAATATGGTGTGCAGTGTGTGTGAATGTGGTGTGCAGTGCGTGTGAATGTGGTGTGCAGTGCGTGTGAATGTGGTGTGCAGTGCGTGTGAATGTGGTGTGCAGTGCGTGTGAATGTGGTGTGCAGTGCGTGTGAATATGGTGTGCAGTGCGTGTGAATATGGTGTGCAGTGTGTGGGAATATGGTGTGCAGTGTGTGTGTGGGAATATGGTGTGCAGTGTGTGTGTGGGAATATGGTGTGCAGTGTGTGTGTGGGAATATGGTGTGCAGTGTGTGTGTGGGAATATGGTGTGCAGTGTGTGTGTGTGAATATGGTGTGCAGTGTGTGTGTGTGTGAATATGGTGTGCAGTGTGTGTGTGTGAATATGGTGTGCAGTGTGTGTGTGTGAATATGGTGTGCAGTGTGTGTGTGTGAATATGGTGTGCAGTGTGTGTGTGTGTGTGTGTGTGTGAATATGGTGTGCAGTGTGTGTGTGAATATGGTGTGCAGTGTGTGTGTGTGAATATGGTGTGCTGTGTGTGTGTGTGAATATGGTGTGCAGTGGGTGTGTGAATATGGTGTGCAGTGTGTGTGTGAATATGGTATACAGTAAATATGGTATACAGTACACATGCATACCTTTACACTCGCATGTTCTATGGTTACTGAACAGATTTTTCCAGAGTAGAGACACAGAAATGTCAGATTAAAAGGATTCTCTAGCTTGGAAGCCTTACTTTCACATGCTTTACTGGGGAATTCTGGGTTAATGGAGGAGACACTCTGCTCTGGATTCTCTTGACTTGGCCAGAGTGCAGGGCGGATATAAGGAGCGTCTCTCGCTTTGGAGGATCTGTACTGTCCTACACTACACAGCATCCAGTGATATGAACAGGCACTGTGTAATACCAAATTTCACCTCTTGTAGTGCTGCAGGGAAATGACACTGCTAAGTTTACTCATAAATTACAATTGATCACTGGGACCCTTATTAAAGGGAATCTGTCACCCCCAAAATTGGCCTTTAAGCAAAGGCCACCGGCATCAGGGGCTTATCTGCAGCATTCTATAATGCTGTAAATAAGCCCCCGATGTCACCTGCAAGATAAGAAAAAGAAGTTAGATTATACTCACCCAGGGGGTCCCGGTGTGGTCCGGTCCAATGGGCGTCGCGGTCCAGTGCCTCCCATCTTCATACGATGACGTCCTCTTGTTTGCTGCCTGCCTCGGCTCTGGTGCAGGCATACTTTAACTGACCTGTTGAGGGCAGAGCAAAGTACTGCAGTGCGCAGGCGCCGGGAAAGGTCAGAGTCTTATCTTGTAGGTGACTTCGGGGGGCTTATCTACAGCTGAGAACCCCAATAAGAATTTAGCATTTTTCTCCATACTGTCACATTTTTGTAAAGGTGACAGTGTTCAGCCAACAGCCATCTCCTAACTCATACACAGGAACATTCTTGTGTTTTCTATGAGCGAGTCTCTGGCAGATTACTCTGGCTGCGGCTTATCGCACCAAGAAGTATAGGATCGGCAGTCCGAAATTGAATATGCCAGAACCCTATCTCCCGTTAATTAGGCAGGAGGTCCCCAGACACATGAGTCTGTGAGCTGAGCCAATATCGGCATGGGCGCTTTAAGAGGTTAGTATGTGTAATTGTGTAAGGAAAGGTCCCTAGAATATAAATGGCATTCCAGGTCTGGAATGTGGAGCCATATTATGGAACTTATCTTCGTGAATTCTTCCAACCTTGAGAACGATCTCGCTAATAACCTCTAGAATGTGTAGACCTTCCTGCAAGAGGTTTTCTTAATACTGTAATTTTACATATTCTGCTTCATGCGCCGCAGACTGTTGTTTTTATGATGCCTCCTGAACAAGCCACTTTTACTTTATGCAGTAATTGCATCTAGTAATCCCTTCAAGTAGCACTTCTTTACTGTAGAATACCTGAGATTTACCTCCGTAATCTGTGACTCACTACTACAATGTCTCTAAAGTCGATCTGTCATGAGGCCCATGCCTTATAAACAATGGCGTCTACAAGATGCACACAATGGGATAAAGGAATCTTGTTTTCTCTCTTAAATCATTAGTAGATGAAACTTTCTCATCTCAATTCATTATATGTAGGACTCTGTAAATGTTAAGACGCTGGATTAAAGATTGTCCTGTCGCCCTACATAAAGCCCTCCACTTGTCTCCTGATACCATCTCCTCCAATCCTCATCCATGATGGCCACTGGAGTGGCAGGGAGCGCACAACATTAGTGTGAACCTGTCACGTTGGACAATGCTATTAGCCTAAAGGGGTGGGGATAATCTGCAGGTCAGCAGCCCAACCATTGAACTAATGGCAAAGCTCCTGGTAGACTATGAGCCACCAGTTTTGCCGGTGCGGTTACAGTACTGCTCATTATACTACAAGCGGTGACAGGAATCACTCTACATTGGTACACTGCACCACGAGCTGTCAATCCAAGTGCCGGGGCACAGTGCTGTATTTGCTCCGGGCATGCCTAGGTGGCTGAAAGGCAGCAGCTCCTGTCAGGAATAAAGTTAATTTTCTCCCTGGAGACATGCTTTCAATACGGCTACCGGGCACCTTTCTAACGAATCTGCAGATTAGCCCTACGGGTTAGTAGCTTTATGCATCATGACAGTTTCCCTTTGAGTCTGCACCACGCCTCAACAGGGGTTTAGAGACTTGCATGTCTCCATGTCAGTACGGCAGACATCTTGGACGTAAGAGGACGGGGAATGCCCATCTCAACAGAGGAGACAGCGGGGGGCAAATGGATGGCACCAGGTACGATGACCAAACATAACAAATATATAGTCACTGTTCAGATCCAAAAAATAAATTTGGTGTAAAATCATAAATAGTGGAAGATGAGGATTATCATGTTGCTTTAGTTTCTCTTCTGCAGCAGCATAAATGAGGCAGCCAGGTTAGGTGTAAGATCAAATTTAATGTCACAGGATCAGAGCCGCCATGGTGCCTGATCTTAAATAACAGTACATTGAAATGGAAGTTTATTCGACATACAGTAATGTATTTGTGTCACAGTACAAACTATTAAAACATTTTAAATAGAATAAAATATGGGAGAAGATACAGATTAGATATTGGTGAGTTCTCCTTCAGTGGAAGTCTTCAGTGGCTGGCCAGACATCTGTCTGATATGGTGAATCCTGCTTTGAGCAGGGGGTTGGACACAATGATCCAGGAGGTCCCTTCCAACTCTACCATTCCATGATTCTATACCTACTAGATGGTGGCCCGATTCTAACGCATCGGGTATTCTAGAATATGTATGTATGTATGTATGTAGCAGCCACATAGTATAAACACAGGCCACGTAGTATATAGCACAGCGATGTAGTATATTGCCCAACCACGTAATATATACCACAGCCACGTAGTATATAGCACAGCCCACATAGTATATAGCTCAGAAATGTAGTATATAACACAGCCCACGTAGTATATAGCACAGCCCACATAGTATATAGCTCAGAAATGTAGTATATAACACAGCCCACGTAGTATATAGCAATGTGGGCTCCTCGTGACGTTTCGGTCCCAAAAGTGCATTGCAGTCTCGCGAGATGATGACGTCATCATCTCGCGAGACCGCAATGCATGGGCCAGTCACCGGAGCGTCGCGAGGAGCGAGAAAGGCCTCGGCTGGATCCGGGGGGCCAACGGAGGTTGAGTACGGTATATAATGATTTTTTATTTTTTTTTATCATTAGATCGTTTTACTATTGATGCTGGATAGATATAGATATAGCACAAGCAATTAAAAATCTTACTAAATTGTGTCTGTACTATAAGTGTAATGGCAGTGTAGATACTTGACACTCATAGGCTCCAATGCAGGCTCTACAACAGGGCCCCAACTGTTACAGACTTTAATAGGATTGGTTGTCTTTGAGCCAGGAGGACCTTTTGCGAAATTCCTTCTACCCTCTATGGTTGCGACCTTTGTTAAAGATTATCCTGGATATTCCTTTTCCAGTATGTCTATGATTAGTATACTAACATAAGAAAAATTTCATTTTGTAACCAGAAGCCACAACCTTCTCTCGTGATCAGTTCTTGGATAGTGTAAAGTGGAAACTAAATTCTGAGACATTATTAGTAATATTGAATGAAAATGCCAGGCATTACGCTTCCCCGAAAACCTAATTAGAATCACGTTAGTGGAATGCGTCATTAAAAAAAATCTCCCCGTGAAGAGTTGCTAAAAATGTCAGTTGTGAATGTGCGGGACTGAAGTGAGTAGCAGGTCGTCACCTAGAGCAAAGTAAGATTTTCACCATTTAAAGGGAATCTGTCACCTCAAAATTGGCCTATAAGCTAAGCCCACCAGCATCAGGGGCTTATCTACAGCATTCTGTAATGCTGTAGATAAGCCCCCGATGTCACCTGCAAGATGAGAAAAAGAGGTTAGAATATACTCGCCCAGGGGCGGTCCTGGTTCTGTTCTGGTCCGATGGGCATCCAGGTCCGGGGCCTCCCATCTTCTTACGATGACGTCCTCTCCTTGTCTTCCTGTCACGGCTCCGGCGCAGGCGTGCGTTGTCTGCCATTTTGAGGGCAGAGCAAAGTACTGCAGTGCGCAGGCGCTGGGAAAGGTCAGAGAGGCCCAGCGCCTGCGCACTGCAGTACTTTGCTCTGCCCTCAACAGGACAGACAAAGTACACCTGACAAAGAATGCTGTAGATAAGCCCCTGATGCCAGTGGCCGTATCTTATAGGCCAATTTTGGGGTGACAGATTCCCTTTAATTAACAAACTTTAACACGGAGTTGACCTATGGAGGGTACTATATATATTCAATAATATCTCATAACTTGTGTATATAGCATGGCTCGCTACCGTTCCAGATTCACCAGGATGGTCCCGAAGTCCCGATTTGAGGGCTCAGTACCGCCCCCTCCCTCTAATGCTCCATAGCTCCTCCTCAGGGGGTGGGGCTATATATCTAGGCTCGGTGCATAAATTCAATTATTCTATTTTCTTGTATTTTGATTGGGTCTCCCGGAGACTCGAACCAACAAGCAACTCTAGGAATGAGCCATAGCCCATGTTGGATGTCCATAGGAGAATTTGGTCATCTTGAGCTGTATTGCAATCTGTGAATCCATAAGTATATTATACTATTATACATAGAGATAAATTATATACAACCGTGTATTCTTATGTATTCTAGAGGTGAAGAAAAAGTCAGATTTTTTTTTTGTTCCTGTAAAACTACTAAAAATAACGACCATCTAGTGCTGAGCAAACCTGCTCTGATAACGTGTTTTCCGAGTATCTTTGGTGTGCTTGAATAATATGTTTGTCACTGCGGCTGCATGCTTTGTGTAACCCATGCGGGGATTGCCTAACAAACAGGCAATCCATGCCCGTGTTCCAGCTGTCTAACAGCCACAAAACATGCAGCCGCAGGGACTCGGACATATTATTCAAGCACAGCAAAGATACTCAGATAACATGTTATCAGAGCACGTTCGCTCATCACTATGAAAGTCCATTACAAAAATGTCTCCCTGGGACTTAGACAAAGTCTGTAATTGCAGGCAGGCCATAGGCTCTGGTGATGCCACTAGAAGTTTGTATACTTGATCTGTATCACAGCCTCTAAACCCACAGTCAGATAATACTGAGACATAGAGATACATTGTATATCACAGTGTATTTTTATGTCTGTATTCTAGTGGGAGAGTAAAAGAAAAATGTTTTTTCTTCCTATAAAATTACTAAAAAAAATAATGAAAAAATATTAAACATCACTAATCCACAAATAACATGGACATAATTTGGTGTCCCTGTAATCGTAAGGACCCGCACCACACAGCAACCAAATTATTTACGGGGATCGGTAAATAGTGTGATTGATACATTTTTTTTAATGTGTTTAATAGAGAAAAAAATGTAATGCTGAGGCCGTGATCACATGTACCGTAAATACTGTGCTTTCTCTGCTACTTTTTTTTCCTGCACGTTTTCTGCAGATGTCTGCACCACACGATGTAATAACAATCTTCTCTGGTTATTGCGTGTTTGCTGTGCTTCTTTTATGCATTTCCCCCCCCATATTTGATGCATTTTTGGTGCAGACGAGAATCAGCATTTTTAATGCTTTTATACTGTGTTTAAAAACGCAGCAGCATTTTTTTTTTTTTTTTACTTGTGTTTTTTTTCAGGACCCACATAGAAACCTATAGAAGAATAGTGTAAATGCTGCTTATTTTCTGCTATTTTGCACAGAAATTCTGCTGTTTAACTGTCCAGAAGCAGACAGGGCGCAGCTTTCAGAAATTCATATCTTCTTTGCTTGAAGATGCTGCTGCACTGTGCGGTTTTGGCGCTTTTTTTAATCAGTAAACTTCCATGTGGAGCCTAAAAAAATTTTTTTTAAAAAACTGATTTACATCATTACAAAAAACAGATTAAATATGGAGGATTGTTATTGTGTAGTTGGTGTAAACACCTGCCGAAAAAAACACCATATTTAAGCAACGTGTGAACACAGCTTTAGAGAAACCAAAAATTCAGATGTGGTATATTGAAGCTTAATAAAGATGACAATGAATGAATGAATAAAAAATAAATCCATAGTTGCCAACTAGAGATGAGCAGGATGCACAGATGACACAGCGCCAGCCCGCCTGGCTAATCATGCTGCTTCGGGGGCGTTGGAAGGTAAGAGATTTGTGGTCTCCCGTCCAGCAGCGAGGTACCACTGACCTAGACCCTGGGCCGGAGACCCATGAATCGATCCGCTCATCTCTATTCCCAACCATCCTGATACCGTGGACAGTCCCGGATTTCGGTCTACGCCCTGCAGTCTCGGGCATCTGCTGAATGTCCCTCACTATACTGCACCTCTGACATCTCTGGCTAGGGGAAAAAAAATTCCGCAGCACACTACGCACATCACATAATTTGTCCCTCTTTCTGTTCTTAAAAAGTTGGGAGGTATGCATATAGTAATCATTGTTTGCAAGAATTCAGTGTGTGCTGATCCTAACAGTGTGGTGTTGGTGTCCAGAGGTAACCGCTGAAGGTGTTGGATACTTCTAAGCAGGCGCAGCTTACCATTGTCTAGCTGATTCTAATTAATATAAAGTTTATTTTTAAAATCTCAAGTTAAAGTTCATCTGTCGGTAGGAACAACCTTCCTAATCCGTCTACATGGGTATGTCGATCCCAGAAAGTTGAATAAAATGATACCTTGAAATCTGCAAGCCAGTGTCTTATTCCTGAGAAGTCATGTTGTTTTGATATAAGGACCGGACACACATCTCACTGAGAATCTACCTGCAGAGCTTCTATTAATTGAAAGGTGACAATACCAGTTTGAGACAGGAGAGCAGACTGTCAGTCATTACATGTCTCACACTGGCAACGCCCCCTTTCATTTACAATAATCCCTTATGGCAGAGTCTCGGTGAGATCTGTGTTCAGCGCATAGATCTAAACAACTCATTTACATATTAAGAAAAGCATGGATTTCTGTAGAATACCACATGGGATCACAGATATCAAAGAATAATTTTCTTTGACTTTCTATAACCTACAAGCCCATATAGATGGTTTAGGAGGGTTGATCCTACTGACTGATTCCCTTTAATAGAGATCAAGTCCAGCCCAAAGACGCATTGTTTTTATTGAGATTTTAAAAGAAATCATTGATTGCACCAGCTATACTTTGGTGTGCTGCACCTTCTCTTATATATCCAACACTGTCATCTGCTTTCTCTGGATTCCAGTGCCACACTAGTTGATTGACCTTTTGTAGCATTTTTGTAATAAGGGACCTGGATTCTGGCGGCAGCAACCAAACTCTTAGCTATATGTAGTGCAATAATGTGAGCACCTTATGCTTGTGTCTAAGGCTACTTTAACACTTCCGTCTTTTCAGATTCGTTGCAATGCGTCCTTTTGCAACAAAAATGGATCCTGCAAATGTGCCCGCAGGATCCGTTTTTTCCCATAGACTTGTTTTAGCGACGGATCGCGACGGATGGCCATGCAGCGCCCCAGAGTCCTGGTTCGTTGCAGTAATGTTATTCTTCCACCAGGGGGAGTGATATTACGTCTGATGGCACTAAAGGAGTTCACCCTGCCAAGTATCACAAACCATACACTACACTTCACGCTCCAGTCCACCAGGGGGAGCCTTGCTCTTATCTATTAGGGCACTCCTCACATTAGGGTAAAACTGGTGTGTTGGATAGAAAGTTAGTCAGAAACTTACTGGGCTTGGCCCAGGCAACACCTGTCAGGCAGACAGCGGGAAAGGAGGAACACCACAAAGCTGCAGACAGAGGGCCCCAGACAGGGGTGGGATCCTGTCAGAGGCCTATACAGAAAGATACGGAGCTGCGCCTGCCCCACGTGCGGCAGCATCCTAACAAAGGATACGAAGAGAATTGTATTATAGAAAGAGAGGCACGAAGTCTTGGCACAAGGAGAAAACCAGAAGGAGTTCTGCCCTGAGAGAGGCTGCCTCCTTCTCAGGCGCGTAGCCGGTGGCCGGAACACCGAGGGAGTAATAGACTCTACGCTTTACTTCAGAGACCGGCAGGACAGTCAATTCCAAGTTGGCTGCCCGACCTTAATACCTAAGAAGACACGGTGGCAAATTGCGTGGTCGGGGCGTCTCTAGGGTCCCTATAAACAAGCCTCAGGCCATCAGTCATACGGGTTTGTCCTATCCACACCATCTGGGGGACAGAGAGGAAGGAAGAACATCTACAACAGTTGTGAGGACCTTACCGAGTTGCTCAGCAGGGAGGTACTACAACACCCAGGCGCTAGTAGGAAGGCTACTGAATTCCACCTGGATAAGGGGACTCTGGATTTGCCTCCAAACCGGCCGGACTCTGCCTGCCCTGTGGTCTGGTGCCCTGGACTGTGGATGCTGAAGTCTTCAGTAAAGGTAAAGAGACTGAAACCTTGTGTCCTCGTTATTCCCTGCGCCTTACAACATCCACCATCTACCAACTACACTCTGGGAAGCCCTGGGGACACACTTCAACACTTCACCTGTGGGAAGGTATACCATCTCGCTGCCATAACATCACCCCAGCGGACCCCATAGCAGCGTCGGTCACCCTGACCGAATACCACAAGTGGCGTCACGAACATTATCCTATAAACTGTTGTCCTTTTATTGGACGCCCCTCAAAGGGCCACGGACCGGGTCCAGCCACCGTGACATCCCCACCGAGAACAGAAGGGCCCTGATCCGAGTACCCCATTGCCCTGACGTGTTTTTGGCAGACCGTCGTCTGGAAAAAAAACGTTCAATGTGCCGTTTTTTGTCTGTCGAAAAAACGTACAGCGACGGATCCTGCGGCGTCCGTAGTTGGCTAGAATGGTAGCCTATGGGCGCAGGATCCGTTGCTGTCCGTCAAATTACGAAATCCAGCAACAGATTCCGTTTTTTTACACTGAGCAGGCCTGGAAGGATTTCTATTCCTTTAATTTAACCCATTTTTCCTGCAGTTGCTGCATCGACGGATCCGTCAAAAAACTGGATCCAGTGCATCCGTTTTTTACAATCTGCACAGGATCTGTCTTTTCAACACTGAATGATTGTGACTGATTCTAAAAGACGGAAGTGTGAAAGTAGCCTTATCTGACGTACTAATTTGATGTAGCTCCTATTTGTTTTTCTTTTTTTGCGTATAAGTCTATTACCCCTATCCTAAGGTCATACACATGAGCTGATGATCTGCAGAATGGGTGTCCTAAACATGCTGATTGTCGGCAGTACACTCCCAAGAGTGAAAGGGGTGTACTGCCAACTATAAGGCAAATTGGGGATGAACAGTTATAGTAACGATCCCCTTATATCCAAAAAGTTTGCCACGTATAAAATGAGCTCTGCTCAGCTTCCTACATTGTGGATCGGACCAAAATCAGGCATTTTATGTATTCATGTAAAAGGGCCTTTAGGTGTTGTGGGTGTGAGATAGTGATATGTCACCTACTCAGTCTCTACTTCTTCCATTCCTCTACCTGATGGGGTTTTACCCCCCAGAACGGTTCAGATGATGCTCTCCCTCTTTTAGTCAATTCTTTAGGCGGCAGATAGGCAGAGGTCACTATATGCCATCCATTCTTCTTTTTTTTTTTTTATTTCAGATCATAAAGGTACCGTAGTATATAAAGCCATAGGGTGGGGGGGGGGGGGTTAGCAAGGTGCGTTGTCATGTGACACAAATGGCCATTCAATGATTTTAGCGCCTTGGTGGCTTGTAATCAACAAAGAGGAGGGTGATTCCCTTGTATTTTCTCCCTATTTATTGATCTCAGAAGTCAGGGCCAGCCTTTAGCATAACATATCTATTTATATGGATTGTATTAATTTAGAACTGTAAGCTCTGGGGCACTGATGCCTGGGCACTTTTTAACCTCTAACATCCCCCGCCCCTCCTAATGTTGTTTCCTGCAGGGCAAGTTATCACCTATCCACAGATTAGGTCTCAACTTGCTGATCAAGGAGGGTCCAACTGGTGGGACCTAATAATGAGAAAAATGTAGTAAAATGCCTCTTTACCTCCGTTCATTAACTATGAGACTGCTGGAGGTACAGTAGGCAAGCAACGTACTCGGTTATGCCATGGAAAATAAATGGATTTGTACCGCCGTTTCATTTTAAAGGGACTTTAGGGCACCGTGTCTTGGGATCAGGAGGAACTTAGTGGCTGGAGTAGCAAACGGCTACTTTTCACCTATTCTTTGGATATGTGATAACTTGGCTTGTTGGGGATAACCCTTTCATTATAAAGGCTACAAAATATACCTCTATTCAGTCACAAAGCTCCTCTACAACTCCATTTATGAAGACTGATAAAAGATCAGCAGGGTCCCACACTTGGATAATGATCTCCCATCGCTGTGTTCTCTGAGTCAAGGTGACCTTTGCTAGATCTGGAAGTGTAAATCCAAGAAAATAGCCGCTTCTGCATCTAGATGTAAATGTACTTCCATTAGAAATGTCAGCCTGATATTATTTGGATCAACAACTTTTTATTTTACGAAAGTGGAAATTCTCCTGCCTGCCGCCATATACTGGCAGTATTATTAGGTAGTGTGGTTGCCTGGAACCACATCCAGTATCATCAGCCCAATGATATTTTCAGAAATCATCAGAAATGTGCCCTGTGTAAAAAAAAGAATTGACAAAATCAACATTTTCTTATTTGCTGGAGGTTGCTGACTCCACACAGTGTTGATTTACAACAGTCTGGCATATTCCTTGTAAATGCTGAGACAAAAAAAGCAGAAGATATATATTTAGATGTACTCCATGACTTTGGGTTGGAATTCTGCACCCTTCCTTTTTGGCCAGTTTTTTTTTTGTCTACGCAAGTCCGCACCTGAGTAGATTACTGAAGTTAGTGTTTCATGTTGGTTGATTTTATAAGCATATAAAAAGTGTGATAAAAGGGTAAGAGAAAATAAAGGATGAGCTAATACTACCCGTGCCTCCTAATTTGTGTTGTATTTGGCAGCTCGTCCTCTCGGCCCAAACATGCCAGTTGGCTATCCCTTTGAAACAGGCAAAGACAAGTTTCCGTTCTGTACGATTTATTACCGTACTTGGCAAGTTGACACACAAGTGAAAGTTTAGGAGCTTTTTCTCCCTTGTTGTGGCCTCATGTAATGTGAATTATTGTCTTTGGGTATGTGAGCAAAAATTGTAATCTGACGACAGAAGTGAGGTTTAGTGAGAAGGAAATGGATATTTCCAAAGATCCTCTCATTTGTATTTATCATGGTATGTCAGTATAGCATTTCAGATTGCTAAGAAAAAAAAGGTTCCAAGATGAAGATGGTTAGAGAGGAGCATTTTCTCTGGCAGATTTTAGAAACCCCTGTTGCCCTTTCCACACAAAGGATGGCATTGCTAACCAGACTCCTTGTGGAATGATAGAAAGGTACTCAATTGATTTACCATTTTTTTTTCTATTAAAGTGAGAAAAATAACAGTCCCCTTCTGTTTTTTTTTCTTTTTCAGTTGAGTGCTCGATATACAGATCTATAGTGCTATAGCGGTCCAAAAATATACCGCTAGCAAAGAGGCCGTGGTGCGTAACGGGGGATTCTGACATAGAAAACGACACAACTATTGTAAATGTCATAGGGATATCAAGATATGGGTCTGGCTGTGGAATTTTAAAGATCTTAGCTCACGATGGACGTTTAAAGGGGTATTCCCATCTCCAAGATCCTATCCCAATATATAGTAGGTGTAGTAATAATAATATTTACAAATACCTCCAATTAGAAATGTAGTATAGTTTTTCTTTCTCGCTATGTTTCTTTCTTGATGTGCAGGCATTGCAGGACCTTAGGTATCCATGGTTACAACAACTTATATAGTGAGTTATTTAGCTAGTGGTCATAACCATGGATACCTAAGGTCCTGCACATGAGGAAATAGACAGTGGATCAGAAAACTATACTACATTGCTAATTGGAGACATTTGCTAATATTATTATTATTACTAACCCTTCTACATATTGGGATAGCATCTTAGAGATAAGGACACTCCCTTTAACCCCTTCATGACCCAGCCTATTTTGACCTTAAAGACCTTGCCTTTTTTTGCAATTCTGACCAGTGTCCCTTTATGAGGTAATAACTCAGGAACGCTTCAACGGATCCTAGCGGTTCTGAGATTGTTTTTTCGTGACATATTGGGCTTCATGTTAGTGGTAAATTTAGGCCAATAAATTCTGCGTTTATTTGTGACAAAAACGGAAATTTGGCGAAAATTTTGAAAATTTCGCAATTTTCACATTTTGAATTTTTATTCTGTTAAACCAGAGAGATATGTGACACAAAATAGTTAATTAATAACATTTCCCACATGTTTACTTTACATCAGCACAATTTTGGAAACAACATTTTTTTTTGTTAGGAAATTATAAGGGTTAAAATTTGACCAGCGATTTGTCATTTTTACAACGAAATTTACAAAACCATTTTTTTTAGGGACCACCTCACATTTGAAGTCAGTTTGAGGGGTCTATATGGCTGAAAATACCCAAAAGTGACACCATTCTAAAAACTGCACCCCTCAAGGTACTCAAAACCACATTCAAGAAGTTTATTAACCCTTCAGGTGCTTCACAGCAGCAGAAGCAACATGGAAGGAAAAAATGAACATTTAACTTTTTAGTCACAAAAATTATCTTTTAGCAACAATTTTTTTATTTTCCCAATGGTAAATGGAGAAACTGAACCACGAAAGTTGTTGTACAATTTGTCCTGAGTACGCTGATACCTCATATGTGGGGGTAAACCACTGTTTGGGCGCACGGCAGGGCTTGGAAGGGAAGGAGCGCCATTTGACTTTTTGAATCAAAAATTGGCTCCACTCTTTAGCGGACACCATGTCATGTTTGGAGAGCCCCCGTGTGCCTAAAAATTGGAGCTCCCCCACAAGTGACCCCATTTTGGAAACTAGACGCCCCAAGGAACTTATCTAGATGCATAGTGAGCACTTTGAACCCCCAGGTGCTTCACAAATTAATCCGTAAAAATGAAAAAGTACTTTTTTTTCACAAAAAAATTCTTTTAGCCTCAATTTTTTCATTTTCACATGGGCAACAGGATAAAATGGATCCTAAAATGTGTTGGGCAATTTCTCCTGAGTACACCAATACCTCACATGTGGGGGTAAACCACTGTTTGGGCACATGGTAAGGCTCGGAAGGGAAGGAGCGCCATTTGACTTTTTGAATGAAAAATTATTTCCATCGTTAGCGGACACCATGTCGCGTTTGGAGAGCTCCTGTGTGCCTAAACATTGGCGCTCCCCCACAAGTGACCCCATTTTGGAAACTAGACCCCCCAAGGAACTTATTTAAATGCCTAGTGAGCACTTTCAACCCTCAGG
Organism: Ranitomeya imitator; assembly: GCF_032444005.1. NCBI lineage: Eukaryota > Metazoa > Chordata > Amphibia > Anura > Dendrobatidae > Ranitomeya > Ranitomeya imitator. The sequence continues at coordinate 167,219,125 of NC_091284.1, forward strand.
TGCTTCACAAATTGATCTGTAAAAATGAAAAAGTACTTTTTTTTCACAAAAAAATTCTTTTCGCCTCAATTTTTTCATTTTCACATGGGCAGTAGGGTAAAATGGATCATAAAATTTGTTGGGCAATTTCTCCCGAGTACGTCGATACCTCATATGTGGGGGTAAACCACTGTTTGGGCACTCGGCAAGGCTCGGAAGGGAAGGCGCGCCATTTGACTTTTTGAATGGAAAATTAGCTCCAATTGTTAGCGGACACCATGTCGCGTTTGGAGAGCCCCTGTGTGCCTAAACATTGGAGCTCCCCCACAAGTGACCCCATTTTGGAAACTAGACCCCCCAAGGAACTTATCTAGATGCATATTGAGCACTTTAAACCCCCAGGTGCTTCACAGAAGTTTATAACGCAGAGCCATGAAAATAAAAAATAATTTTTCTTTCCTCAAAAATGATTTTTTAGCCTGGAATTTCCTATTTTGCCAAGGATAATAGGAGAAATTGGACCCCAAATATTGTTGTCCTGTTTGTCCTGAGTACGCAGATACCCCATATGTGGGGGTAAACCACTGTTTGGGCGCACGGCAGGGCTCGGAAGGGATGGCACGCCATTTGGCTTTTTAAATGGAAAATTAGCTCCAATCATTAGCGGACACCATGTCACGTTTGGAGAGCCCCTGTGTGCCTAAACATTGGAGATCCCCCAGAAATGACACCATTTTGGAAACTAGACCCCCAAAGGAACTAATCTAGATGTGTGGTGAGGACTTTGAACCCCCAAGTGCTTCACAGAAGTTTATAACGCAGAGCCATGAAAAAAAAAAAAAATTATTTTCTCAAAAATGATCTTTTAGCCTGCAATTTTTTATTTTCCCAAGGGTAACAGGAGAAATTTGACCCCAAAAGTTGTTGTCCAGTTTCTCCTGAGTACGGTGATACCCCATATGTGGGGGTAAACTACTGTTTGGGCACATGCCGGGGCTTGGAATTGAAGTAGTGACGTTTTGAAATGCAGACTTTGATGGAATGCTCTGCGGGCGTCACGTTGCGTTTGCAGAGCCCCTGATGTGCCTAAACAGTAGAAACCCCCCACAAGTGACCCCATTTTGGAAACTAGACCCCGAAAGGAACTTATCTAGATGTGTGGTGAGCACTTTGAACCCCCAAGTGCTTCATAGAAGTTTATAATGCAGAGCCGTGAAAATAATAAATACGTTTTCTTTCCTCAAAAATAATTATTTAGCCCAGAATTTTTTATTTTCCCAAGGGTTACAGGAGAAATTGGACCCCAAAAGTTGTTGTCCAGTTTCTCCTGAGTACGCTGATACCCCATGAGTGGGGGTAAACCACTGTTTGGGCACACGTCGGGGCTCAGAAGGGAAGTAGTGACTTTTGAAATGCAGCCTTTGATGGAATGGTCTGCGGGTGTCACGTTGCGTTTGCAGAGCCCCTGGTGTGCCTAAACAGTAGAAACCCCCACAAGTGACCCCATTTTAGAAATTAGACCCCCCAAGGAACTTATCTAGATATGTGGTGAGCACTTTGAACCCCCAAGTGCTTCACAGACGTTTACAACGCAGAGCCGTGAAAATAAAAAATCATTTTTCTTTCCTCAAAAATTATGTTTTAGCAAGCATTTTTTTTGATTCACAAGGGTAACAGGAGAAATTGAACCCCAGTAATTGTTGCGCAGTTTGTCCTGAGTATGCTGGTACTCCATATGTGGGGGTAAACCACTGTTTGGGCACACGTCAGGGCTCGGAAGTGAGGGAGCACCATTTGACTTTTTGAATACGAGATTGGCTGGAATCAATGGTGGCGCCATGTTGCGTTTGGAGACCCCTGATGTGCCTAAACAGTGGTAACCCCTCAATTCTACCTCCAACACTAACCCCAACACACCCCTAACCCTAATCCCAACTGTAGCCATAACCCTAAACACAACCCTAACCGCAACACACCCCTAACCACAACCCTAACCCCAACACACCCCTAACCATAACCACAACCCTAATTCCAACCCTAACCCTAAGGCTATGTGCCCACATTGCGGATTCGTGTGAGATATTTTCGCACCATTTTTGAAAAATCCGCGGGTAAAAGGCACTGCGTTTTACCTGCGGATTTTCCGCGGATTTCCAGTGTTTTTTGTGCGGATTTCACCTGCGGATTCCTATTGAGGAACAGGTGTAAAACGCTGCGGAATCCGCACAAAGAATTGACATGCTGCGGAAAATACAATGCAGCTTTTCCGCGCGGTATTTTCCGCACCATGGGCACAGCGGATTTGGTTTTTCATATGTTTACATGGTACTGTAAACCTGATTGAACACTGCTGCGGATCCGCAGCCAAATCCGCACCGTGTGCACATAGCCTAATTCTAAAGGTATGTGCACACGCTGCGGAAAACGCTGCGGATCCGCAGCAGTTTCCCATGAGTTTACAGTTCAATGTAAACCTACGGGAAACAAAAATCGCTGTGCCCATGCTGCGGAAAAACTGCACGGAAACGCAGCGGTTTACATTCCGCAGCATGTCACTTCTTTGTGCGGATTCCGCAGCGGTTTTACAACTGCTCAAATAGAAAATCGCAGTTGTAAAACCGCAGTGAAATGCGCAGAAAAACCGCGGTAAATCCGCCATAAATCCGCAGCGGTTTAGCACTGCGGATTTATCAAATCCGCAGCGGAAAAATCCGCAGAGGACCAGAATACGTGTGCACATACCGAAACCCTAACCCTAGCCCTAACCCTAACCCTAGCCCTAACCCTACCCCTAGCCCTAACCTTAACCCTAACCCTACCCCTAACCCTACCCCTAACCCTAACCCTATTCTAACATTAGTGGAAAAAAAAAAATTTCTTTATTTTTTTTATTGTCCCTACCTATGGGGGTGACAAAGGGGGGGGGGTCATTTATTATTTTTTTTATTTTGATCACTGAGATAGATTATATCTCAGTGATCAAAATGCACTTTGGAACGAATCTGCCGGCCGGCAGATTCGGCGGGCGCACTGCGCATGCGCCCGCCATTTTGGAAGATGGCGGCGCCCAGGGAGAAGACGGACGGGACCCCGGCTGGATCGGTAAGTATGATGGGGTGGGGGGGGATCGGAGCGCGGGGCGGGGAATCGGAGTGCGGGAGGGGTGGAACGGAGCACGGGGGGCATGGAACGGAGCACGGGGGGGCTGGAACGGAGCACGGGGGCTGGAACGGAGCACGGGGGGTGGAACGGAGCACCGGGGGGGGTGGATCGGAGTGCAGGGGGGTGATTGGAGCACGGGGGGGTGATTGAAGCACGGGGGGAGCGGACAAGAGCACGGGGGGGAGCGGAGCACTGGACGGAGGGGAGCCGGAGCAGTGTACCGGCCAGATCGGAGGGCTGGGGGGGCGATCGGTGGGGTGGGGTGGGGGCACACTAGTATTTCCAGCCATGGCCGATGATATTTCAGCATCGGCCATGGCTGGATTGTAATATTTCACCCGTTATAATAGGTGAAATATTACAAATCGCTCTGATTGGCAGTTTCACTTTCAACAGCCAATCAGAGCGATCGTAGCCACGAGGGGGTGAAGCCACCCCCCCTGGGCTAAACTACCACTCCCCCTGTCCCTGCAGATCGGGTGAAATGGGAGTTAACCCTTTCACCCGATCTGCAGGGACGCGATCTTTCCATGACGCCACATAGGCATCATGGGTCGGAATGGCACCGACTTTCATGACGCCTACGTGGCGTCATGGGTCGGGAAGGGGTTAATAAGGCATATCTACAGAACCCTCAGGACCTACACCTATCTCCAGCTAAAGGGTCTGCCAATCCCACTCAGTGACAGGGGCCAGCTCTCGCTTTCTGCCTTACATAATAATACACCCCAGTAGGTAGATTTTCTGAATGTGTGTGAGAAGAATACGATGACTGTTGAATCATGTCTGCACCATGTTGCTGACTATATGCGGAGTCATATATTTGGATAGACAAATCCTGACTGTTATTTCCTGCTGCCTGAACAGCAAGTGAATATTTTTGTGGTATTTTGCCTGCTTCGCTGGAGAACCCTTATATAATATAATAATTTCTCACGTCATGGTGCTGTGTATGGAGGCCATCTGTCCCTCGTTACATGAATCCATAACTATTCTGACACTACAGTTTGTTTGGGGCTCATATATGCTGCGTTCTCCACACATGGGGGCACATTCATTGAAGGGACACTGTCACCTGGATTTGGAGGGAACAATCTTCAGCCATGGAGGTGGGGTTTTGGGGTTTTTGATTCACCCTTTCCTTACCCGCTGGCTGCATGCTGGCTGCAATATTGGATTGAAGTTCATTCTCTGTCCTCCGTAGTACATCCCCCGGCGATAGGTCATTTGAGTAACACACAGGTGCTCTGGTGCACATCCCTATACAGAATAGCGGCAGATGTTTCACTTATGTACAGCATTATACATAACATAGCGCTATACGAAGTGAGATTAATTGTCCCAAGGGACCACATGACAGACCGTGACTATTGTGGAGGCTGAACCAATTGACCCACCACACAATATGAGCTCCACATAGCCCAATCAATCAACAAGCAAAGTAATTAACCTATGGGGCCCTTATACTTATAAACCATAACAAAAAAAACCTCAATAGATGATCAGAAAATATGTGATGAATATATATAAATATATTCAATATGTATTTGTCAAATAAAGAAATATATCACACACACACACACTCTATGTGGCCTGAACAGTTGTGTACTTGGCTTAATAGCATCTTCTTCCGACGCATTTTCCACCTCTTTTGGTCATTCAGGGTTTTATCAGGGAATTCCTTCAATCGGGACAAGAAAAGGAGATCATAAGTTGTAACGCAAAGAATATAACAGCGCACAGGCAATATGCCTCCACACAGCACTGTACATACAGTATGAAACCACACACAGCCCCTACAACCCTACATACAGTGTGAGCCCCCACGTAGCTCCGCATATATACAGTATGAGCCCCCATTTAGCTACCTGGCTACAATATGAGAACTGACATAACTCCCTATATACAGTATAAGCCCGCACATAGTCTCCTATATAGTGTGTGAGCCTGGACATAGCCTTCTATATACAGTACGAGCCCTCACATGGCCTCTATACAGTGTGATCTCACACATAGCCTCCTGTATACAGTATGAGCCTATATATATATATATATATATATATATATATATATATACAGTATGAGCCTGTACATAGCCTCCTATATACAGTACGAGCCCGCACATAACCTACTGTAGTGAGCCCCCATATAGGCTCCTATATACAGTGTGAGCCCATATATAGCCTCCTATACATATGAGCCCCCATATAGCCTCCTGTATACTGTGAGCCTGTACATATCCTCCTGTATACAGTGTGAGCCTGCACATAGACTTCTGTATACAGTGAGAGCCCCCATATAGCCTCCTGTGTACAGTGTGAGCCTGTACATATACTTCTGTATACAGTGAGAGCCCCCATATAGCCTCATGTGTACAGTGTGAGCCTGTACATATACTTCTGTATACAGTGAGAGCCCCCATATAGCCTCCTGGATACAGTGTGAGCCTGTACATAGACTTCTGTATACAGTGAGAGCCCCCATATAGCCTCCTGTGTACAGTGTGAGCCTGCACATAGACTTCTGTATAAGTGAGAGCCCCAATATAGCCTCCTGGATACAGTGTGAGCCTGGACATAGACTTCTGTATACAGTGAGAGCCCCCATATAGCCTCCTGGATACAATGTGAGCCTGCACATAGACTTCTGTATACAGTGAGAGCCCCCATATAGCCTCCTGGATACAATGTGAGCCTGCACATAGACTTCTGTATACAGTGAGAGCCCCCATATAGCCTCCTGGATACAGTGTGAGCCTGTACATAGACTTCTGTATACAGTGAGAGCCCCCATATAGCCTCCTGTGTACAGTGTGAGCCTGCACATAGACTTCTGTATAAGTGAGAGCCCCCATATAGCCTCCTGGATACAATGTGAGCCTGCACATAGACTTCTGTATACAGTGAGAGCCCCCATATAGCCTCCTGGATACAATGTGAGCCTGCACATAGACTTCTGTATACAGTGAGAGCCCCCATATAGCCTCCTGGATACAATGTGAGCCTGCACATAGACTTCTGTATACAGTGAGAGCCCCCATATAGCCTCCTGGATACAATGTGAGCCTGCACATAGACTTCTGTATACAGTGAGAGCCCCCATATAGCCTCCTGGATACAGTGTGAGCCTGCACATAGCGTCCTATATACAGTATGAGCCAGCACATCCCATATACATATTAATAAGAAAAAAAACCACTCTCCTGGTGCTCTGGTCCCCGAGGCTCCATTTGTAGTCTGGCCAGCGTGAGCATGCTAGCGTGATGACATCCTCACGCCTCCGTCAGTTGATGACATTGTGCTGGCACTTCACAGCAGAGGCGACGGGAGCTCCCCTGGAACTTTGCTGCCATTCTGCATCATTGGTAGCGAAGCGCCAGGAAAGTTCCCTGCAGGGATATGTGTGCCACAGATGACGGCGCACAAAACATAGAAGGCTTGGAGACCCCCATTCTACTTATCGTGAAGGCTTCAGTGATGGGGCCCCAGCTTTCATACATTTATCCCTAATGCTGAGGATAGGTGATACATTTTTGTCATGGGATAACTTAATTAAAAGGTTCTTCTCATAAAATATTATTGATGACCTATCCCATGGATTAGTTATCAGTATTAGATTGGTGGGGTCTGAAACGCAGCCATACCCACCCATCTGCTGTTCTCAGGTGGTGGCATTGACCAGGTGTAATCAATGGCAGGGCTGATCAGCACAGCTCCACCAACTGTTTAGTGGCAGAGGATGGGTACTACTGATCTGCCGCCACTGAACAGTTGCCAGAGCTGAGAAAAGCTGATCAGTGGGTGGGTGCCACGGCAGACTACCACAGATTTGAAATTATCAACCCTATAAGCTATTATGTTTACGTTTTCCCCTTGAGCCAAAAATGACTGTGTTAATGGAAGAACTGCTTTAAAAAAAACACAACAGTTCAGCTAAAATTTTGATAAATGTGGGCTGGCGGTCGGGCATGTTTTCCGCAGTTGTCATAGAAATGTCTCCTTTGATTTTCAGAAGTGGAATGTTCATTGGCAATTTCAAGTCAAATTACAACTCGTCACTGTCACAGCCGCTGCGATAATTAACATCTCTCATTATGTTCAGGAATAAACTGCAGCATTCATTGCTTTTCACATGCAGTGCAACGTTCAGCAATCTGTCAGAGACATTGGAATATCAGAGTATTACATGAAATTACGTGATGTACATTCTCCCTCCTCCCGTGTCCTCTTCTTTAATCTCTAGATGGCTGGGTCCCCTTTGTTTGATTATCTTGTAATGGAGTTGCCAAAAATAATACCTTCAGGGTGGATAGAAATGCTTACCAATTGTAATTTTGCCTCAAACGCTATGTTGTATCAAAATCTCATACAAAGCAAGTGACATGATATGGATTTGTTTTGTTTTCTCGGAAAAAGCCTTCATGGATCTGGCATATTCTAAGTGATAATCTGAAGCATACATACCTAAAAGTAGAAAGATGCCTTAAGGCCCCCATACACATTGGAGCAAAGTTTTCATGACCCTTTGATTTTGGTAAGACCTCTATGGGGGGGATCCCAACTGTCCTGTAGCAGATAATGTCCAGGAAACCTTGCCAGCGGAGGTGGTGAAGCCAAGGCTGGCGTTACGCCTACTGTTCGACCCACAGCCATCTCAGCCGACTCTCCCATATATTTGATGTTAAAAACTTTACCCAGTGTTCATGTGTTTTCAGTGGAGAGAAAGGATAAAGTCACTGCCAGACACCATTGGCAGCAACATATTTCAATAAAAAGGTTCAGGTGTTGAAATTCCAAGAACCAAATCGGTCCTCTCCGCCTACATCACCTCCCATGGTGTTTATTCTTTAAGGCCGCTTTAACACGGGAGCCCTTGTTCGGCAAAACACTCCTGTGTTCTCGATGAGGAAGGTACCGACTGACACCTCAGCCGGCGACTTATCTCAGGGAGAACGATCTGATCAACAGCTCGAAATCAGACCTGACCAATCAACATCCCTCCAACCATTGGTCAACCAGCTCCTCTGCACACATTAGACTGTCGGCTGAACCCGTCAATATCAGCAGGTTCGGCACACATTAGTCTATGTGTATGGGGGCCTTAAGTGTTCATCTGTATGGAAGGTCAGAAAAGCTCAAGTTTACAGGCAACTTTAAGTTGGAAATAACGGTCAATTTGACATGTTATAAGACTAGACCCCGTATGAAGATGTATATAAAAATATGGGTCTTTTGCTGGTTTTATAAATGTAAAGACCACCTATCATGTGCCAATAAAACGTAAGTGTCTTATCTGGTCTAAATGATGGTGTTCTGAATCTGGTGATGGTATTTTTTTTTTCTCCCACCCCATGCTTCTCCTTTAATCATATGGCCTCCACTTCCTTGTATGTAAATGTAGTCTTGTCAGCCAAGTGGGCGTGATCCAAGACAGAGAGGGTAATATCTTGGGTATGGAAACAAAAAATAACATGAGATTCGGAACGGCAAACCTCGTAAAATAATAATTATTACATATTAATGGCATTTCTAAGGTTCTTTTTAAAATAAAATGGATCAGTTTGCTTTTACAAAGTTTTTGAAATGCATAGCAAATAAAATATATACTAGTATTGTTCTAAGGTAGTAATTTTTGCAAACATTCTACTACAAGCACTGGTCTAAAAGAAAATGGAAAGCATTTCTTTACAATGTGTGATGAACTCGTTGCAAAATATTTCCATTGAAATCACTGGTTTAATTCTGGAAGTCTTCGATTTAGCAACAGATAAATGAGCGTTGCCTTGGGAAAATAATCTCCTGTTTTCATGGTTCTAGTATTTTTAGCCTTTTCTCTTGCACATAAAGGTCCACTGCAGTCAAAAGAGCAGTCATTCACCAGTAAACCGTTCTCTATGTTCTTGTGTGGATTTCACCAGTCCTCTGCATCATATGCATCCACTGATGGAGGAGACTCCTAGATACTCTGTGGCATCCCTCAGTATGTCTATCCCTGGCATCAATGCTGCTCATATAAGCAGTTGTGAACAGGGCCCATAGGTATGCCTGTTATTAGAGGTGGTGTGAATTTCTTCTTTATTTTATGAAGGCTTTCATTTAATAACCATTTGTTTGCTTTGAGCTGACGTCTTACTGCCCTGGTGCTTCAGTGTAATGTACAATAGTCTGTCAATAAATTCTGATAATATACTCTATCCACTTCCAGCTTCTTCTCTCAGCATACGGTGTCTTTCCAGTCTCCTGCTTCAGAACAGCTCTGCGATCTTTCTGAACCACTGAGGTACTTTTCGTTCCTTTTTCATTCACTTTTCCTCCTAGTGTTTGTGCTTTGCCATGGACACGCTACTTCATCATCACTTAATTCTTCAGTTTCCAAAAAGCCATTAATATTCACCTGTTAATGATTGTACAATTTTGGCTTCTTGACCAGACTGCTCTCCGGACACATCTGTTTTAGTAAATACTTGGGTTCTCCATGAAATATCAGTTCTAGTACTTTTCTTTTAATTTTGTGTTGTGCTGTCTCCTCTGTTATTCCTCCTAGAGATTTGTTTATAAGGTGACCGTTGTGTATTACCTTGTCAATGAGATGTCTACACTACCAGTACTGATGGGCCAGTGTCAGACTCTGTAGGGACATACCCCAACTGCAAACATCAAGGAATAATAGAGGAACAATGCATTAAGAAAATCTGCAGAGGAATTGTTACACTTTTGTCATGTGATTATTTCCAAAAATTGTCACCTCCATAGAGCTGATAAGTTCTCTGAGTCCAGTGTTGGCTACATTTGTTCTGTTAAACACCTCATCTTTCATTATGTTCTCTTTCATTATGTTCTGCTCAATTCACCAGTACTAGTGTATATGCACGTACACGTGGTTTATCTTTACTCTTACATTTTGTGACTGCCTTTATGTTTTATTTTAGGATCGTAGAGAGAGAAGATAAAAGTGATCTTGTGCCCATAAAGGAGACTATAGTGTATGAGAACAATAGGAAGGTGCCAAATGAATCCTTTGAAGTAACAGATACACTCAATGTTCCCCAGAAAAGTAGGGCTCGTTCTGGAACACTGCCCAGTGATTACAGATTTGCGAATGAAAATGTAAGGTTAAAGGGCAGAGATATCAGCTTCTCAGCTGTGCCTATATCAGAATCTCATTCTAACACCGGAAATTCCACACATCCAAGAGAAGAATATCGGAGGGAAGAGCCCATACTAGTCAACAAGAAACGTGGACCTGCTCCTCAAAGACCACCACCTCCAAAACTAGACAAGTACTGGCGGCAGAACGGCTCCACATCTTCTCTAGCAACTTCTACCGAATCCTTACTGACACCATCTCATGGGAAAAGTGCATCTTATTCCCCAGGCAATGCAGATGTTGTGAAACCTCAGACAACACCTGTCCACAGTCCCGGGGGTCCTTCAGATAAACATTTAAATGTCCTTTTGCCCAACCCTAGACTTTCTGGGTCATCCGAGAATGTCAGCCAGACCCTAGACAAGAAGCACAACAGTTCTAAGACTGAAGAGACAAAGGCCTCTTACCTTCAGAAACCTGCGATGGAGCCCTCACGATCACCATCTCCTCAATTTGCTCCTCAGAAGCTTACGGATAAGCCTCCCCTTCTAGTCCAGGATGAAAGCTTGGCAAGGTATTGTATGCAAACAGAGAAAAGATAAACATAAAGCCAAATTATAGTTTTCCTTTTCTGATTTCCGTTATTGGGTTTTTCCTAATGTAATGTAATACTTTGTGTAATTCTATATAGTTCACCATTCAATTTGAATGAAAGGAAATTAACCTTGACAATGAGTTTGAAAACCTCTAATTTTGTCATTTTGGGTTTTTTTGACAGATTTTTAGAAACCGCTTAAAGGGAACCTGTCACCCCCAAAATGGAAGTTGAGCTAAGCCCACCGGCATCAGGGGATTATCTACAGCATTCTGGAATGCTGTAGATAAGCCCCCGATGTATCCTAAAAGATGAGATAAAGAGGTTAGATTATACTCACCCAGGGGCAGTCCCGGTCCGGTCCAATGGGCGTCGCAGTCCAGTCCAGCACCTCCTATCTTCATCAGATGACGTCATCTTCTTGTCTTCACGCTCCGGCTCCGGGAAAGGTCAGAGAGGTCCGGCGCTTGCGCACTGCAGTACTTTGAAGTACAAAGTACGCCTGCGTCGGAGCGTGAAGACCAGAAGAGGACGTCATCATAAGAAGATGAGGCCCCGGACCGCGACACCCATCGGATCGAACCGCCCGCCCAGGTGAGTATAATCTCACCTCTTTTTCTCATCTTTCAGGTTACATCGGGGGCTTATCTACAGCATTCCAGAATGCTGTAGATAAGCCCCTGATGGCGGTGGGCTTAGCTCAACTTCCATTTTGGGGGTGACAGGTTCCCTTTAAGAAACGTGCTTAGAACAATTAGGGTATTTACTAATCAATACATTAAACTGAAGCCATTATTGCCTATGGCTCCCTAGATTGGCACAATGTAAGAAGCTATTAACCCCTTAGTGACAGAGCCAATTTTGTACTTAATGACCAAGCCAATTTTTTTACAATTCTGACCACTGTCACTCTGTCACTTTATGAGGTTATAGCTCTGGAACGCTTCCAACGGATCCTACTGATTCTCAGACTATTTTTTCGTGACATATTGTACTTCATGTTAGTGGTAAAATTTATTCGATATGCCTTGCGTTTATTTATGAAAAAAAAAACACCTTTAGCAAAAATTTTGAAAAGTTTGCAATTTTTAAACTTAAAATTTTTGTGCCCTTAAATCAGAGAGTCATATCGCAAAAAATAGCTAATAAATAACATTTCCCACATGTCTACTTGGCATCAGCAAAAGTTGATCAGCGATTTCTCATTTTTCTAACAAAATTTACAAAACCATTTTTTTAGGGACCACCTCACAGTTGAAGTGAGTTTGGGGGTTCAGTATAACATAAAATACCCAAAAGTGACACTATTCTACAAACTGTACCCCTCAAGGTGCACAAAGCCACATTCAATAAGTTTATTAACCTTTCAGGTGCTTCACGAGAGCTAAAGCAATGTGGAAGGAAAAAAAAAAACATTTTACTTTTTTCACCAAAAAATTTACTTTGGAACCAATACCCCATATGTGGGGGAAAGTCACTGTTTGGGCTCATGGCATGGCTAAGAAGAGAAGGCGCGCCATGTCATGTTTGATGACCCCCTGATGTACCTAAACAGTGGAACCCCCCCCTCCATTCTAGCTCCAACCCTAACCCCCGACACCAGCCCCAAGCCTAACCCCCGACACCAGCCCCAAGCCTAACCCCCGACACCAGCCCCAAGCCTAACCCCCGACGCCAGCCCCAAGCCTAACCCCCGACGCCAGCCCCAAGCCTAACCCCCGACGCCAGCCCCAAGCCTAACCCCCGACGCCAGCCCCAAGCCTAACCCCCGACGCCAGCCCCAAGCCTAACCCCCGACGCCAGCCCCAAGCCTAACCCCCGACGCCAGCCCCAAGCCTAACCCCCGGCGCCAGCCCCCAAGGCTAACTCCCGACACCAGCCCCCAAGCCTTAACCCCCGACACCAGCCCCAAGCCTAACCCCCCGACCCTAGCCCCAACCACAACCCTAATGGAAAAAAATACATTTTTTTTATTTGACTATTTTTACCTAACTAATGGAGTGATAAAGGGGGGATTGATTTAAAATTTTATTTTACTTTGATCACTGTGATAGACCCTATCTCAGTGATCAAAGTAAACCAATAGGAAAAATCTCCTATTGTTGCCGGGTGCTGGCCGGCAGATCTCGGTGGGCGCACTGCGCATGCACCCGCCATTTTCTTTCCGGAAGAAGATGCTGAGGGACAGAGGGACACCAGGGGGGCGGAGGGCCCCATTTCTCTCTCCCCTGATGTGCTAGAGCATATCATAAGAAAGAGAAATAAATGAGAAATCAGACTTTTTTTTTTATTTGCGGTTTCCGTTATTCTATGAATAACGGCGATCGCAATACTGGGGACAGTAAAAACTGACCTGAATCATGCAGTCGATTAGCATATACCATCCCAATAGAGGCTTTGGGCTGTATTGGACTATGGACACATTCATCTTATGTGTCAGGAGTTTTATTGGCATACATGCTAAAGTTAAGGAAAAAGCCCACATCTTGGTAGAGTATGCTTGTTTATTTCAATGAGGGAAGAAAGACTAGCTGCCGATACACGATATTACCTTCCAGCCACAACATCCTATTATTCCAGTTCTGAAATATTAAAGGGATGTTTAATGACCTGAGCATATCACTTCTTGGCATATGTGCATCTACTTTGTATAAATAGGCCTTTATCATGCAGTTCAGTGGATGAACAAAAGCAGAGATTGCCGGTGATGATGACCGTAAAAATATTTTTTCATAGCAATGTTGCATTTTTAGTCATATATGATAGTGAAGGGTTACATCATTTACATTCCCTGAGTATCCGCGTGAAATGTACAGTGATTCAAGAGCCTCGTGTTACAAACGGCTGGAAAATTTTGTCCGGAAAAACTGAATGTTTTTCCGTCTGTTGTTATTAAACCCTCTTATTGGCATCAAGCATCTGGGTTTTTTCTTTTTCCAGCTTTCACTTAAAAAAAAAAATGAAATAAGGGAGAAATGATTATCCTTGGAAAGGTCATTTAAAGATCACATATGGTGCTGGAGCCATAAGAAGTGGGTCTTCTAAGTTCACAAGACTGGTTACCACTGTTCAATGTCAGTTGCAACTGCTCAATGTACAGTACATATATATTGTACTCCAATCGAGAGCATCTGCTAGTGGCTATTAACATTGAACTGTAGACGTTAGTGATATATATATATATATATATATATATATATATATATATATATATATATATATATATATATATATATATATATATATATCCTGCGCATATAGTACCAGGAGTCAAAAATATGTTTTTCCTCCTAGTTGTGAGGATGCAAGGAACCAAAATTACTGATGACTGTGTTAATTGTCTTAAAGGGAACCTGTCACCCCGAAAATCGCGGGTGAGGTAAGCCCACCGTCATCAGGGGCTTATCTGCAGCATTCTGTAATGCTGTAGATAAGCCCCCGATGTTACCTGAAAGAGGAGAAAAAGACGTTATATTATACTCACCCAGGGGCGGTCCCGCTGCTGGTCAGGTCGGATGGGCGTCTCTGGTCCGCTGCGGCACCTCCCATCTTCATTACAAGACGTCCTCTTCTGATCTTCAGCCACGGCTCCGGCGCAGGCGTACTTTGCTCTGCCCTGTTGAGGGCAGAGGATAGTACTGCAGTGCGCAGGCGCCGGAAAGGTCAGAGGCCCGGCGCCTGCGCACTGCAGTACTTTGTCTGCCCTCAACAGGGCAGAGCAAAGTACGCCTGCGCCAGAGCCGTGGCTGAAGATCAGAAGAGGACGTCTTGTAATGAAGATGGGAGGCGCCGCAGCAGACCAGAGACACCCATCCGACCTGACCAGCAGCTGGGTGAGTATAATATAACGTCTTTTTCTCCTCTTTCAGGTAACATCGGGGGCTTATCTACAGCATTCCAGAATGATGTAGATAAGCCCCTGATGCCGGTGGGCTTACCTCACCCGCGAGTTTCGGGGTGACAGGTTCCCTTTAATGTTCAATTATGCATTTCATTTCATTCATCTCTGGGGGAGGGGGTGTACTTTCAATGCACTAGGACGCTGTCCAGTCATAAAGGGCAGCGCCATAAGGAGCGAAAACTATTCGCCCGCAGATCTGACTGAAGCAAAATGACACTCCCATGAGGACCGTCCCGCATCCTCGGCTGCCCCCCACGAACTCCCTCACTTTTCCTGCTGCATTGACCCTGATGCTACTGTCTCGGTGCATTACTAACAAACTGTCCCGGACGGGAGGTGTTGTCAGCGTGGTCACATGCGCCTGTCTCACAAATACAAAAAAGACATTTATTTTTCAGACTTTTATTACTTTAAAATAATATTGAACCGATCAGTGTCATCTGCAAATATGGCATATTTTACTCTATATACCAGCTTCAGCGTCATTACAGGGGATGCGCCAACAGCCCATACTGACAGCTGGTGGGATCTCATAGACCAGAGGGAACACCTTCTAAACCCCTGAGTATCGGCAGCTTCCTCTCTGGTGGTCCCAGCCGTTCCATGTATTACGTGGCTTGTGCTCTGGTAATGTATGGCTGACCACAGTTTGAGCTGTTGACTGAGCCAGCCATATCATTGTGGTCATGTTGAGACAAGCCCTTTGCTAAATATATTGAAACGTTCTGATCTCTGTGGCTCCTCAATGATTTGTGCTCCAGTTTTCACTATATTAGAAAGGAAAGGAGCACTTTCATTTGTACCCGCACAAATCTGAAATGTATCACCTATCCCTGGAGAGGAAATAAATGTCATTCAACTAAAAGCCTATCAAAGGGCATGCCTAGCCTAGAGTCTAACCTGGAGTCTTCCATCTACAACACCTTTTCTAGAAGTACTGTAGGTTGTTTTTTTTTTATTATTATTTTTGAGGCGGTATTCCTTTCCCTTTGTCCCTGTCGTTAAACATATCCGTTTATCCTTTTTTTGACCCTCAGCATTTTCTTAAACCTTTAATTTTAGTGAATGTATTTTTGTACAGAACTAAGCAAACATGAATTATTTTCTTGTTGCTTGAGGTTTGAGCTATCCTACTGTGTAATCTTACAGAACACAAAGCCATAGCATTTAAGCAGTGTGACATCTAAACTATATTTCTGCATATTTTGTCAATTTACTTTAAATTCTACTGTATCAAAAAGCTTGGCACTCAATAATGCTTGTAGAAAATAGTCATTTATTTTGCATCAGGACAAACAGATCAGCTGTAGCTCGTATCTTGCTAAATGTTTTCGGTCCTTTGTGGACCTTCCTCAGAGCAAGTTTATCTGGAGCGTAGGATCTGGACATATAAGGGAGTCACGCTGCCTCAGCGTCTCAGCACGCCACCAGCGCTCCAGGCAACAGAACGTGCACAGTGTGGGCACATCGTATGCCCAAGCAGCTTAATCTGCTCAGTCACGGTCTCCATTAGTGCCTCTGAAATTTGCCTCTACATATAGTGTCAGCATACTCATGCATCTGGTTATATGTCCAGATCCTACGCTCCAGATAAACTTGCTCTGAGGAGGTTCCACAAAGGACCGAAAACATTTAGCAAGATACGAGCTACAGCTGATCTGTTTGTCCTGATGCAAAATAAATGACTTTATTTTCTACAAGCATTATTGAGTGCCAAGCTTTTTGATACAGTTGATTTAAGGGGCTGGAAACCCTACTTGAGCACCTCTACTCACAAATCTATAGAGTGCCGTGTATCTTGTTCTTGTTACTTTAAATTCTAGTCATCCACACAGTGCTTGATTTCAGCCTGACGGTCTAGAAAATCGAATAGAAAATATATTTTTTGTTTTTTTCAGATTTGAAAGGGTGATAGACAACACAACAGTGAAGATGGTCCCAATCAAAATTGTCCATTCTGAAAGTCATGCCGAGAAGGAAAGCAGGATCAACTTGCTGAGTGCCATTGAGCCACCTGCCTTACCAACCGGTCTCACCAAAGACCAGATCAAAACCCTTAGCACATCTGAACAGTCCTATTCCCGCTTTTGTGCTTATACAAGACATGACAATGATTCAGACGACCAGTCCAGAGCGTCCAACAGTCTGTCAGTCCAGGACTTTGAAGAGAATGCCAGTCCTGACCTATCTCTTACACCTGGTAATTCCAAGGGCAACGATTTGATCTATGCTGATCTGAAGTCTGAGGAACTGGTGAGGGAAATTGTAGGAAAAGATAAGTCTCTTGCGGATATTTTACATCCTAATGCCAAAATGATGACCACAATGGACCTTATGGAAGGAATATTTAGAAAAGATGAAAATCTTCTTGAGGAAGCACAGCAACGCAGGAAGATAAATCCAAAAGTTCCATCTCCAAGGCCTCCAGAGGAAAAGTATGTATATTCATGTCATCCATTACATAACTGCATTTTATGTTTTTAACCAATATATTGAGACAACAAGATTGAAGACCAAATAGCAGATTGCTCAAAAATATCAGAGAAGGAATCTGGAAGTTTTGGAGCATTGTTGGCTATGGGGAAAACACGCATTTTTATCTTTTTGCTAAGTTTTGGTAATAATGTGTATTGGGTACTTGCTGCCTACACTGTAATAAGACATATGGGGCATGGTTACATAGGTTGAAAAAGACCTAAGTCCATCAAGTTCAACCTTTCTCCACCAATAATACATTGGTACAAAGTACTGCAGTGCGCAGGCACCGGAAAGGTCAGAGAGGCCCGGCGCCTGCGCACTGCAGTACTTTGCTCTGCCCTCAACAGGGCAGACAAAGTACGCCTGCGCTGGAGCCGTGGCTGAAGATCAGAAGAGGACGTCTTGGAATGAAGATGGGAGGCGCCGCAGCGGACCAGAGACACCCATCCGACCGGACCAGTAGCAGGACCGCCCCTGGGTGAGTATAACATCGGGGGCTTATCTACAGCATTACAGAATGCTGTAGATAAGCCCCTGATGCCGGTGGGCTTACCTCACCCGCGATTTTCAGGGTGACAGGTTCCCTTTAATATCTTGTTTGCTTTTGTGGCTGCTGCCTGACATTGAGTACTTCTGTTCAGCTTACTTGTAAGGCTGGGTTCACACTGCATTAGTGTGACCCGTTAAACGGACTACGTTACACCGCGGCATAACGTGGTGTAACGTAGTCCGCTAACGCCGCCATTACTTTCTATGGCGGACGCATCGCTAGCGCACGCCCACAATGGGCGTGCGCTAGCGATGTGCTGTCATTGAGTGACGGACCCGAGACGTGGGCTGCAGCGTTTCCGGGTCCGTCACTGCTAGTGTAGATGGAGCTAGCAGATAGCGCTGTGCCAACGTCAGCACTTGCGTTAGCGCAGTCCGTTTAACGTATGCGTTGAACGGACTGCACTAACACAATGTGAACTTAGCCTAACCAGAATACCCTTTTCCTGTTCTGTAGTCCCAAGTATGCTCCCATTTAATATGTATGCAGCAATAGGATTACTCCGTCCTAGGTGCATCTGATTTTATTAGTTCGGTCGTGTCTGACTGTTGGATACTTTAAAAGTCATTCCTCGCCATGCTTCCCTGTTTTTCACGGCTTCTATCAATTGCTTCATGTTCATTCTCCTGTCATTATTGATTTTATTCGGTCATTGGGCCTATAGTCTTTTCCTCGTTTCTTTTCATCACTGACCATTCCAAGTAGCATCTACCGTTCTAGTGAATTAGCCCTCATCACATTGCAAAATAGGTCAGTTTCTGTCTTGTGATCTTTCCTTCCAGGATTTATATGATCTCGAGCAGTGATGGCGAACCTTTTAAAGACGGAGTGTCCTAACGGCTACCCAAAACCCACTTATTTGTCACAGCAATGTAACCTGGGCCTGGTGCGGACCCCACAGGAGACAATGGGGCTTGAGCCGGACATTACAGGAGGCATTGGGGCTGGTGTGGACATCGCAGGAGGCATTGGGGCTTGTGCAAATATTACAGGAGGCACTGGGGCTGGTGCGGACATCACAGGAGGCATTGGGGCTGGTGCGGACATCACAGGAGGCATTGGGGCTGGTGCGGACATCACAGGAGGCATTGGGGCTGGTGCGGACATTACAGGAGGCATTGGGGCTGGTGCGGACATCGCAGGAGGGATTGGGGCTGGTGTGGACATCATAGGAGGCATTGGGGCTGGTGCTGCCATTACAGGGGGCATTGGGGCTAATGCTGACAATACAGGAGGCATTGGGGCTGGTGCGGACATCGCAGGAGGCATTGGGGCTGGTGCGGAGATCGCAGGAGGCATTGGGGCTGGTGCAGATATTACAGGAGGCATTGGGGCTGGTGTGACAACAGGAGGCATGCAAAATACTCACCTCTGCAAAATATCCACACACACTGCTTCTCTGTAAAATATACACACACACTGTCACTCTGCAAAATACACACACACACTGCCCCTCTGTAACATGCGTGCACATACACACTGCCCCTCTGCAAAATACACACACACTGCCCCTCTGCAACGTATGCACAAACACACTGCTCCTCTGAATAAAGCAAACCCCATCCTCACACACTGCCTCCAGTAAAGCTGTGTCCCCTTTCACAATTACCCCACCCCCCTTACACACTTATATATCTAATGTTCGGCTCCCCCTCTTACGAGTGCCCATGCGGTCTCCACTCCTGTGTGGCCCCAGGCGGCAGTGTGATGTCAGTAGTGTGATGACGTCGTCACACTTCTGCACGTCTGACCTGGGGCTGACAGGCTCCTCTGCTCCGGTCCCGGCACAACACTGGTCACTATTCACGTCTCAAATACTTCAAACACAACAAGGCAAATTCATTTGAAAATGGAAAGAAGGGAGTGGTGTCTCCCGGGCCTGGCGTATGTGGCCACAGTGAGGGCTCAGAGTGTCCCCTATTGCACTCGTGCCATAGGTTCACCATCGCTGATCTAGAGCATCTTGTTACTTTGTTACTGTTTGTAGCCCAATACTGTATAGTTGCTCTGAGTGGATCGTGCCATTCATTGGCAGGAAGTAAAAACCCGCGGCTTTGCCTTTAAGAGCTTCTCGATACGATATGCGTACTTGACCTTACCATGCGGGCAGCAATGCATAGTGCTGTATGTTTGTTGTAGCTATAGATATATTATGGTTTGTCTGAGTAACACGGTGACTTATCTCCCACAGAAAAGAAGATCTGAGTAAAGCTGCAGCAATCTCTCTGACAACCAGCTCTACCTACTACAGCACCTCTGCACCTAAAGCCGAGCTCCTCATCAAAATGAAAGACATGCAGGAACATCAGCACAATGACGAGAGCTCGGAGGATGAGATGGACCATAACCTGTATGAGAAAAAGGTAACAATGTAGTGACGATGGCAGCTTGGCAATTTAATACGCCATATACTTGGCCAAACATTTTTGACTAGTGACGGTTTTAGTAAGTAAATGTATACCCCATGAAGATAAAATTCTGCTGCACCTTTTCTTAGTGTTTGTAGTATTCATCTGTTGCTCCTTCTTGGAAATTGAGAACGGTATGAGAACCGGGTATTACATGTCCCATTATCGGAGGTGTGTTATCGCAAGCTCTGATTGGACAGTGCTGGGACACGCCCCTAATTGTTTCAATTTATGCCTACATTTTTGAGAGTTATAATAGAGGAACGGCATAACACAAAGGTATAAGAAAAGATGCTCCAGAATTGTTATTTTAAGGGTTATTTACCTAAACAAACCTGTCGGGGGAGAGGAGAGATCTTTAATAGTTTTCAGCAATATAACATTTTTATGAAATTATTGGATCATGGTTGAGGTTGAATAGTATACTATAAGATAAAACTCTACATTACCAAGCTATGTTCTAACTGGTAGGTTCTCTTTTACTTTACTTTCTATCATGTCTGATAACACTAATTACCTGCAGATATGGGCTTATTCTACAGGTTAGTAGTGTTGTGAAAATGTCCGGCTGCTGTACTGAAAGTGCGGCACCTGGGGAAAAATTAAGTTTATTTCTCTCGGAAGCGACTGCTGTCAGATAAACAGGTGTGCCCGAAGTAATTAGTCACTGCACACACTACTATGAATGGCGGCTAAAAACACATAGAACAATATCGTCCCGGATGAAAAATAACAACGTTTATTAAGAAAAATATTTATACACTGAAAAAAGTAACAAAATAATGAAAATGCTGACACAGTAGTCAGTTTAGAACACAGGTGTACAGCACAAGGTCCCACACTATTTTAGTGGATGGAAATTCCATTAGATGGCAGCAAATTAAAGTGCCAGTGCTTATATGGTTAATGCCCCCATCGGTACATGTTTCCATAAAGATACTATCACTGAATGCCTCATATACAGAATAGTACAAAACAGGTAAGTGGGGTTGAGAGACACAAGTGAGGAATCAAAAACGGAGAGGTGTTTATCACTAACAGGAGTGATAAGGTGTATATCATTTTAAGAGGACACAATCAGCAAAGACAATACTGTAATCCAAGGGTCTTACCCATAGTCTCCACTGTCAGCCCTAGCCCTCTCTATTTTTGATTCCTCACTTATTTTTCTTAATAAACTTTGTAAATTTTTATCCAGGACGATTTTACTCTGTTTTTTTTGTGTTTTCACCATTTATGGGAGTGTCCTGTATTAGTGTGGCCCCCTCCACCACTAGCTATAGGGTCTGACTTAGTATTATTATGTACTTGTATATTAATGACGGCTGTAGGCACACCCCACCACTTTGACATCTAGCTCCAGATTAATGCACTGCAGAGGCGGCTGTCAGTCAGTGCTGGCTGTCAGTCCGTGCTGGCTGTCAGTCCGTGTCGGGGCTTGCTTACTATGAGCGGTGACCATAATTGCTCCCAGCACACCTGTAACTGAAAGCTGGTGGCTCCCAGGAGAAATAAAGTGCATCCTCTCCCAGGTGTCGCACTTTCAGTACTGCGGCCGGACTCTTATATGGCGCTATTAACTTGCAGCCTAGCTCGATATCTGCAGATTAATGGCATTATCTGACATGACTGGTTCCCCTTACAAGAATGTCAATGATGGTGTCAGTTGATCACCTACTTTCAGATGGCATTCTACCGTAGTAAAGGGAAATGCCAGCTGATAAACATTTCCGTTGGATTTCGTGATACTGCCTCCCTCTCCTCCTCTATTTTCCGACTGTAAACCTGGAGAACGTGTTGCGTTGAATTTTTATTACCAAACCTGGGGATCTCATTATACGAGACTGATGGTTCTGTAGATGAGATTTTCCTCAAGCGATTATTCATGCCTCAGCTATAATACATGATCATCTCTGGGCCAGGCCAGCTCTTCTCTAAGAAGACTTATTACGCAGTGTCCCCTTTGCGCTGAGCTGACTAAAACTGAATGGCTTACATGTGAGGCCTTCTAACATTACCTTCACTGCAGAATTCATTTTCAACCTCAAAGCTGTTTACATTTCTTTTCCAAGCGTCTGTGCAAGCCATAAAAAGACAGTGTGAGAAAACAACATATTTTTCTCAAAATGATTTTATATAAGAATACACCAGGGGTAACTCAATCAACCCGTCATAGCCTTGCCCTACTAAAAAATGACTCTTATTAACCCTTCAACACCCTGTAGTACGAGGGATTTGTGTATTAATATTACTAGAGGGCCTGTGGTGTCTTTGTATACTTTTTCAGTGCCCTAAGGCCATCCCTGTTGGTTTTGCCATTAATCACTTTACTGTCCTAGATCACAAAGGATGTTATAACTCATTCATATATTTGCCCATATTACAGCCCAAAAGATACATGTCCAGGCTGTGTTTACTCTCCATTTGCTATTGGAACCTTCCTGTTGTATTTCCACTGACATAGAATGTTTTCTAACTTTTGAATGTACTCTCTTCCTCTGTACCCTTTCTGTTCCTGTACACAACTCTACTCTACCAGTCGAATTTTATCTTCTACATCAGTATAGCTGTGTGGTTTTACATCATTGTTAGCTCCGCTCTTCATGCACAATGCAGTTTGCAGTAATAGGCATCGCTGGTCTGAAACACAAGATGAACTGTGTGTGTTGACTGCAGCAGACAGAGCAGTGATATGAAACTGTTAATGCTACTCTGATCATGTATGTGGCAGAAGATAATCCTCTGCCATATGCATCAGCAGAACAGCATTTGCAGTTTCATTTCATTGATCTGTCAGCAGCTGGCAACAAACACATCTTAACTTACATAAAATATATTAAAATGGTGGCGCAAAGTGTCCCCTGCTATCAACACCTCCTGCTGCAATACCAACAAACTTCCACCAAAGGTTTGTCAAGGATGTACAAAAAACAAAATATATGATTATATGCACGGAGTAAATATATAGGTATGCGCTGGAGCGATAGCGGCAATAATAGAAAGGAATAAAATCTTATAAGACAAAAATACCCCAGTTTAAAAAAATGAAAATAATCTGGTCTCCAAATCACCGCCGATATAGTGGCAGTGTGTTTGCTTCACAGGGCAAAAAAAGTATGTGGCAATGCTTAGAGATTGTTCCTACCTCCGTTGCTGGCTGATGAGTATGAACGTTCCTCCTGCGAGAGAGATGTCCGTCCGATGAAAATGATATGAACGGGTGGCTGCCCTGGCCGGCGGCAAGCCACCTTTTATGCCAGTTATAAACTGGTTCACAAGATAAGCAGCTATATAAGGATTGTGAGTACGGTGCAGGGACCAACCCTGAGGAAGGAGACAGGCGTCTCCGAAACGCGTCGGTAGTTTGGCCCTAGCTGCACCTTGTACTCACTCATTCACCGGGAGATACGGTCACGTGACTCACTACGTCACCCAGGTCCTGCGCACCGCTTGTACTCACCGCCGCTATCACACGCGGTGTCGGCTCTGCAGGATCCCGTCTCCACCCGGAGATCAGTTGGAGGTGGCTTGCCGCCGGCCGGGGCAGCCACCCGTTCATATCATTTTCGTCGGACGGACATCTCTCTCGCAGGAGGAACGTTCATACTCATCAGCCAGCAACGGAGGAAGGAACAATCTCTAAGCGTTGCCACATACTTTTTTTGCCCTGTGAAGCAAACACACCGCCACTATATCGGCGGTGATTTGGAGACCAGATTATTTGCATTTTTTTAAACTGGGGTATTTTTGTCTTAGAAGATTTTATTCCTTTCTATTATTGCCGCTATCTCTCCAGCACATCTTAACTTACGTTTCAGCTCTGTGCTACATAGTTATTGCAAACTCCGTTGTGGAAAATGTGGAAATTTTCTAACAATGATGTAAAACAGAACATTTAATTCATCAGGTAGGGTCGTGTACAGGAACAGAGAGTGCACAAAACATAAGAATTATAACCTTAGCTTAAATAGATAACTCAGAGTTTGGGCTAGTCATCAAACGCACAAGGGAAGGGGGATCTACAACACTGAGCAGAAGCAAGTACTGCTGGGAAATGTAGTTTTAGAAGTTAGTTAAAGGACTGACAATTCTGCTATGTGAAGGTGAATGCATAGGGGGCAGATATAGATGAAAATAAGACCGTAAGGTACTAGAAGGAAACATTAGCATTAAGATGCATTTGCACTTCAAGATGATCATTAAACAAGTCTTCCTACGAGTGTTCGTTTTACCATAATCTTTCAGTCTAAACAGGCTGCTGATCACTGTATATTAACAATAATGCATTTACTGCACTTTATTAAAAATATAATTATGGGTATAACCCTTTAACAATAAAGAACATTTTCATTATCCCTTACTACCTATTCTGTAGTGGAGTGTAAGTATCTGCATCGAACTTATGGCTTCATTATGTGGACACTGTATGGAAGTATTGTGCGAATACTGTATCTAATTTGATCACCATTTGGTGGTAATATGCTGTCACTAAAGGAACAAGTGCATTATGTCTGTTGTGTAAAAACATGTTACAAGTTCTGCGTTGCGGGGTTTGCGGCTGCGCCTCTGTAAGAGATGCAGGAAATGGATACAGATTTATAGAAAATCTACGGTTTACAAATCTGTAGATAGGCTTCCTAGGAATTTGGCTTTGTTGGCCAAGGAGATTTTTTTTTTTTTTTTTAAAGTACTGTATTATTTTTCTTATTCCATATAAAATGAACTTCAGTTGTCCCAAATAGACATAGAAATTTACTACGGTGTTTTATGGCACTGGGAAGTTTTAGTAAAGTTCCATTCCAATTTGGTAAATTTTCCTGCAGTTATGTTGTGATGTTGAATATAACACACATAATCCATTAGATGTCATTATTTAGCATATTTTCCTCTCTTCACCACAGCAAGAACTCATCGACAGCATCAGTAAGAAGCTACAAGTCCTACGTGAGGCCCGAGAAACTCTCTTAGAGGACATCCAGTGTAATAATGCGTTAGGAGAGGAGGTTGAGATCATAGTGAAAGAAGTCTGCAAAACAAATGAATTCGACAAGTTCCGAATGTTTATTGGTGATCTGGAGAAAATAGTAAATCTACTGTTGTCACTGTCCGGAAGGCTCGCTCGGGTGGAAAATGCCCTTAATAACCTTGATGAGAATGCCTCCCCAGAAGAAAGGGTATGTAGAAGTGTCATGATCAAGTCCTCTTCAGCTCTTGGGGACCATATTAATAGCATTTATCTAGACTATCCAGTTTTCTGATTTGGTCATTCATCTTGCTGGCATGTTCATGATGCTTGTGTTCATATAAATCCATTTTATTTTTGGCCATCATATTAAGGAATGTGTCCCCAACATGAGCTCTTAAGTTTTTGGTCTTCCAATTCTAATAAATGCTTGTCTATCTTTTCAGCGGACATTAGTTGAGAAGAGGAAGTTGCTGACGAGACAGCATGAAGATGCAAAGGAATTGAAAGAGAACCTGGACCGCCGCGAGCGCACCGTCTTTGACATTTTGGCTAGTTACCTTAATGAAGAAAACCTTGCAGACTATGAGCACTTTGTGAAGATGAAATCGGCCCTCATCCTCGAGCAGCGTGAACTGGAAGACAAAATCAAACTGGGAGAAGAACAATTGAAATGCCTCACCGATAGCCTCCCTCCGGAACGTACAAAGTAGAGAATGGCAGAGCCAAAGCTGGACTTGTGGCCGGCCTTCCCTGCACGTTTCTTAATCTCCATCCAGCAAAATGACCAGATGAAAATGCTTCTCACTAGCAATAATGTTGTTTTTTTTGTTTGATTGGAATTCTATATATTTAATTTTTTTTTTTTTTTTATGACGGACTCCATATTTTAGATCCATAGGTATTTCTGTTAGAAATGTAAATGTACAATTTGAAATCCTCCGTATAGTGAACTATTCCATTATTCTGCATGTAGCCATGGTCTCTTCTGTTTTATGTGTAACATTCAGTTTAGGAAATTTCTGCAATGAATCAAGTGACCGCAAATCTGATCTCGTTGAATCTTGTCCTGTAGAACGATTGCAGATAGAATAGTTGATATTTTTTTCTGTTTCTCATTTTTCTTGTCTGATCTCATCCCACCACAGTTATGCAGAGATTTTATTTATCAGCCTGAAAATCTGCTGTTGTCTCATTTTCTCCTGGAGAAAGATAATAAACATGAAAAACAAATGGCGTCTATCTGTAATTGTTGTGGATTGGTGGATCATACCGGCACCGTATATACAAAGTGACTTCATACAGATAAATGAGCATGCACGTATAAGAGGGGTATATGGCATTACGGGGGCTCCTTCCTTTTCCCTAATAAGTAACATTCACATATTGCAAGTTATTTGGGTTCTCAGATATTATTGTTTACTAAAGATACCAAATGAAATTACACTTTCCCCTGTCCCCAAAATCTGCTGCTTCGCAGTAACCATTGACTCTGCCCTTTCCTTCAAACCGCACATCCAAGCTCTTGCCGCCTCCAGCTCAAAAATATTTCCAGAATCCGTCCTTTCCTCAACCCTCACTCTACCAAAATGCTCGTGCATGCCCTAATCATCTCCCGCCTCAACTACTGCAACATCCTCCTCTGTGGCCTACCTTCTAACACTCTCGCACCCCTCCAGTCCATCCTTAACTCTGCTGCCCGGCTAATCTCTCTCCTCGCTACACTCCTGCTTACCCTCTTTGCAAATCCCTTCACTGGCTCCCAATTTCCCAGCGTATCCAATTTAAACTACTAACACTGACTTACAAAGCCATCCATAACCTTTTTCCTCCTTATATTTCCAAACTTCGGTAATCTGTCACCATCTTCCTTCACGTAATCTCCGGTCCTCCCAAGACCTCCTTCTCTCCTCCACGCTTATTCGCGCCTCACCCAATCGCCTCCAAGACTTCTCCCTAATATCCCACATCCTCTGGAATTCTGTGCCCTGACACGTCCTTTTATCCACCACATTTGGATCCTTCAAAAGAAACCTGAAAACCCACCTCTTCAAAGAAGCTTACAGCCTGTAATGACTACACAGCCACCTCAACACCATCGGAACTACTGCAACCCTCGACCTACTGTCTCCTTCCCCATAATCCTGTAGAATGTAAGCCGCAAGGGCAGGGTCCTCTTCCCGCTGTATCAGTCTGTCATTGTTAGTTTTGTTTACTGTAAGTGATATTTGTATTTTGATGTAACCCCTTCTCATGTACAGCACCATGGAATTAGTGGTGCTATATAAATAATACCAAATTAACCAGTTTTGAAGGTGTAAGATTGGACACCATACTGTAGATTAATTAAGGCCTAAACTGTAACTCATTGGAATGAATGGCGAAAAATGTATTGTAATATGTGCATGCCTTTTAATATACACTGCTCAAAAAAATAAAGGGAACATTTAAACAGTATATAACTCCAAGTAAATCAAACTTCTGTGAAATCAAACTGTCTACTTAGGAAGCAACTGTTTGACAATCAATTTCACATTCTGTTGTGCAAATGGAATAGACAACAGATGGAAATTATTGGCAATTATCAAGACACACTCAATAAAGGAGTGGTTGTGCAGGTGGGGACCACATCTCGGTACCAATGCTTTCTGGCTGATGTTTTGGTCACTTTTGAATGTTGGTTGTGCTTTCACACACGTGGTAGCATGAGACGGACTCTACAACTTACACAAGTGGCTCAGGTAGTGCAGCTCATCCAGGATGGCACATCATTGCAAGCTGTGGCAAGAAGGTTTGCTGTGTCTGTCAGAGTAGTGTCCAGAGGCTGAAGGCGCTACCAGGAGACAGGCCAGTACACCAGGAGACGTGGAGGGGTCCGTAGGAGGGCAACAACCCAGCAGCAAGACCCGCTACCTCAGCCTTTGCGCAAGGAGGAACAGGAAGAGCACTGTCATAGCTCTGCAGGATGACCACCAGCAGGCCACAAATGTGCATGTGTCTGCACAAACACAGACTCAATGAGGATGGTCTGAGTGCCCGACGTCCACAGATGGGGTTTGTGCTCACAGCCCAACACCGTGCAGGACGATTGGCATTTGCCACAGAACACCAGGATTGGCAAATTCGCCGCTGACGTCCTGTGCTCTTCACAGATGAAAGCAGGTTCACACTGAGCACATGTGACAGAGTCTGGAGACGCCATGGAGAGCGATCTGCCTTCAACATCCTTCAGCATAATCTGTTTGGCAGTGGGTCAGTAATTGTGTGGGGTGGCATTTTTTTGGAGGGCCGCACAGCCCTCCATGTGCTCATCAGAGGTAGCCTGAATGCCATTAGGTACTGAGATGAGATCCTCAGACCCCTTTTGAGACCATATGCTGGTGCGGTTGGCCCTGGGTTCCTCCTAATGCAGAACAATGTCAGACCTTGTGGCTGGAGTGTGTCAGCAGTTCCTGCAAGATGAAGGCATTGAAGCTATGGACTGGCCAGCCCGTTTCCCAGACCTGAATCCGATTGAACACATCTGGGACATCATGTCTTGCATCATCCACCAACGTCACGTTGTACCACAGACTGTCTAGGAGTTGGCAAATGCTTTAGTCAAGGTCTGAGAGAAGATCCCTCAGGAGACCATCCGCCGCCTCATCAGGAGCATGCCCAGGCTTTGTGCAGAGATAATAAATGCACATGGAGGCAACACACACACATCTGAACATAATTTCCTTATCTTGAGGCATTTCCAGTGAAGTTGGATGAGCCTGTAATTGGATTTTCCACTTTGAATTTGAGTATCATTCCAAATCCAGACTTCCATGGGATATTCATTTGGATTTACATTGATCATTTTTATGTTTGTGTTCTCAACACATTCCACTATGTAATGAATAAAGATTTGCAACTGAAATATTTCATTCAGTGATATCTAGGATGTAGTATTTTAGTGTTGCCTATATTTTTTTGAGCAGTGTACTTGATGCAACTTCAACTGTTCTACAGACAGATGATATCTATTCCTGATGTGAATCAGCATGGATTTGTTAGGGTTTTCCTTCAGTTTCTGATGAATCAGATGAAAACTTGCCGACAGGGTTGTGGAGTCGAAGTTGTGGAGTTGAAGTCAGTGTCCATTTTGGTGGAGTCGGTATAAAATGGACCGACTCCAACTCCTAAAATATGTAATAAATTGGGTTCAGTAGGTCAGTTAAGGATGTGCTGCAAATTTTTTCATAAGAATTTGGGAAAGTTATGAAATGTCCTATAAATGTTCATTCTGCTACTGATCTAAGGATCTCGGCTTTTAGTTGAGATGAATCTATGCTGCACTTTAAGTACATGCTCAGTAGTGAACAGTGCTGAGGAGTCAGTCAGGGAAATTGAGGAGTCTGAGTTGGAGGTTTGACTTACTGACTCCACAGCCCTACTTGCCGTACCGTACTCTTCAGGTCAACCGCACTCCCTTTTCTCAATAGTTTTTGAAAACTCACAGTTGTGTTGGGCTACTTTCACACAATTAGGTTTTCAGTGTCAGGCTAAATCCGGCTAATTTTCAAAAAACCGGATCAGGCGAATGTTGCCGCCGGATCAGATTTTTTCCCATAGACTTGTATTGGTGCCGGATTGCCCCAGATTTCATTACGTTTTGTCCGGTTTTCCCCGCTTCCGGTTTCTTGAAAAAAACGTCCACAGCAACGTTTTTGTCTCCGGTGAAAAAGCCTGAAGTGCCGTATCCGGCACTTCCAGCTGTTTGCTAGAATGGAAGCCTATGGGAGCCGGAAGGTGCCAGATCCGGAAAAAGGCGGATCCGGAGGCCTGATCTGGTTTTTTAAACTGAGCATGCTCCAAATTTTTTTTATCCAATAGTCTAGATAGGCTCGCCAGATCCATCATAAAAACGGATCCGTCGCATCAGTTTTTCACAATCTGCGCCGGATCCAGTTTTTCCAAAATTCGCCGAATTTAGCCTGACACTGAAAACCTGATGTGTGAAAGTAGCCTTAGAAACCAATAATCTTAACTCCGAAAGACTGGTGCAAAGCCATTAATAAATCTAGTTGAATGTTTTTATTGGCTTTCTGCCTTTTGTATTTACTTGTGAGATTTTTTTCATGCAAGGTCTCTCGTGGCTTGCAAAAGGAAATTTTTAGGAACAATAAACACAGGAAAACTTTTAAAGACTGCACTAGAAGATAGATAGCTTAAAGTAGGTTAAATGACTTGTAATGTGCACTTTAGTACATCATGTATCCTTTTAGCTATGTAAATACCAGCAGCTGTCCTTTACTCTATCTATGCTGGTTGGTGATGATGAGTGTTATTTAGCCTTTAATGTCTTCCAGTCCCTAATTACTGACCCTGGATGTCACTCCTTCTTTAGATTCCAATAACATGCTGGGTCTGGATGATGTAATAAGGGGAATCTGTCAGCAGAATACCCCTTCCCACCCAAACAATCATATGCACATGTAGCTCTTACCAAGAGAAGCCCAGAAATAAGTTCAACTGGACTGTCCACTCCGCCTTTACTCTAAAAAGAGAAGAATGAATTCTGTTCAAGTCCGGGCTTCCCACTGTCTCACTTTTTGACAGCTGTGTGAGACTTCTTGCTTCTCAAAAAAAGAGAATTTAATACCTTATGTTGAATGTAACATGGATCTCTGTATAGGGAGCTGGGGAATAGGTAAAAGCTACAGACTTCATTATGTGGTGTAAACATTGTGTAGCAAGAGACTCCGTAAGCAGCTATGTCCTCTTTCTTCAGCTAGTCTGTGGAATACTCAGACATTCCGTTATATGGCTTGATATATAACCATATTCACTATGAAAATTAAGTTCTGGCTAGTGGATGAAGGAGAAGAATATTTCGACCTAACTTATTTAATTGATTCATCTTTCATTGGTATGCATTGGTGAAACAATTCACCATGTTTGTGAATCCATTTATGTGAATTCTGGAGAAAGCGAAGTTAAATGATTCTCCCATTGTATTCAGTTGAGTAGCAACCTTACAAAACAGACAAATTGATGAGCCCCCCACCCCTAAAGCTGTGTCCATATATTGTGGCGCTGTTGAAATTTTTGGAGCCTCAACATTTTTGCAGCAATTTTCCAAAATCGCTGCAAAGTGATGAGTTTTTTGCCGTGATTGTAGCGACAAAAAGAAAGCAACATACATATAATAGCAGTGTTCAAAAACATGAGTTAATCACAGAATCTTTAGACTAGTTTTTATTTCCATGCATTGGGAACATTTTGCACTGTTTTCTAATTCAAAGCATGAAGAGAAATGTATATAATTTTAACTACTTTACAGAAAATAACAAAAAGTGAACATTGTGCGGTTCTAAAAAAAAATAGCAGTGTCTGCATTTGTCTTTACAATCTCATAATTAGTACTTTTTTTGTGGATTTCGCATTCCTGTGAATCACTAACCTAATACAGTATTTAGTTGTATACCCACAGTTTTTAGAACTGCTTCACATCTGTTTCATAGAGCCAACCAACTTCTGGCACCTGCAACTGTTGTTCGAATATAGGCTGCATGAAGTACATCCCACAATTTTTTGGCATTGTTGGTTTTGCCTCAGAAACGACATTTTTCATGTCACCCCACAAGTGTTCAATTAGATTAAGGTCCGGGGATTGGGCTGGCCACTCCATAACCTCAATTTTGTTGGACTGGAACAAAGATTTTGCTGGTTGCGGCTCAATGTCCTGTTGAAAACCCAGTTCAAGGGAATATCTACTTAAGCGTAAGGCTACATGACCTCTTCATGTATTTTAATATATGCAAACTGGTCCATGATCTCTGGCATGCGGTAAATAGGTCGGCATGATAGTAAGAGAAACATGCCCATACCATGATGCTTGCACCACCATGCTTCACTGTCTTCAGAGTGTACTGTGGCCTGAATGCAGAGTTTGGGGGTCATCTGACGAACAGTCTGCATCCTAGGACCCAAAAAGAACAATTTTACTTTCATCAGTCCACAAGATGTTCCTCCATTTCTCTTTAGGCCAGTTGATGTGTTCTTTGGCAAATTGTATCCACTTCAATACATGTCGGGTTTTTTTTGTTTGTTTGGTTTTTTTACTTTACGGGGACTACTTGCTAAGAGATTAGCTCCACACGTATGTCTTCTGTCACAGTACTCACAGGTAACTTAAGATTGTCTTTGATCATCCTGGAAATGATCACTGGCTGAGCCTTTGCCATTCTGGTTTTTCTTCCATCCATTCAAATGGTCTCTCTGCTTTTCTTTTTTCATTTTAAAGCATTGGAGATCATTTTAGCTGAACAGCCTATCATTGTCTGCATTTCTTTATAAGTTTTACTCTCTTCAATCAATTTTTTAACCCCCTAACGTCCAATGACAGACACGGTCATCATTGGACACCTCCCCCTGTTTGGTGTGGGCTCTGGCGATGAGCCCACTCCTTTTCCAGCACATGACAGCTGATCTGATTAGCTGACATGTGCCCGGGAACAGCCGCGGGTGGAATTGCGATTCACCCGCAGCTGTTATCATGTTAAATTTAACATGGACCGACAGGAAACGTGTCATTACCTCCTCCCAACGGTGCCCGTGTCACATGACCGCGGGTTGCCGATTGGTTGGCATGACAACCCAGGGTCAGCAGGAGACCCCTGTGGTTGTCATTGCTGGATCGCTATGAGCGCCACCTGGTGTTCGGCGCTCATAGCAAGTGAGCATATTTGCTACATAGAGCCATGCTGCATCCCTGCTCTATGTAGCAGAGGCGATCGGACAAGTGCAGCTTCTAGTCTATTGAAGCACGTAAAAAGTAGAAAAATATATATATTTTTAAAAATCTAAAAAAATAAAAAGTTCAAATCATCCCCCTTTCGCCCCATTCAAAATTAAGCAAAAAAAAATTCAAATATACACGTTTGCTTTCGCCATGTTCAGAATCGCCCAATCAATATATAAAAAGAATTGATCCAATCGGTAAACGGCGTAGCGAGAAAAAAATCGTAACGCCAGAATTTTTTTTTTTTTTGTCCCTACAATATTGCAATAAAATGCAATAACGGACGAACATATCTGCAGTGGTGGTATCAATAAAAATGTCTGATCGGCCCACAAAAAATAAGCCCTCACCCAACCCCATATCCCAAAAAATAAAGACGCTACGGGGCTCGGAAAAGTCAACTTTTTTTTTTTTTTTTTACAAAGTTTGGAATGTTTTTTTCACCACTTAGGTAAATAATAACCTAGACATATTTGGTGTCTATGAACTCGTAATGACCTGGAGAATCATAATGGCCGGTCAGTTTTAGCCTTTAGTGAACCTAGCAAAAGTCATATAAAAAACAAGTGTGGGATTGCACTTTTTTTGCAGTTTCATCTCACTTTGAATTTTTTTCCCGTATTCTATTACACGGTATGGTTCAAAATTACAACTCGTCCCGCGAAAAACAAGCCCTCATATGGCCATTTTTACCAAAAAATTAAAAAAATTATGGCTCTGGGAAGAAGGGGAGCAAAAAATGAAAATACAAAACCAAAAATACCCATGGTCGTTAAGGAGTTATTCAAAGTACACTGTTCTTCTGAATAATATCTTGAAAGACCTATATTTCTCAGGCTTTCATGGAGAAATGCCTGTCAACATATCCTGGCTTCACCCTTAAATAAGGGACACCTGAATCACACCTGTTTCTTCCCAGAATGATTGACTTCACTAATTGAACTCCACACTGCTTTTATTTTGAACACACCCTTATTCAATTAATTATTCTAATACATAGAATCAAAATCATGCAGAGCATGAATACGGAGTTTGTTTCCTTAGGATCTACGGCACCAACTGGGAAATTGACATGTGGAAATATAATTTATACCAAAAACAGTGATTGATCTGGTTAGTCACATTGGACTGCTAGTATTTTAAACACTACTGTGCAAACATGACCTAAATCCTGCAGATATAAGCGCTATGCTCCAATTACCATTCAGATTTTTTTGACTAATAAATATATATAGAGAGAGAGATTAAAAGCTGACAGATGCTACTTATAGAATAGGTTAGAATAGAAATATACACATAGTATAGATGTATGTGTGTATATATATATATGTATATCTAATATATAATTGCCTAGAATACTACTTCCTGCAATTTGTGCCAACTTCCGTGGCTTTGTCCGGAGCTAATGTCCGGAGATTAATTGCCTAGAATACTACTTCCTGCAATTTGTGCCAACTTCCGTGGCTTTGTCTGGAGCTAATGTCCGGAGATAAGTGACGTCAACAGTGTCCAGTGTCTGATTGGTTGCCGCCTGCTGCGAGCGACCAATCAGAAACGTGCCGTACTGTGACACACTCCGCCCGCCATTTTGGTGTGATTTTTTTAATTTTTACCTCACAGCAAGTTTCTACTGCGTGGAGGCGGGCCCAGTGACGTTGCACTTCAAGCTCCTGCTGAATTTCGTCAAAAAAATGATAATACCATTTACCAAAACTATATATATTTAGTTGTGAAGTGGTTCAGTGACATTTTCACACCAATTTTGAACTTTTGTTTGGTGTTTTCTCCATATACTGCCTATTATTCACTGACTGTTATACTGAGAGACTGCCGTTTATTAACCTCTTCTTTGCCACATTGGGTATATTGCTCGATTATTTGCCACATAAGGACATTGTCCATTATTGCCCAGCAATTTCTCTGCAATATAAACTGCCTATTTATTAATATCTGCATTCCTGCAAAGAACTATTGCCTATTATTAACTGGCTATTTTCCTACTACCTGACACTGCCTCTTATTAACCTGTTGTTTGCCACCACCACGCTTAAAGCTGTTTAGCTTAGCCAACATGAGCTCTAATAGTAAGGATACTAATGACACAGAGCCCAAAGCTGCTGATGGCGCACGTAAGATTAGGTCTGATAAAAAGTATACTAATAATGCAGAGCAAAAAGACGCCGATGCCGCACGTAAGCGCAAACAGCGTGCTAACAAGAGTACAGAGATTAGATGCAAGCGCATGGACACTGTTAAGTATGCTAATGACAGAGTCCAAAGCTTATGATGGCGCACGTAAGATCAGGTCTGATATAAAGTATGGTAATGATGCAGAGCGAAAAGCCGCCGATGCCGGACGTAAGCGCAAACAGCGTGTTAACAAGAGTACAGAGGATAGATGCAAGTGCCTGGATACTGTTAAGTATACTAATGACACAGAGCCCAAAGCTGCTGATGGCGCACGTAACATCAGGTCTGATAATAAGTATACCAATGACGCTGAGCGAAAAGCCGCCGATGCCGCACGTAAGCACAAACCGCGTGCTAACGAGACTGCAGAGGACAGACAAGCGCCTGGACACTGTTAATGCTGCTTGCAATAAACGCATTACTAATGAGTCTTTTGAGGACAAAACTAATCGATTAAGTAATAAAGCTGCTGCTGCACGCTCTCAACGTTGCAAACATAATATTTCCACGTCCTCAGTCATAGATTCTGCCCACAATACAGCTTCTTTGTCTCCATTCATAGAATGTGTGCAGCTTGAAGCTCCTTTAGCCGTTGGTAACTCTGCACGTAAGCGCAAACACTGTCCTACTTACACTCCAAATGATAAACGCCGTCGCCTGCACACTGTTAAGTCTGCTTATAAAACATGCTTCACACCTGACTCTTCTAAGGCAACAAACAAACCATTACCAAATGCAGCTGGTGCACGCCGTGAATGGCGCAAAAAAACCGCTTGCACCTCCATATAAACTCTGACCACGATACACCTTCCAACTCCTCAGTGATTGAATCTGTGGACAGTGAAGATCCTCTACCAGGTCCACGCTTTATATATGTTGGCTTACAGAAACATTCCAATGCTCCGTTATCACAACCTGTACCTCAACATCCTACAGGTTTTACTAATGATGACAGTACCATAGTAGAACACTCCTGTGGTCCTATGAACTATTTATCTGAACATTGTCAAGCATTACATTTTAATGCTGAGATACCAGCAGATAAAAATTTTACTCTGTGTTGTCACAAGAGTAAAGTGCATATACCTATACCCCAATATCCCGATGTCTTTAAACGATTGCTGACAGGGGAGAGTGAGTTCAGTAAGAATCTCATGGAAAATATTCGTAGTATTAACAGCTCATTTGCTTTCGCCTCCATGGGTGCCAATATATCCCCTCCACCTGGACATGGCCCTTACTGTTTCCGTATACATGGACAAATACAGTGGGGCAAAAAAGTATTTAGTCAGTCAGCAATAGTGCAAGTTCCACCACTTAAAAAGATGAGAGGCATCTGTAATTTACATCATAGGTAGACCTCAACTATGGGAGACAAACTGAGAAAAAAAAATCCAGAAAATCACATTGTCTGTTTTTTTAACATTTTATTTGCATATTATGGTGGAAAATAAGTATTTGGTCAGAAACAAAATTTCATCTCAATACTTTGTAATATATTCTTTGTTGGCAATGACAGAGGTCAAAAGTTTTCTGTAAGTCTTCACAAGGTTGCCACACACTGTTGTTGGTATGTTGGCCCATTCCTCCATGCAGATCTCCTCTAGAGCAGTGATGTTTTTGGCTTTTCGCTTGGCAACACGGACTTTCAACTCCCTCCAAAGGTTTTCTATAGGGTTGAGATCTGGAGACTGGCTAGGCCACTCCAGGACCTTGAAATGCTTCTTACGAAGCCACTCCTTCGTTGCCCTGGCGGTGTGCTTTGGATCATTGTCATGTTGAAAGACCCAGCCACGTTTCATCTTCAATGCCCTTGCTGATGGAAGGAGGTTTGCACTCAAAATCTCACGATACATGGCCCCATTCATTCTTTCATGTACCCGGATCAGTCGTCCTGGCCCCTTTGCAGAGAAACAGCCCCAAAGCATGATGTTTCCACCACCATGCTTTACAGTAGGTATGGTGTTTGATGGATGCAACTCAGTATTCTTTTTCCTCCAAACACGACAAGTTGTGTTTCTACCAAACAGTTCCAGTTTGGTTTCATCAGACCATAGGACATTCTCCCAAAACTCCTCTGGATCATCCAAATGCTCTCTAGCAAATTTCAGATGGGCCCGGACATGTACTGGCTTAAGCAGTGGGACACGTCTGGCACTGCAGGATCTGAGTCCATGGTGGCGTAGTGTGTTACTTATG
This sequence comes from Ranitomeya imitator, assembly GCF_032444005.1. Taxonomy (NCBI): domain Eukaryota; kingdom Metazoa; phylum Chordata; class Amphibia; order Anura; family Dendrobatidae; genus Ranitomeya; species Ranitomeya imitator. The sequence goes on from NC_091284.1 coordinate 167,256,407, forward strand.
GTAGGCCTTGTTACATTGGTCCCAGCTCTCTGCAGTTCATTCACTAGGTCCCCCCGCGTGGTTCTGGGATTTTTGCTCACCGTTCTTGTGATCATTCTGACCCCACGGGGTGGGATTTTGCATGGAGCCCCAGATCGAGGGAGATTATCAGTGGTCTTGTATGTCTTCCATTTTCTAATTATTGCTCCCACTGTTGATTTCTTCACTCCAAGCTGGTTGGCTATTGCAGATTCAGTCTTCCCAGCCTGGTGCAGGGCTACAATTTTGTTTCTGGTGTCCTTTGACAGCTCTTTGGTCTTCACCATAGTGGAGTTTGGAGTCAGACTGTTTGAGGGTGTGCACAGGTGTCTTTTTATACTGATAACAAGTTTAAACAGGTGCCATTACTACAGGTAATGAGTGGAGGAAAGAGGAGACTCTTAAAGAAGAAGTTACAGGTCTGTGAGAGCCAGAAATCTTGATTGTTTGTTTCTGACCAAATACTTATTTTCCACCATAATATGCAAATAAAATGTTAAAAAAACAGACAATGTGATTTTCTGGATTTTTTTTTCTCAGTTTGTCTCCCATAGTTGAGGTCTACCTATGATGTAAATTACAGATGCCTCTCATCTTTTTAAGTGGTGGAACTTGCACTATTGCTGACTGACTAAATACTTTTTTGCCCCACTGTATATCATCGTACTGGAACTCTACATCCCAGTGATGATCAAGTTCCAGCTTATGCCCAACTGTATATTTTGGATACCGCTACCGCGAATGAACAACGTTTAAACTGTGAACAAAATCAAAAATGTCATCCCACTTTGATGAGTATAATTGCTGTTCAGATAGACAATGTGAATCCCTTTGTTGCTGCCTACAAAATGTTACGAGATGTGGAACATGAAGAACATCTTAAAGCTGAAGCTAATGGCACTCTCATGCCAAATATCATCATGGCCCTTAAACAAGATCGGAATCAAGACCCTCGCCGATATAATAATACAACTGTCAATGAAGTTGCTGTCGTATTTGAAAATGACAATGTAGAGCCACCATTTAATCGTGATATTTTAATACATTTACAACCGGACCCCAAAAATCCTTTGGCGCCAAGAACACAACAGGTCAGCATTCTACACAGTAATTTAGATGCTTTACTCTATCCTTTATTTTTCCCTTACGGAGACCAGGGCTGGCATGATGGCCTCAAGCAACAAGGGCAAAGTCCACGCAGAGTTACACAACTGCAATATTACTGCTATGTGCTGTCTGTCCGTAATCAGTTTAATCCACTCCTGAATGGTGGCAAACTCACTCAGCAGTACTTAGTGGATGCTTATGTGAAAATCGAGGCAAATCGCCTAAATTATATCCGTCAACACCAAAAGGATTTGAAAGTAGAGGATTATTGTGTACTCCAGGAACATCTCCAGAAAAAATCCATTGAGAAGGGCATCCCCATTGGAAAAACGGTCATTTTACCATCTTCGTTTGAAGGCAGTCCCAGGAATATGCAGCAGCGGTACCAGGATGCCATGGCTATTGTGACTAAATATGGTCGTCCTGATCTATTCATCACCATGACCTGTAATCCGAAATGGAATGAGATTACTGAGAATTTGGAACCTTGGCAGCGTGTGGAACATAGACCTGATTTGGTGGCACGTGTTTTCAAAATAAAACTGGAAGCACTCTTAAAAGACATTAACAATGGATTATTTGGGAAAGTTTGCGCTATGGTTCATGTAATTGAATTTCAAAAACGTGGCCTTCCACACGCTCACATTTTGATTATTCTGGACAGCAACTCCAAATTAAGGACTGAGGAGGACATAGACAATACAGTGTGGGCTGAAATTCCCAATCCTACCCACTACCCTCAGCTCCATAAAAGTGTTCCCCAACATATGATTCATGGTCCGTGTGGAGAACACAACCCAATTTTTCCCATGTGGATCTGGGGAAGTGTACAAAAGGTTTCCCTAAAGATTTGCAACCAAGAACCATCATAGCTAAGGACGCCTATCTTACTTACCGCAGACACTTTGGCCCATCTTTTCAACACCATTCTAACATGATTGATAATTCGTGGGTGGTTCCATATACCGGTAATCCGTTCCTGCTATTAAAATACAAGTGCCATATAAATGTCGAAGTTTGTGGTTCCATTCAGGCTGTGAAATATTTATTTAAATACGTCTACAAAGGACATGATAAAGCCAATCTTGAAATCTGCCAGACTAACATCCAACATGATGAAACACACCAATTCATGGATTCAAGATATGTCAGTGCACCAGAGGCAGCTTGGCGAATATTCTCATATCCAATGCATAAACAATCTCATAGCATCATTCGCCTTGCTGTACATCTACCGCATTCTCAGCCACTCTATTTTCATGAGGATGACTCTATTGGAAACATCAAACAAAAGCTCCATCAAAATTCTACACTTATGGCCTACTTCAAGCTTAATCAGAACGACCATCATGCTCATATTTATTTATACCGTGAAATTCCCGAAAACTATGTTTGGAAAGAAGGTTCTTGGGAAGTTAGAAAGCGAGCAGGTGGTTCTGTGATTGGACGAATGTATACTGTCAGTGTGAAAGACCAAGAACGCTACTATTTAAGATTGTTATTGTTACATGTCAAAGGTGCAACCAGTTTTGACAGCATAAAAACTGTACACGGAGTCACACATGAAACCTTCAAAGATGCGGCATTAGCTCTTGGCTTACTATTTGATGATAGTCTGTGGAGAAATACATTACTTGATGCCAGTATTCTCAACATGCCAGCAGAGCTACGTGACATGTTTGCCTACATTTGTATTTTTGGTCCTCCAGCTAAACCTCGGGACTTATGGGATGAATTTAAGGAACACTTTGTAGAAGACTACTGCCATGCATACCACTCCGACACTCTGGAGTGTGTCAATTGTGAAGGCTATGCTATGACAGATGTCCAACATGTTCTTAAAGCTCATGGCAAAACTTATATTGATTTTAATTTACCACGTCCAGTCAAGAAACAACACCTCCTCCCACAGTATGATAAAGATTATGAGTTATCAGCAGCTGCTGAAATGAAAGCTACTCTAAATGAGGACCAACTTTTTGCTTTTGATGCTATCACTCAAGCTTTAGAAGACACTAATTCTACAGCAAAGTGTTTTTTCCTTGATGGTCCTGGTGGCAGCGGAAAAACGTACCTATATCATCTACTCCTACATCAGCTAAGAGGACAAGGAGACATTGTGTCACCTGCTGCCACTACTGGAATTGCCGCCAACTTGCTACAAGGTGGACGAACCATTCATTCTCTTTATGGGATTCCAATTCCTGTGAATGAAACATCTGTTTCCAGGATTAAGAATGATACCGATGCAGCAAAAGATTTGCACAGCACTAAACTTTTTATTATTGATCAGTGCACAATGCTATCCAAATATGCATTGCATGTCATTGATAGAGTTTTACGTGATGTCATGACAACAAATGTAGCTCACAAAGAAAAAACACCGTTTGGAGGTAAAGTGATTGTTTTTGGAGGCGACTTTAGACAATGTCTTCCTGTCATCCCTCATGTGACAAGAACTGATGTTGTAGAGAGCTGTATAAAATATTCACAACACTGGCAACATTTTACTCGCCTGCCACTTATTAACAACATGCGCTCCATTGATCCTCACTACAGCAGTTGGTTGCTTCAACTGGGAAATGGTGAACTATCTAATGAACATAACCTTGGAGATGATGTAATTGAAATTCCTCCAGACATGGTATGTACTGGCTCTTTAATAATTGAATTTTTTGGAGATAATCTTTGTATTGATGTGAATGACACCGAAAGTATAAATACAGCTGCATCTCATGCAATTTTATGTCCAAAAAATGAGGACGTTGAGAAAGTCAATTCCCAAGTCATGGATTTATTGATAGGTGACTGTACTGAATATATCAGTGATGATTCCATCGATCCTGATGAAGCTGATGACCTCGATCAATACCCACTTGAGTTTTTGAATTCACTAACACCAACTGATATGCCTTCACATCGGCTGAAACTTAAAATTGGCACCATTGTCATGTTATTACGTAATGTGAACACGAACAAAGGTCTCTGCAATGGTACGCGGCTCATTGTCACTGCCTTACATGCCAATATCATACTGGCTAAAGTAATTAGTGGGTCAGCAGCAGGAAATGTGGTATTCATTCCACGAATTGATTTGTGTCCATCAGAGACTGGATTACCTTTTAAATTAAGACGGAGACAATTTCCCATCAAGCCCGCATTTGCAATGACCATAAATAAATCTCAAGGCCAGACCCTCCATCGAGTTGGCATTTATCTACCAGAACCTGCTTTTGCCCATGGTCAATTGTATGTTGCTTTTTCCAGGGTGAAGCAATGTTGCAATGTGAGGGTTAAAGTGGTTAATACACCACTTCAAGGACAATTATTGGCTGATAGTACTAAAGTCTTCGCACGTAATATTGTGTACAAAAATATTTTAGTTTAAACTTAATTTTCTTTTTTTTCATTATTCAGTTTTTCTAATAACATAGACAGCAATAGGCAAATTCTATGTGTAGAGATAAGGAAAAAAAAATAAAAAAAAAATTAGTGTAGCCATAGACATATAGATTTTAAGTACTTATGTAGGAAATACGTATATAACATACGTACTCATTAGCATATAGGGTTAATAACTCTATATCATATCTACATAAATTTAGAAATATGATATATCAATACATATTTTTATAGGTAAGTAGAACACACATTAAGTACAAGATGTAAGATGTGTATCATTCAAATGCCTGTATTTGGTGATAGGAACCTGTATTTGAAGCTCCAGCAGTATAGCTGCTGAGAGATTTCATTTTGTTTTTAAAAAGGGTGAGGTTTTTGTGAACAGGTAAGAGACGGGTGGGATGGCTGTTCACACACATCTCTATCTTCAGGTGTGTTCTGTACATAGAAATAGATATATAGATAGGTACATTTTTAGATAGATAGGGAAAGAATAGAGATTTTGCTTTCACATCAACATTTTTCTGCTATTTGGAGAATTTATGGTGGAAAAAAGGCTATTTCTGCACTTCCTGCCTAAGGGCTGACCCACGCCACTCTTGCTGTAAGTTGCATGCAATGTATACGGAATTTGTACTTCACTTGTGGCAGGTGCGGCACATGTGGTTTCTGCTGTTTTCGCCACAAAATCTCCACTTACCAGTGTTTTTGTTGTGGCTGCATTTAATGCAATTGCCGAAGCCGCGTTTGCTGCATTTACTGCAAGTTAACTCCAAGCTTCATCTACATTGCATGGCACTTGCTGAAAGTGTGTTGTAGGTCAGTTCTTTGGTGCCAAGTGTGGAAGTTGTATTGTTTTTAACATTACTTCTGCAAATATCAGAAACATGCAGATGTGAAAGAGGTCTGAGTATTAAGAAATAGGAATCAGTTAGTTAGGACCCATCAGTTCAAAGGCTACCGTGATGTGGTTGATGGGCATGCTTATATTAGCCCATCGGTGTACTATGAACGTTGATTTCTTAAATTTTACACTTCTGTAAAAATAAACACAAAAAATTTGGGTACACAAAAAGGCTTTTATTTCTGTTGTACCTATTAGAATTATTTAAAATGAAGGCTTAGCTAAGCCCAAGAGATGATTAAAAACGTTTCATACCAACCCATCAGATGTAAAATTACTGTGAAAATACCTGATGGGCACACAAGTATGCGCCAGTATGGGTACTAAGAGCCTTTCCACATAATAATGAAATATTTTAAAATGTCATAGAACATACCAATATACATAGTTATTGATACATATTATTTATTATTTACATTATTGTTCTTAAGCAAAGAACCGTTGTTGTGGCATTTGCCACAACACGCAAAGTTGTCGTCTGATGTCTTTCATCCCTCCCCTCATAAGCATGTTCATGGATCCTGTGTAACTGTACCTTAAATAACAAGAATTGTCAAGAGCCGGTGAGTGCAGCCATTTTTTGTTCTTTCTTACTATTATTTATTAATTGTATTATTCTTACATTTGAATAAATAAAGTATATATGGATTCTAGACTCCCGATTCTTTAGAATCGGGCTGCCATCTAGTATATATATATATATATATATATATATCTTTATATTTCATAGACCGATGGCAGAATAGCCAATAATTCATTGTCTGCTTCTGCAAAAATCATTGCAGAAGCTGACAGGATAGGAGACATGGTTTACATACAGTAAACCATTGCAGAACAGTTATTTATAGATGTCAGTGTCTAATACTGTTGCTACTATGTGTGTGTAAATTTGGGATCTGTATGTATTTAATAAAAAAAAAATTTCAAGGAAAAAATGGCGTGGGCTCCCGTGCAATTTTCTGCACCAGAGAGGAAAAGCCAGTGAGTAAGGGCAGAAATGAATAGCCTAGAGAGGGACCATGGTTATTGCCCCCCTCCCGGCTAAAAACATCTGCCCCCAGCCACCCCAGAAAAGGTGCATCTGTAAGATGCGCTAATTCCAGCACTTAGCCTCTCTCTTCCCACTGCCCTGTAGTGGTTGCATATGGGGTAATAAGGGGTTAGTGTCACCTTTGTTTTGTAGGGTGACATTAAGCTGGCTTAGTAATGGAGAGGTGTCAATAAGACACCTCTCCATTACTAATCCTATAGTTTGTAAAGGGTTAAATAAACACACACATGCAGAACAAAGTATTTTAACCCCTTCATGACCCAGCCTATTTTGACCTTAAAGACCTTGCCGTTTTTTGCAATTCTGACCAGTGTCCCTTTATGAGGTAATAACTCAGGAACGCTTCAACGGATCCTAGCGGTTCTGAGATTGTTTTTTCGTGACATATTGGGCTTCATGTTAGTGGTAAATTTAGGTCAATAAATTCTGCGTTTATTTGTGATAAAAACGGAAATTTGGCGAAAATTTTGAAAATTTCGCAATTTTCACATTTTGAATTTTTATTCTGTTAAACCAGAGAGATATGTGACACAAAATAGTTAATAAATAACATTTCCCACATGTTTACTTTACATCAGCACAATTTTGGAAACAAAATTTTTTTTTGTTAGGAAGTTATAAGGGTTAAAATTTGACCAGCGATTTGTCATTTTTACAACGAAATTTACAAAACCATTTTTTTTAGGGACCACCTCACATTTGAAGTCAGTTTGAGGGGTCTATATGGCTGAAAATACCCAAAAGTGACACCATTCTAAAAACTGCACCCCTCAAGGTACTCAAAACCACATTCAAGAAGTTTATTAACCCTTCAGGTGCTTCACAGCAGCAGAAGCAACATGCAAGGAAAAAATGAACATTTAACTTTTTAGTCACAAAAATTATCTTTTAGCAACAATTTTTTTATTTTCCCAATGGTAAAAGGAGAAACTGAACCATGAAAGTTGTTGTCCAATTTGTCCTGAGTACGCTGATACCTCATATGTGGGGGTAAACCACTGTTTGGGCGCACGGCAGGGCTTGGAAGGGAAGGAGCGCCATTTGACTTTTTGAATCAAAAATTGGCTCCACTCTTTAGCGGACACCATGTCACGTTTGGAGAGCCCCCGTGTGCCTAAAAATTGGAGCTCCCCCACAAGTGACCCCATTTTGGAAACTAGACGCCCCAAGGAACTTATCTAGATGTATAGTGAGCACTTTGAACCCCCAGGTGCTTCACAAATTGATCCGTAAAAATGAAAAAGTACTTTTTTTTCACAAAAAAATTCTTTTAGCCTCAATTTTTTCATTTTCACATGGGCAACAGGATAAAATGGATCCTAAAATGTGTTGGGCAATTTCTCCTGAGTACACCAATACCTCACATGTGGGGGTAAACCACTGTTTGGGCACATGGTAAGGCTCGGAAGGGAAGGAGCGCCATTTGACTTTTTGAATGAAAAATTATTTCCATCGTAAGCGGACACCATGTCGCGTTTGGATAGCTCCTGTGTGCCTAAACATTGGCGCTCCCCCACAAGTGACCCCATTTTGGAAACTAGACCCCCCAAGGAACTTATTTAGATGCCTAGTGAGCACTTTAAACCCTCAGGTGCTTCACAAATTGATCTGTAAAAATGAAAAAGTACTTTTTTTTCACAAAAAAATTCTTTTCGCCTCAATTTTTTCATTTTCACATGGGCAGTAGGATAAAATGGATCATAAAATTTGTTGGGCAATTTCTCCCGAGTACGTCATACCTCATATGTGGGGGTAAACCACTGTTTGGGCACTTGGCAGGGCTCGGAAGGGAAGGCGCGCCATTTGACTTTTTGAATGGAAAATTAGCTCCAATTGTTAGCGGACACCATGTCGCGTTTGGAGAGCCCCTGTGTGCCTAAACATTGGAGCTCCCCCACAAGTGACCCCATTTTGGAAACTAGACCCCCCAAGGAACTTATCTAGATGCATATTGAGCACTTTAAACCCCCAGGTGCTTCACAGAAGTTTATAACGCAGAGCCATGAAAATAAAAAATAATTTTTCTTTCCTCAAAAATGATTTTTTTAGCCTGGAATTTCCTATTTTGCCAAGGATAATAGGAGAAATTGGACCCCAAATATTGTTGTCCAGTTTGTCCTGAGTACGCTGATACCCCATATGTGGGGGTAAACCACTGTTTGGGCGCACGGCAGGGCTCGGAAGGGATGGCACGCCATTTGGCTTTTTAAATGGAAAATTAGCTCCAATCATTAGCGGACACCATGTCACGTTTGGAGAGCCCCTGTGTGCCTAAACATTGGAGATCCCCCAGAAATGACACCATTTTGGAAACTAGACCCCCAAAGGAACTAATCTAGATGTGTGGTGAGGACTTTGAACCCCCAAGTGCTTCACAGAAGTTTATAACGCAGAGCCATGAAAATAAAAAAAAAAAAATTATTTTCTCAAAAATGATCTTTTAACCTGCAATTTTTTATTTTCCCAAGGGTAACAGGAGAAATTTGACCCCAAAAGTTGTTGTCCAGTTTCTCCTGAGTATGCTGATACCCCATATGTGGGGGTAAACCACTGTTTGGGCACATGCCGGGGCTCGGAAGTGAAGTAGTGACGTTTTGAAATGCAGACTTTGATGGAATGCTCTGTGGGCGTCACGTTGCGTTTGCAGAGCCCCTGATGTGGCTTAACAGTAGAAACCCCCCACAAGTGACCCCATTTTGGAAACTAGACCCCGAAAGGAACTTATCTAGATGTGTGGTGAGCACTTTGAACCCCCAAGTGCTTCATAGAAGTTTATAATGCAGAGCCGTGAAAATAATAAATACGTTTTCTTTCCTCAAAAATAATTATTTAGCCCAGAATTTTTTATTTTCCCAAGGGTTACAGGAGAAATTGGACCCCAAAAGTTGTTGTCCAGTTTCTCCTGAGTACGCTGATACCCCATGAGTGGGGGTAAACCACTGTTTGTGCACACGTCGGGGCTCAGAAGGGAAGTAGTGACTTTTGAAATGCAGACTTTGATGGAATGGTCTGCGGGTGTCACGTTGCGTTTGCAGAGCCCCTGGTGTGCCTAAACAGTAGAAACCCCCACAAGTGACCCCATTTTAGAAACTAGACCCCCCAAGGAACTTATCTAGATATGTGGTGAGCACTTTGAACCCCGAAGTGCTTCACAGACGTTTACAACGCAGAGCCGTGAAAATAAAAAATCATTTTTCTTTCCTCAAAAATTATGTTTTAGCAAGCATTTTTTTAGATTCACAAGGGTAACAGGAGAAATTGGACCCCAGTAATTGTTGCGCAGTTTGTCCTGAGTATGCTGGTACCCCATATGTGGGGGTAAACCACTGTTTGGGCACACGTCAGGGCTCGGAAGTGAGGGAGCACCATTTGACTTTTTGAATACGAGATTGGCTGGAATCAATGGTGGCGCCATGTTGCGTTTGGAGACCCCTGATGTGCCTAAACAGTGGTAACCCCTCAATTCTAACTCCAGCACTAACCCCAACACACCCCTAACCCTAATCCCAACTGTAGCCATAACCCTAATCACAACCCTAACCCCAACACACCCCTAACCCTAATCCCAACTGTAGCCATAACCCTAATCACAACCCTAACCACAACCCTAATTCCAACCCTAACCCTAAGGCTATGTGCCCACGTTGCGGATTCGTGTGAGATATTTCCGCACCATTTTTGAAAAATCCGCGGGTAAAAGGCACTGCGTTTTACCTGCGGATTTTCCGCGGATTTCCAGTGTTTTTTGTGCGGATTTCACCTGCGGATTCCTATTGAGGAACAGGTGTAAAACGCTGCGGAATCCGCACAAAGAATTGACATGCTGCGGAAAATACAACGCAGCGTTTCCGCGCGGTATTTTCCGCACCATGGGCACAGCAGATTTGGTTTTTCATATGTTTACATGGTACTGTAAACCTGATGGAACACTGCTGCGAATCCGCAGCCAAATCCGCACCGTGTGCACATAGCCTAATTCTAAAGGTATGTGCACACGCTGCGGAAAACGCTGCGGATCCGCAGCAGTTTCCCATGAGTTTACAGTTCAATGTAAACCTACGGGAAACAAAAATCGCTGTACACATGCTGCGGAAAAACTGCACGGAAACGCAGCGGTTTACATTCCGCAGCATGTCACTTCTTTGTGCGGATTCCGCAGCGGTTTTACAACTGCTCCAATAGAAAATCGCAGTTGTAAAACCGCAGTGAAATGCGCAGAAAAAAACGCGGTAAATCCGCCATAAATCCGCAGTGGTTTAGCACTGCGGATTTATCAAATCCGCAGCGGAAAAATCCGCAGAGGACCAGAATACGTGTGCACATACCGAAACCCTACCCCTAGCCCTAACCCTACCCCTAACCCTATCCCTACCCCTAACCCTACCCCTTACCCTAACCCTAACCCTATTCTAACATTAGTGGAAAAAAAAAATTTCTTTATTTTTTTATTGTCCCTACCTATGGGGGTGACAAAGGGGGGGGGGTCATTTATTATTTTTTTTATTTTGATCACTGAGATAGATTATATCTCAGTGATCAAAATGCACTGTGGAACGAATCTGCCGGCCGGCAGATTCGGCGGGCGCACTGCGCATGCGCCTGCCATTTTGGAAGATGGCGGCGCCCAGAGAGAAGACGGACGGGACCCCGGCTGGATCGGTAAGTATGATGGGGTGGGGGGGACCACGGGGGGGGGGATCGGAGCACGGGGGGGAATCGGAGCGCGGGAGGGGTGGAACGGAGCACGGGGGCGTAGAACGGAGCACGGGGGGCTGGAATGGAGCACGGAGGGGTGGAACGGAGCACCGGGGGGGTGGATCGGAGTGCAGGGGGGGTGATTGGAGCACGGGGGGGTGATTGGAGCACGGGGGGAGCGGACAAGAGCACAGGGGGAGCGGACCACTGGACGGAGGGGAGCCGGAGCAGTGTACCGGCCAGATCGGGGGACTGGGGGGGCGATCGGTGGGGTGGGGGCACATTAGTATTTCCAGCCATGGCCGATGATATTTCAGCATCGGCCATGGCTGGATTGTAATATTTCACCAGTTATAATAGGTGAAATATTACAAATCGCTCTGATTGGCAGTTTCACTTTCAACAGCCAATCAGAGCGATCGTAGCCACGAGGGGGTGAAGCCACCCCCCCTGGGCTAAACTACCACTCCCCCTGTCCCTGCAGATCGGGTGAAATGGGAGTTAACCCTTTCACCCGATCTGCAGGGACACGATCTTTCCATGACGCCACATAGGCGTCATGGGTCGGATTGGCACCGACTTTCATGACGCCTACGTGGCGTCATGGGTCGGGAAGGGGTTAATGAAATAAAACACTAAACACTGTTAAACCATTTTATTGTTACAGGTAATCCAAGCGAAGCTAATTTAAAATAAAAAAACAACACTATTCCCATACCTGTCCGCCGGACAGTCAGTCCCATGCCGCAATCCATATCTGGTGTATCTACAGTTTACAACGGGGAGCAGTGCTAATGTGACCGTTCCGGTTGTAAACTACTGGGGAATTAACTAAATGCTGGGATCGGAGCTTCGGAGACTAGCAGTGACGTCACCGAAGTTGCGCTCCCTGCCGGCCTGAACTCAAATGAACTCTTGAGCGTGGGAAAATGCCACAGCTGTCTTACAAATGCGCCTTTTCTGGGGTGGCTGGGGGCAGACATTTTTAGCCGGGAGGGGGACAATAACCATGGTCCCTCTAGGTTATTAACTTCTGCCCTCACTCACTGGCTTTTCGATTCCACAGATTTTGATTCCATGATGATGGTCTGAGTGCACAGACTATCCTCATGGAGTCTGTTTCTAACCGTTTGTGCCGACACATGCACATTTGTGGCCTGCTGGTGGTCATTTTGCAGGGCTCTGGCAGTGCTCCTCTTGTTCCTTCCTGCACAAAGGCTGAGGTAGCAGTCCTGATGCTGGGTTGTTGCCCTCCTATGGCCCCCTCCACGTCTCCTAGTGTACTGGCCTGTCGCCTGGTAGCGCCTCCAGTCTCTGGATACTACGCTGACTGACACAGCAAACCTTCTTGCCACAGCTCATATTGATGTGCTATCCTGGATGAGCTGCACTATCTGAGCCACTTGTGTGGGTTGTAGAGTCTGTCTCATGCTGCCACGAGTGTGAAAGCACAACCAACATTCAAAAGTGACCAAAACATCAGCCAGAAAGCATTGGTACTGAGATGAGGTCTGTGGTCCCCACCTGCAGAACCATTCCTTTATTGAGTGTGTCTTGATAATTGCCAATAATTTCCATCTGTTGTCTATTCCATTTGCACAACAGCATGTGAAATTGATTGTCAAACATTGTTGCTTCCTAAGTGGACAGTTTGATTTCACAGAAGTTTGATTTACTTGGAGTTATATTCTGTTGTTTGTGTTCCCTTAATTTTTTTGAGCAGTGTATATATATCTACTGGAGTGCTGCCTTCATCTTTCTGGACAATAGCATGAGGTTTGGTATATACCTGGAAGGATTTTTTGCACCCTCTGCCCTCTTTTGGTGCTGCTTTTTGTTCTCTCTCTATCTATCTATCTATCTCTCTCTCTCTCTCTCTCTCTCTCTCTCTATATATATATATATATATATATATATATATATATATATAATCAGTGCATACCAAAGGTTTGGACACACCTCATTTAAAGATTTTTCTGTATTTTCATGACTATGAAAATTGAACATTCGCACTGAAGGCATCAAAACTATGAATTTGCACATGTGGAATTATATACCTAACTAAAAAAGTGTGAAACTGAAATTATGTCTTATATTCTAGGTTCTTCAAAGTAGCCACCTTTTGCTTTGATGACTGCTTTGCACACTCTTGGCATTCTCTTGATGAGCTTCAAGAGGTAGTCACGGGGAATGGTCTTCCAACAATCTTGGAGTTCCCAGAGATGCTTAGCACTTGTTGGCCCTTTTGCCTTCACTCTGCGGTCCAGCTCACCCCAAACCATCTCGATTGGGTTCAGGTCTGGTGACTGTGGAGGCCAGGTCATCTGGCGTAGCACCCCATCACTCTCCTTCTTGGTCAAATAGCCCTTACACACTAAACGCAAACCGGATGGAATAGCATGCCGCTGCAAGATGCTGTGGTAGCCATGCTGGTTTAGTATGCCTTCAATTTTGAATAAATCCCCAGCAGTGTCACCAGCAAAGCACCCCCACACCCTCACACCTCCTCCTCCATGCTTCACGGTGGGAACCAGGCATGTAGAGTCCATCCGTTCACCTTTTCTGCATCGCATAAAGACATGGTGGTTGGAACCAAAGATCTCAAATTTGGACTCATCAGACCTAAGCACAGATTTCCACTGGTCTAATGTCCATTCCTTGTGTTCTTTAGCCCAAACAAGTGTCTTCTGCTTGTTGCCTGTCCTTAGCAGTGGTTTCCTAGCAGCTATTTTACCATGAAGGCCTGCTGCACAAAGTCTCCTCATAACAGTTGTTGTAGAGATGTGTCTGCTGCTAGAACTCTGTGTGGCATTGACCTGGTCTCTAATCTGAGCTGCTGTTATCCTGCAATTTCTGAGGCTGGTGACTCGGATAAACTTATCCTCAGAAGCAGAAGTGACTCTTGGTCTTCCTTTCCTGGGGCGGTCCTCATGTGAGCCAGTTGCTTTGTAGCGCTTGATGGTTTTTGCCACTGCACTTGGGGACACTTTCAATGTTTTCCCAATTTTTCGGACTGACTGACCTTCAATTCTTAAAGTAATGATGGCCACTTGTTTTTCTTTACTTAGCTGCTTTTTTCTTGCCATAATACAAATTCTAACAGTCTATTCAGTAGGACTATCAGCTGTGTATCCACCAGACTTCTGCACAACACAACTGATGGTCCCAACCCTATTTATAAGGCAAGAAATCCCACTTATTAAACCTGACAGGGCACACCTGTGAAGTGAAAACCATTCCCGGTGACTACTTCTGGAAGCTTATCAAGAGAATGCCAAGATGTGCAAAGCAGTCATGAAAGCAAAAGGTGGCTACTTTGAAAAACCTGGAATATAAGACATATTTTCAGTTGTTTCACACTTTTTTTGTTAAGTATATAATTCCACATGTGTTAATTCATAGTTTTGATGCCTTCAGTGTGAATGTACAATTTTCATAGTCATGAAAATACAGAAAAATCTTTAAATGAGGTGTGTCCAAACTTTTGGTCTCACTGTATATATATTGTGTATTTGTGTGTACATACCCTATCTTTTCTATTCTTAACATGTCATTGTGATTTTACTGTATGCCGGACATGAATTGGTGGCTTATCTAAGGACATCAGTGCGTTAAAAATCGGACAGCACCCATTGACTTACATTGGCGAGTCTTGTCCGAGAATTGCATCAATATGCAGCATGCTGCGATGTTTTTCTCAGTCCGATTTCAGCTGAGAAAAAACTCAGAATTGAGATGTCTCCTATTGAATAACATTGGTCCGAGTGCAATCCGATTTTTTTTATCAGATTGCACTTCTCTGTTTTTCTCATAAGTGGGTATGAGCCCTCACAGACCAATAGCTCATCATAATGCAAAATTTCACCTGCTTTGGAGGTGGTAGTGGGCCTCCTTACCTATTTGGGCACCTGTGTGATGGCACAGATTGCACCAATAATATATCCGTCCCTGTGCAAACCACCACTGGAAACTAAGGGGTTAAACAATGACAACGAAGGGTTTGCTTTTGTTCCAGGAATTCTCCAAGATTTGTTACTAGTACTGTAGCTCAGCCCCATTCAGTCCAAACCAGAATGTGAATACGTACCTGAAAAAAGTACCTGATTTTGGTAAATCCGCAGGTAACCCGCACTGCAGAATTACCGTGGTTTTTCCGCAGATTTCTCCTGCGGTTTTACACCTGCGGATTTCTATTATGGAGCAGGTGTAATCCGCTGCGGAATCCGCACAAAGAATTGATATGCTGCGGAATAAACAATGCTACGTTTCCGCGCATTTTTTTCCGCAGCATGTGCACTGTGGATTTTGTGTTTCATAGGTTTACATGGTACTGTAAACGCATGGAAAACTGCTGCGAATCTGCAGCTGCCAATCTGCTGCGGATCCGTAGCAAAATCTGCAGCGTGTGCACATAACCCTAAGTGTTTTAGCTATTTAGACTGATCTGACTGAAACAAAAAGATTTTCCGAATTTTTAAACTTGTGCATCATAAATAAAATACTATTTGTGGCATAGATATATTTGCATGAATTTTTCAAATTTTTATTGTTGGGTCTTGGGTACAAATTGCCTCTTTCCTTATTTTCAAGAAGTGACCAGAAAAATAGGTGGTAAAAGAAACAACAGCTCATTTTGAGTGTGATTTTTGACATGGGACCACTTTGCCTTCTGTAGATGCAGGCAATACATCTATAAATGAGGCACATATAAGCGCAAAGCAATAAAGTGCTGATATGATTGTTCAGTACTAGGTTCAGCATGTCTCTAATGACGTCAAGAATTAGCAGTACTTGGATAGATTGTCACAGGCACATACAGACATAATTGTGCTCCAGAGTAAAGCTAAAGTCCAAGTAGGTGGTGTAAAGCCATAGCCTCTGTAAGCTAAAAAAAAAAGGACTGTTAAGTTCTGCTCTCTACTCATTATTTTTCATCCTTTAATAAAGGACACATTATAAGTCAATGAAATCTTTGTTAAAAGTTGGCAATGACTGAAGAATGAGCGCACAACAGACAACTCTTCCTCTTGAGCCCGGCTGTTTCTACTTTTGGCACCAGGGCAATCATTAACCTGTTGAAGGTTCACACTTTATAAATAATCTCCTATTTGTCTTTTTTCCTCTCCAAGAAAACAATGCTGCCCCTGATCTAAGTGCAGGAATCGGTTTCATATGCCACCACATCTAGATGTTTGGCTTCCTCAGCCACATACCGAGGCCACACAACCAAGTACCATTCAAGAAAACTGTACCTTGGTTAGAAGAAGCACATGGATTCAATCTGGGCAGCTGAAAAGCACATTAGAAACCATTATTAGTGTGCTTATGCCACGCGGTTCTGCATCATTTTGGCTTCTTCACACTTTGCAGATTTTCTGCTGACAATGTCAGTGTGTATATTGACTTGCACTGTACTTTTGGATTTTGTTGCAGATCCACATCCAAATCCATATAGATTTGCTCCATTACATGTGAACCTAATTAAGTCTATGAAAATTGGTTCTATGTGTAGCAGAAATAAATAATTGCATTTATACAAATTTATTAAATCCAATAATGCTTTGCTATACTCCCCAAATCATTCATTCATGCTTTGATGCAAAACATTTTTTTCTTTTATCATGTAAAATGCTTACCAGAGAGCACTTATATAATTATTTAATAATTTAAAGATATTTAATAGAAGCCAAAAATGTGGTCATTGCGTACTAATATCTGGAGATATATATATACATACATATATATGCCTCTAATCCAAGTATACATGATCCCCTCATTCCCATCCTGGTATCCATGGCCTCCTCATCCCCATCCAGGTATGCATGTCTTCCTCATCCCTACCCTGGACTGCATGGCTCCTCATCCCTATCCTGATATGCATGGCCTCCTCATCCCTATACTGGTTTGCATGGCCCTCTTATCCCTCTCCTGGTATTCATGGTCCCCTCATCCCTATCCTGGCATGTATGGCCTACTCACTATCCTGGTATGCATGGTCCGCTCATCCCTATCTTGGTCTGAATGGCCCCCATACCCATTTTGGTATGCATGGCCTCCTCATCCCTATCCTGGTATGCATGGCCCCTTATCCCTATCCTAGTATGCATGGCCTCCTCATCCCTATCCTGGCCTGTATGGCCTACTCATCCCTATCCTGGTATGCGTGGCCCCCTCATCCCTATCTTGGTATGCATGGTCCACTCATCCCTATCCTGGTATGCATGGCCCCCTCATCCCTATCTTGGTCTGAATTGCCCCCATACCCATTTTGGTTTGCATGGCCTCATCCCTATCCTGGTATGCATCGCCCCTTATCCCTATCCTAGTATGCATGGCCTCCTCATCCCTATCCTGGCCTATATGGCCTACTCATCCCTATCCAAGTATGCATGGCCCCCTCATCCATATCTTGGTATGCATGGCCCCCTCATCACTATCCTGGTATGCATGGCCCCCATCAGAAAAACATAAAAAAAGCATAAACCATTCTACTTACCTTCCGTGGTCTCCATGACAGCGTCCTGTTCTGATGCCAGCAGCTGATTTATGCTTGTAAGCAGCGCATGGCAGTGACATCATGTGCTGCTTACAAGCAGAGGACACCTGCCGGAATACTCACTTCTCCCCATGCTGGGACTATGGGCATTCTGTAATGCTGTAGATAAGCCCTCGATGTTACCTGAAAGAGGAGAAAAAGAGCTTAGATTATACTCACCCAGGGGTGGTCCCGCTGCGGTCCGGTCCGATGGGTGTCTTAGGTCTGCTCCGGCGCCTCCTATCTTCATTCCATGTCTTCCTCTTCTGGTCTTCAAGCCGCGGCTCCGGCGCAGGCGTACTTTGTCTGCCCTGTTGAGGGCAGAGCAAAGTACTGTAGTGTGCAGGCGCCGGGCCTCTCTGACCTTTCCGGCGCCTGCGCACTGCAGTACTTTGATCTGCCCTCAACAGGGCAGACAAAGTATTCCTACGCTGGAGCCGTCACAAGAAGAGGACATAATGGAGTGAAGATGGGAGGCACCGGAGCGGACCTCAGACGCCCATCGGAGCGGGACCGCCCCTGGGTGAGTATAATCTTATGTCTTTTTCTTCTCTTTCAGGTAACATCGGCGGCTTATCTACAGCATTACAGAATGCTGTTGATAAGCCCCTGATGACGGTGAGCTTCCCTCACCATCGATTTTGGGGGGGACAGGTTCCCTTTAAGTAGCGGTCACACTCCAGAGTCCAGCAGCTGCAGGAAGTTGGCTGCTGCGGCTAACAGGGTGTCTGCTATTAAAGAAAAATGAATATTGTCTACTCTCCACTCCCATGGGCGTGGAGAGCAGTGTATATTAATTTTGCTTTAGCAGCGGGCACAGGAGTTAGCCACAGCATCAAGCTGTAGCAGCCAGCTGCTGCCACTATGACTCGCTGCTCCCCCGCTGTCACTACCCCACCTCCACAGCCAGAGCAGGTACATCCGGACTATAAGACGCACCCCCCATTTTTCTCCACATTTTTGGAGGAAAAAAGTATGTCTTATTGTCCGAAAAATACAGTATATATTCTATGTATGTCTGTATAGAAGATTGCTTTATTTGTAAACTAGCATAAAATTACATAGATTTTTAGAGTATGTAAAAGCTGATGTTAAAAATGCATTGCATACTGGTGTCATGGGGATGGTAGGTGAGGGGAAAAAAGCGCATGACACTCGCCAAATTTTCTGGCTGAGAATCAGCCGCTGCTAAAGAGAAATGAATATTAATTTCTCTTATAGCGCTCAGTGACACCCACGGCTGCCGGCTTCCAGAAGACATCCTACTCACCTTCCTGCGCGCCCTCGAGGAGTCTCTGCATCTCATTGGTTCCGACGCCAGCAGCATTTCCTGCCGTGCGATTACATGGCCCCGCTCATTATGGTAATGAATATGCACGCCTCTCCACTCCCCTAGGCGTGGAGTGAATATTCATTACCTTAATGAGCGGGGCCACATGATCGCTCGGCAGGAAGAGCTGCTGGCGCCAGAACGAGATGCATCAGGACGCGCAGGAAGGTGAGTAGGATGTTTGCTTTTTTAATATGAAACATACATACAAGGATAGGGGAGCCATGCATACAAGGATAGGGGAGCCATGCATACAAGGATAGGGGAGCCATGCATACAAGGACAGGGACCGGGAGCCATGAATACAAGGACAGGGACCGGGAGCCATGCATACAAGGCCAGGGACCGGGGAGCCATGCATACAAGGACATGGACCGGGGAGCCATGCATACGACAGGGATGGGAGAGCGGTGCATACCAGGACAGCAACAGGGGAGCCATGCATACAAGGATAGGGATGGGGGAGCCATGCATACCAGGACAGGGATGAGAAGACAATGCATACCCGGCTTATACTCTAGTCAATAAGCTTACCCAGTTTTTCATCGCAAAATTAGGTGCCTCAGCTTATACTCGGGTTTGCTTATATTCAAGTATATTCGGTATGCTTATTTGTGAAAAAAATCGCAAAACTTAGCATTTTTCAAAATTTAGCATTTATGCCCTTAAGTCATGTCACACAAAAAAGTTACTAACATTTCCCACATGTCTTATTGAAATCAGCACAATTTTTGAAACATTTTTTTTATGGGAAGTGATAAGGGTTAAAAGTTGACTTCTGATTTCAAGGGGGAGCGTGTCTAGGATGCAGAGCTGAGAGGACGCTTTGCAGAAGAACTCTCTTCAGGCATCGCAACTAGTTCAGCTCCCAGTGCTTGCATCGACCTTTAACTTACCCTGTGATGGGTCCCAGGAGGGTGAAGACACCTGCACAAATGGGAGTGGGATCAGTCGTCCCTGCAACGGCCCTTTGAGCTTTCCTTCTGAGGGAGCAGATGTACTCAGCGGATCTGGCACCATCTTGCTCTGCAGTGAAGGCGGCCGTGGAGCACAGAGAGAACATGGTGCTCGGTGACTTGTGAGAAGTGACAGCCAACCCCAGTTGGAGAGGACGTGAAGGGAGGGGGTAAGAAGAACAGGCCTGCGGGTCTTGCCCCTCAGCAGCAGCAGACTCATGAGATGAGAGAAGGCGATCATGCAGTGCAGCATGGCTTGCAAGATGGCAGTTCACCACAGGAAGAAACAGGACGATGCCTCTCCCCTCCCCCCCCCCCCCCCCCCCCGAGTTGGTTTTAGACAAAGTGGGGCTCCAAAAGCTCACATATTGCACCATGACACAGAAACATTTCTGCTGCATTTACATGTGCTGAGTCCAGAATGCTAAATGAGCGCAATCTACAACATTGAAGTCGTTCAACGCTTGTTTCCCAGCCCCGTTAGGGTAGGTGCACACGTTCAGCAATTGGCAGCGCTTTGGACCCAGCACATGTCCGCTGTGTCCAAAGCGCTGCCATCTATTGAACGCAGGTCAATCTACATCTGTTCACCGAAATGCGCAGATTCACTGAGTCCAATACATTGTACGTGTGACATTTATCTTGCGGAGGCTCATGTCTCCACAAGATAAAAAGACATGCTGCTGTCTGGAGAGATACACCACATGTCCATCTCCGCGGGTGAGCTGCGGGTGTCTGTGCACGCATAGTGAGCATGGGATTTTTTTAAATCCATCCACTATGCTGTAACATGTGGACGCTGCACATGTACGCAGCGTCCAACCCACATTGCTTACTGACCGTGTGCACCTACTGTTACTCTGGCTGAGGAAGCATGATTGGTACAGATAGTACTCGATACAGTATAATGCATGTCTCATATAGTACATATGGTAAAATGCACTCCCCATGGTCCATGATAGAGTATAATGCACCCCCCTCAAAGAGTATACTACAGCCCCCTCAGAGCAGTGTCAGACTGGGGTGACAAGGGCCCACCATTAACATTGACTTTGGGGGGCCCACTTTTCACCTGCATCCAAATATTATACTACCTTCGTTCACAAATGTACCTATATCTCTATATAATAATACACTGAGTAGCGTGGTTAATGAATGATGAGATGCTGTTTTTTCTGTACAGAGTGAATCAAGTGAATTATGCCAAGTACTGCCCATACAGTGGGGTTGGGGGCCCAGATCTACACAGGGGCCCACCAGGGGATTTCCCTGTTACCCTGTGGGCCAGTCCAAGCCTGCCTCAGTATACTGCAGACCCCCTCCTAGATTATAATGTAGTCCCCTCATAGAACATAATCCAACCCCCTCAGGGTATAATGCAGCCCCTTCAGAGTATAATGCAGACCCCCACTGTATAATGCAGCCCCCTAAAAGTATAATGCAACCACACACAGTATAATGCAGCCCCTCCAGAGAATAAAGCAGCCCCCTCACAAACACACAAAATATAGTGCAGTCCCCACACACACCCAGTATAGTGCAGCCCCACACACACACAGTATAGTGCAGTCCGCCCACACACACAGTATAATGTAGCCCCCACATACTCATTATAGTGCAGCCCCCCTCTCACAGTATAATTATTATTATTATTATTATACATTTTTATAGCGCCATTTATTCCATGGTGCTTTACATGTGAATACGGGGCAAATATAGACAAATACATTAAACATGAGCAGATAACAAGGCACACGAGTACATAAGGAGGGAGGACCCTGCCCGCGAGGGCTCACAGTCTGCAGGGGGTGGGTGAGGATACACTAGGAGAGGGAAGAGCTGGCTGTGCGGCTGTTCAGTAGGTTGAGGATCACTGCAGGCTGTAGGCTTGTCGGAAGAGATGAGTCTTCAGGTTCTTTTTGAAGGTTTCTATGGTAGGCGCAAGTCTGATGTGTTGGGGTAGAGAGTTCCAGAGTATGGGGGAAGCACGGGAGAAGTCTTGGATGCGGTTATGGGAAGAAGAGATGAGAGGGGAGTAGAGAAGGAGGTCTTGGGAGGATCGGAGGTCGCGTGTAGGTAGGTACCGGGAGACCATGTCACAGATGTATGGAGGAGACAGGTTGTGGATGGCTTTGTATGTCAGTGTGAGGGTTTTGAACTGGAGTCTCTGGGCGATAGGAAGCCAGTGAAGGGCTTGACACAGGGGAGAGGCTGGGGAATAGCGGGGGGACAGGTGGATTAGTCGGGCAGCAGAGTGTAGGATGGATTGGAGTGGTGCCAGAGTGCTAGAGGGGAGTCCAGAGAGTAGGAGGTTGCAGTAGTCGAGGCGGGAGATGATAAGGGCATGCACTAGCGTTTTTGCAGTGTTGCGGTCAAGGAAAGCACGGATCCGGGAAATATTTTTGAGTTTGAGACGACAGGAGGAGGCAAGGGCTTGGATATGTGGCTTGAATGAGAGGGCAGAGTCGAGGATCACCCCGAGGCACCGGGCGAATGGGACTGGGGATAGTGAGCAGCCATTGACATTGATGGATAGGTCTGGTGGAGGGGTAGAGTGAGATGGGGGAAAGATGATGAATTCTGTTTTGTCCATGTTCAGTTGTAGAAAGCGAGCAGAAAAGAAGGCTGAAATGGCAGACAGACAGTGCGGGATTTTGGTAAGCAAGGAGGAGAGGTCAGGTCCGGAGAGGTAGATCTGCGTGTCGTCAGCGTAGAGATGGTACTGCATACCGTGGGATTCTATGAGCTGTCCCAGGCCGAAAGTGTAGATGGAGAAGAGTAGGGGTCCTAGAACAGAGCCTTGAGGAACACCGACTGACAAGGGGCGAAGTGAGGAGGTGGTGTGGGGGAGGGTGACACTGAATGTTCGGTCTGTCAGATATGACGAGATCCAGGAAAGGGCCAAGTCTGTGATGCCAAGGGATGAGAGGATTTGTAGCAAAAGGGAGTGGTCAACAGTGTCAAAGGCAGAAGACAAGTCCAGGAGAAGGAGGACAGAGTAGTGTCGCTTGCTCCTGGCAGTTAGTAGGTCATTGGTGACTTTAGTTAGGGCAGTTTCAGTTGAGTGATGGGAACGGAAGCCTGATTGTAACCGATCAAAGAGGGAGCAGGAGGAGAAGTGGGAGGACAGTTCAAGATGGACGTGTTGCTCCAGCAATTTGGAGGCATAAGGGAGAAGAGATAGAGATAGATATAATGTAGCCCTCACACACACAGTATGGTGCAGCCCCTACTCACAGTATAATGCATTTCCCCACATATACAGTATAATGCAGCCCCCACACACAGTATAGTGCAGCAGACACACACACAACACAGTTTATTGTAGTCCTTCCACAAAGTATAGCGCAGTAAGCACACACACATACACTACTTACCTCTAATCCTCGATCCCCCGTTGCTCTCGCTTCTGCAGAGTGCATCATCAGCTCCACTGCTGGCACACGCTGAGTCACATGCAGAGGGGGAGTGATAGGAGAGGGAGCGTCACATAATGCACGCTCCTCCATCACTGCTTTCAACTCTTATTCAGGAGTAGCAGGGGCCCAAGGCAGCTGCCTGGTTTGCCTGCCCCTAATGCCGGCCCTGCCTCCTCCCCACAGCACCATGCTTTTGGGCCCACATCGCCTCAAAATATGAAATCTCCCATGAGAGGGATCATAGAGGACTGGGAATCAGGTGATGCACTCTCCTTGAGGGGCCCTCCTAACATATCTTAGGCTACGTTCACATTAGCGTCATGCGACGCAGCGTCGCCGACGCAACGCACGACGCATTGGAAACGCACGCAAAAACGCACCTTTTTTGACGCAAGCGTCGGACGGATGCGTCGTAAAACGCAGCGTTTTTGGTGCGTTTTTGTTGCGTTTTTACAAAAAACGCAGCGTTTTACGACGCATGCATTGTCAAACACTGATTAGATCTTTACACACAATTTAGTGTCTAGACACTAGATAACACCACCAATGAATAGAAGAGGGTGGGTTTAGTGTCTAGACAATCGATAATGCCACCAATGGGTAGATGGGGGTGGGTATTAATGTAATAGTGGTATATATACCCCGGCATACATTATTTCCAACCATAGAGCATCAAGATGGATCGTCCCATGGAGAGTATCTACCTCACTTTTCAGCTGGAATTAGCCCTTGCTATAGCTTATGCTTTTGCCTGTCATGAACAGAGGAGAAGAGACAAACTACGGAGAAGGAGTCGTCGGCGTTTTTGGCTACACCCTATAGTGGAAGTCCGAGAGAGTCGTGGAGCCTACCATTGTCTGTTTGGCGAATTAAATGAGAACCAGGACAAATACTTCGAATACACCAGGATGTCAAAAGACAGCTTCCGATATCTGCTGCGTCTGGTGGAAGGAACCATTTCCAGGCAGGACACGCAGCTCCGTAAATCGATTTCCCCTGAGGAACGTCTGCTGGTGACTCTACGGTACGTAATGGAATGTGAAGGATTTATATGTTCTTGCCATTTTTTAAAGTAACGTGTTTTGTTTTTGTGGGGTGGGGGATTGTAATTAAAAATGAAAAATTCTTTCATACCAATTTAATTAATTATATTTATTTATTTATCTTCTTGTCAGTTTCCTGGCTACCGGAGAGACATTGAGATCACTGCATTTCCAGTTTCGGATTGGAGTCTCAACACTGTCGGGTATTATTGCCGACACTTGCCGCGCATCGTGGGACAACCTCCGGGAGGAATTTTTACCCATCCCTACAAGAGAAATATGGCTTGCCAACGCCCAAAAATTTGAACAAGTGTGTTCTTTCCCTAACTGTATTGGAGCCGTGGATGGGAAGCACATTAGGATTACCAAGCCTTCAAGAAGTGGATCTCTTTTTTTTAATTATAAAAAATACTTTTCCACCGTGCTGATGGCAATTGCAGGTGCGGACTGCAGGTTTCTCGCTGTGGACATTGGAGCTTTTGGTCGTGCAAATGATTCACGGACATTTAAGGAGTCTGATATGGGCCGAAGATTGTACAATAACAATTTTAATTTCCCCCAGCCACGACCTCTTCCCAACACCGATGGCCCGGCCCTGCCATTTGTTGTTGTTGGTGATGAGGCTTTTCAAATGAGTGGCAACCTACTTAAACCTTACTCAAGTCGTGGGTTGGACCGCACCAAAACTATATTTAATTACAGACTGTCCAGGGCCAGAAGAACTGTGGAGTGCGCCTTTGGCATCCTGGTCTCCAAATGGCGTATCTTAGGATCCGCCATAAATTTGAAAATTGAGACAGTGGATGAGGTGGTGAAGGCGTGTGTGGTTCTCCACAATTTTATTATTGATAAAGAGAGAGTCAACGTGGAACTTGATGAACCCATACCAAATCCATTGCCTGATTACCAAGCTCATCCTCTGCGGACAACTTTGGAGATTGCTCATATGAGGGACCAATTTGCTGCATACTTTGTTTCTGATGTTGGCCGTGTTTCATGGCAAGATCAAATGGTTTAATTCTTCGTGTTATGATGCCATGTAAACACCGTGTAGTCCATGTCATTTAACCATCCTATGTTTGGTTATTGTTATAATGTCCCCTGATTTTCTAATGCGTTGTGTTTTGAAATAAAGTTCTTGTGCCTTTCCGTTTTCACCAAACAAATCTCCCATACGTTTTTTCATAGTAATAGAATTGTAAAATCCAATATTGAAAGTAATGTGTGTCACACAAAATTTGTGTGTTCCATAGTTTTGACGTATAATAACATAATCGGCTCCCACCTTGTCAACCATTTTTAATCCTGCAGACTATTTGCATATGGAACCTGGCTTGACAAGGAGGGAGACGATCATGTTTGCAAAACTCTACAGAGTTAACACTATTGTACTCAGGATGCTAGAATTTGTCCAGAGTAAAATAGTGGCGACACTGTGAACATTGCTTCCACCTCACCTGACCAATAATCTTAAGGTACATTAATAAAAGTATTATCCAACGATACCGACCAGTGATACGACTGGATCGAGATCGTTGTTTAGTTGTCGCGTGGTTGCTGGAGAGCTGTCACACAGACAGCTCTCCAGCGACCAAAAAAGAGCAAGTCCCGTGTAATCTGGGTAAAAGCGCTTTGCCATAATCACGATGTTTACCATTGTAAATGTAATTTTAAAAATTACAAAAAAACCTTACACTCCGGTGTGTGAAACGTCCATCGCCGTCAACTTCCCGTACTGTGGCAGCCCTAAAGCACAGCACAGCGTTTATTATTAAGTCAACGGTGTGCTCAGCTTTACGGGCGGTAATCACAGTGTCAGTGCGGAAAGATGACGGCGAGGGACGTGGTAGACACCTTTTTATATTTGTGGGGTATTGTTCACTTTTTATTTGAGTGTTTAAAACAGTGCACTAGTAAACCCAATATTCCCTTGTTTAAAACAAAGACATCGCTGGATTGGTGTCTAACTCGCCAATCCAACAATGACAGCGTCTGATCAGTTACCCAAAAAAAATTCCAAATCATTCGCTGACACCAAAAAACTCACAGCAGGGGCTCAATCGTTTTACGATTTCAGAAAAGATAACGTTGGTTACACATAAAAAACCAACTTTATCTATACTGAAATCGTTGTGTGATGGTACATTGTAAACTTGACATATTGAGCAATGCTGTTTGTGTTTGTAACATCTGAGTACAATGAGCGACAGCCCTATAAAAAAAGGAAAAAAAAAATTGATACAATATTGTCACACATTGCACATCAGGTGTTTCAAAGACAAGATTTGTGTGTACGGCGCAAGGTGTGATTTGGTGCAAACTTTATTTGAGACAATAAAAACCAAATTTTTTTTGAAAAAATATAACAAATTTATTTAGGGTCCAAAAATAAAATTGGGGAAAATGTTTTTATGGGGTACCAATATCCGCAACTAAAGGGGATTCATATCCCACAGTTTTTTGGGGTGTAAAGGAGACCGAGGAGGAGGACGAGGGGGAGGAAGCAGCATACTCTATCACACTAGACGGGATGCCGACATCAATCCAGGCAGTGGATGGTGGCGAGACTTGGAAAGTAGCAGGTGAGGGAGGAGGAGGGACGACCAGTGTCCTTGGCTGGCTACTCCGGCTCCGGGTCGACCCAGGCTGTGTTGATGGTGTACTCCTCGTTGACCCAGGCTGGGTACTGGGTGTACTCCGTGTAGACCCAGCCTGGGTACTTGGTGTGCTCCGGGTCGACCCGGGGTGTTTTCTGGTGGTACTTTTGGGAGCAGCCATAGCCAAGGACGTAGTGCTTGTTGTCGTCGTCGTCTTCTTCTTTTTCCTCCTCTCTCCCTCTGGGTGGGGGTCGGCTTCCCGTCTGTGTCCCCTTGAAGGCCTGTCAGGCTCAGAACTTTGGGGCTCTGTTCTGTGGTGGCGGTGGCGGTGGCCCTCGGCACGCGGAGCTCTGTGGTGGTGCTCTGCAGCAGGAGTCGGAGTCATGGCAGCCAGCGATGGTACTGCGGGCATATTTGTCGCTGACTGCATGACCCGAGCCTGCTGCAGAGCACTGACATATAAATTGTTGCAGCCCTGCATGAACGAAATCTGGAGTTCCGGCGTAAGATGTTCAACCATGCCGTTGTGAATGGCAGTAAAAAAATGTTTGGCCGGCCTCGAGAGATCCGTTTCGATGTTTTCAAGACGCCGTTCGATATTGCACATTTTATCGCACAGTGCCTTGAAACCATTCTGAAATACGGTGCTCAGATGTAAAAATTCGGACATGGGCGCCCTGTCCGAGGCCCGCTGACGCTGTCGGGAAGACCCAAAGGAAGGAGCGACAGAGGCCTCGGCCAGGGGAACATCTGATGGACCGGCTGCCGATTCGCCAGATTGTGTTGGTGCAGACCTGCTCTCGCTGTGGGATGGCTGCGACTGTTCAGATGGCGCTTCACAAAGGACCGCTCTTGAGGGTCGGACAGTCTCGCGGGTGCTGCTGTGTGTTCTGTGAAAACATAAGGAAACCATTAGTATACAAAATATCACATTTCACATGCGTCATTAAACTTTACCGCCAGGTATCCATTGCCGCCATGAATATTAAATTATTTTTAATATTGACACTGCATATGCACCATCAATATTAAAAAAATAGGTATTTATTTATTTCTAAATAGTCACCCATGGTTGTGGTTTGCAACGCCAGACAATTATGCTTACGTTGGAACTGCCATGACGTCACGGTCATGTGACCGAGACGTCATCACAGGTCCTGCGAGCTGAGCAACCATGGGAACATAACCTGCCTTGCAGTTGAAGGTATGCCGTATCTATTATATTTTACTTTTTTGTGTATAAAAAATCGTGGATACACATGTATAGCCACTATACTACTCCACTATTAAATATTGGCTGGGCTTGGCCAATCTACTATTTTTATGTATACTTCAGATTTTAGTGAAATTGCTAAAAGTCAAGCTCACCATTGTTGTAATCCCAGAAGGGAGCCGCTGTGTCAAGTGTGAGAAGACCAGAAATGAATTACAAATTCAAGGTCAACGAGGTGTGAAAAGTAAAAACAAAATTCACTTTAATCAAAAGCAGAGGATGAAACATCTGCACAATACAATAAAAATACTATCTACGCGTTTCAGGTCTGATGTTCCCTGTCACCTGAAACGCGTAGATAGTGTCTATTGCATTGTGCTGATGTTTCATCCTCTGCTTATGATTGAAGTGGATAAAAGTATGTATTTTTTACTTTTCACACCTCGGTGAACTTGCCTTTTTTTCTTCATTTCTATACTTGGGACTTGCCAAAATAAATGGCTGGGCAATAAGCAACGTGGCTGGAATGTAGTATGTGAATATGCATGTTGTAAAAACTAGGTGTGTGCATAGGTACTATACTTACTCTCTGCTTTCAAGGACCGGTCGCAAGAACTGCAGTATACGGTTATACTTGTACACCGAGGTCCTTGAAGCGGCAGCACCACTACGAGTCTGTCCCTCCTTTTTCAGGCCCCTCCGGAAACGGTCCTTCATGGAGCGCCATCTGGTCTTCAATTGTTTAACTGTGTATTAAAAATAAAAAATAAAAAAGGTTTTAGATAATATATTGAAAACGATTACGCAACCGTGTGCAATCCCAATAGAAGACATCACAGACGGTTGTGTAATCCTGGCATGATGGGTCACAGCAGCATTTTGGAAATACTTACGGAAACTAGCTTTAGCCTTGGAGGAAGCGCTGTCGAAGCCATCCCACAGCGATTGTGCCACCTCCAACCACAGACGCCGCAATATGCCCTGGTCCGCGTGCTGGGGGTCACGGCTGTCCCACAACGGGCCCCGTGCTTCTATTGATGCCACCATAAGGTCGATATTAAGTGGCTCATCCATGGCCCGTTGTGAAACCTAAAAAAAAATAGAAAATATTAATGTTTGAAAGGTAAAAAAAATTGTCCCTACCTCCTCCACCGCCACCTACTACACACAACACCACAACCTCCCACCACCCCCCATATCCACAAAAAATAAAAAAATAAAAAAAATAATAGGTTTGAAAGAAATACTTACGCTCCGTCCTGCAACCACAGCTTGGCCCCGTGGTCCCTGCTGCTGCTCCCTCTGTTCCTCCTGGTCCTCCTCCTCACTTGAAGAAGCCTGCAAAATAGTTTACCAAAAAGTTGAGTGACCCATCTGCAAATGACAGCGAATATAGTAAGCAATAGTAGATCATGGACTCACCGGACTCCTCAGCGGTGGGGTATTGCTGGAATCACTGCCGCTGGCCATGACTAATAATGCAAGTCTGAAATAAAGAACAAAAAAACATTGATACTATGCTCCTATGCACAATCCAGCAATAAATAAAAAAAAAAAAAAAGTCATTTAAACCACAAAGAACATTGCACTCCAACTGAACTAACGCTGAGCAAACAACACTGCCACATTGATTAAATTAAAGAAACAATGGCAGAGACAACCCAATGGCAGAGTACAAAAGCCTAAAGATAAGAAAACTAATCTACAACAGACCCAATGTAGTAATCACAAAAAAGGTTTTTGTTTTTTGTTTTTTAAAAGTACAGAATGCACGGAGCAACACAAAAAACACAATATTTTTTTTGGAAGTAATACATTAACAACACCCAAAAATTAAGGGCATAAACATTAATAACACACCGTACTTTACAATAAAACAGACAGGGCCGGAGACAATAAAAGGGCATACAACGCCATACATCACAACCATAAACATACAACAATGTCTTTACACAACCACAGTGCTGAACATAATACACATCTTGCAATAAAAAATTAATAAATGTAATAAAAGGGCGCAGAATCATTCTATACTACCATACTTTAATATAAAACCGACAGGGCCGGAGACTATTAAACGCCATCATATAACGCAAGAATAAAACATGACAACTGAATTAAAAAAACACCACCAAACCAAAAAATGGAAACGAAAAATCTATCCTAGAAAGAACAATAATCAAGGCCGCAGACAATGAAACGCCATCCTATACAACGCCATACATCACAACCAGACTAAAAATACCACAATATCTTTAACCACAATGCAGAATATAAAACACAACTTGCAAAAATAATTTTAAAAAACATGTAGAAAATGCAGAGAATCATTCTATACTTACATCTCTGGACAGCGGATGAGAAGACTGTAGTAGGAGTAGATGTACTCTGTAGTGTAGCCTGCAGCAGAAGTGACAAACAATCCAACATTTTCTTTATATATGGGGGATGTTTTTCTCACTGTTTGCACTGTCTAGACACTGTCTAGACACTTTTTTGTTTCTTTTTATCTAACGACGCATGCGTCGCACAACGCACGCAAAACGCACACCCGCGACGCAAGTGCGTCGTCAATACATTTCAATGGGAAATTATAACGCATTGACGACGCACGAGCGACGCAAGTGCGACGCGCGCGTTTTTTTGACGCTACAAAAATGCTACATGTAGCGTCTCCGACGCCACCCAGGTGCGGTGAAACGACGCATGCGTCGTGCGTTTTACCGAAAACGCACGACAACGCAACGCATGCGTCCCCAATGATAAAGATAGGGGCGCATGACGCATGCGTTGCCGTGCGTCGGCGACGCTGCATCGCGTGACGCTAATGTGAACGTAGCCTTATAACTCCAGCAATGAAGAGGACAGGACTGATTTTACATAGACTCTCTGGAAAAGGATCATGATACCACTAGATCCCATATAGCTGTGTTGCACCAGATAACGCTATCACATTAAAAGACTTTAAAAGACCTCCAGGTGCAACTGGAGGACATTGATAATAGGGACAGGAGAGGCAACATTAGCGTGAGAGGAGTCCCAGAATCTAAGGACCTGGAGAATCCTAGATTAATTCTCCAAGAGATCTTTAATTCAGTCCTTGGTGACCCACGTTCTACACATACTAAATTTGACAGAGCCCACCGTGCTCTACAACCTAAAGGATCATCACCATACCCTAGTGACATTATCTGTTGTCTCCATGATTATGAAATCAAGGAAAAGATCATGACAATGGCCAGGTCACAGAAAGAGATACAGGTGCTTCTCACAAAATTAGAATATCATCAAAACTTTATTTCAGTTCTTCAATACAAAAAGTGAAACTCATGTATGATATAGAGTCATTACAGAGTGATCTATTTCAAGTGTTTTTTTTCTGTTAATGTTGATGATTATGGCTAACAGCCAATGAAAACCCAAAAGTCATTATCTCAGTAAATTAGAATACTTTATAACACCAGCTTGAAAAATGATTTTAAAATCCAAAATGTTGACCTACTGAAATGTATGTTCAGTATATGCAGTCAATACTTGGTTGGGGCTTCTTTTGCATCAATTACTGCATCAATGTGGTGTGACATGGAGGCGATCAGCCTGTGGCACTGCTGAGGTGTTATGGAAGCCCAGGTTGCTTTGATAGCAGCTTGTCTGCATTGTTGGGTCTGGTGTCTCTCATCTTCCTCTCTCAATACCCCATAGATTCTCTATGGGGTTAAGGTCAGGCGAGTTTGCTGGCCAATCAAGCACAGTGATACTGTTGTTTTAAACGAGAGATTGGTTCTTTTGGCAGTGTAGACAGGTGCCAAGTCCTGCTGGAGAATTATATTTCCATCTCCAAAAAGCTTGTCAGCAAAGGGAGCATGAAGTGTTCTAAAAATTTCCTGGTAGACGGCTGCGCTGACTTTGGTCTTGATAAAACACAGTGGACCTACACCAGCAGATGATATGGCTCCCCAAACTATCACTGATTGTGGAAACTTCACACTAGACCTCAAGCAGGAAATACCCCAAAGTGACACCATTCTAAAAACTGCACCCCTCAAGGTACTCAAAACTACATTAAAGAAGTTTATTAACCCTTCAGGTGCCTCACAGAAATTTTTGGAATGTGAAAGGAAAAAATAAACATTTACATTTCTTTCACAAAAATGTTCTTTATACCTAATTTATTTTTACTTTCGCAAGAGTAACAGGAGAGAATGGACCATTCATTTTGTTGTGCAATTTCTTCTGAGCATGCCGATACCCCATATGTGGGGGAAATCTACAGTTTGGGCACACAGCAAGGCTCAGAAGGTAAGGAGCGCCATTTGACTTTTTGAATGTAAAATATGCTGGAATAATTAGCAGTTGCCATGTCGTGTTTGGAGAGCCCCTGATGTGCCTAAACAGTGGAAACCCCCAACAAGTGACACCATTTTGGAAACTAGACTCCTTATGGAACTTATCTAGCTGTTTATTGAGCACCTTGAACACACAGGTGCTTCACACAAGTGTCGGGATCACACTCAGTCGGAGCAGCCTTTGGAAGTGGGGAATCACCAGAATTAATACACAAGACACGTCTTGTATAGTGTATCACTGGGAAGTCTCTGAAGCACGCCTGCCTTCAAAGTGCTATCCCTTCTTTATATAGTTGTTTCAGTAGGTTTAGTGGTTATACAAGTTTTGCATGTTTAAACAAAGAGACAAAACAGGAAAGAAAGAAAAGAAAAGAAAACAGTTTCGTGGGCGGCAGTTTCACAACAAACAGTACAAAGGCAATTCCACAGACAAGAAAAACAGGATTTCATACTATAGCTAAAATGTCCTTGAATGGACAGGTCAATATTTATCACAAATTCTTTTTTTTTATTTTTGTTCATTGAGGTAATCATTTTTGTTCTGCTCTTCACAATCCCCCCTTTGACATATTCCATTCAAAACCTTGTCGATCATTTTAGTCATTCTTTTTGTGATATTACAAAAAAAAACTTTATATTCTCGCATCCATTACACAAAATTTATTTGTGCATACCGAGATACCCTTGAGTACAACCTTGAATAATACATATATAATTACAATAACCATAACTGTATGTATTAGGCTTTGCATAATCCCGATAACCCACCCACCGATCCCTCTGAACCAATTGGCCGGGTTAAGAAAAGAAAAGGTATCTGACCACCAGCTATCCTTATTTTGGTCATTGTCTTTGTCATACTGATCCCTGAGTCGTTGTACGTCTTTTAATTTAAATCTCATACTCATAGTACTATTCGGGTCTATATAATGACAGCAGGTGGGTCCGATGATTTGACACATACCCCCTTGTGAGGCAGTTAGGTAATCCAATACCAGGGTATGTTGGTTAGTGACTATTATAAGCTGATTCTGTACAGCTATACTAGTATTTAATATGTCCAATATATCCCAAATCTGATCATCTAGATAATCCGTGGCTCTAACTAATTTATCCCACATTTGTGTTAACATAGGATAAATAAAAATGGTACTAGCAATTTTGTTGGGAATTCCCATTTGTACTATATGCGGCCTCCCCGAGGGACGTGGTGAGTTATCTGCAGCTCTTTTATACAGTGTGTGCTTGGGCACGGCTTGCATATTCACTTGTTTATTTGAAATTATGAAAGTAGCCGGGGTTAGGCGTCCTAATGTACAAGTACCCTTTATACCTACGGGAAGCCATTTATATGTTCCTTCTCCGCATGTCCAAAATGTACCCTCAGGCAGATCCCACAAAGCTGAGTGCTGCAATACCAATCTGTGAGCCAAATCCACAAAACTAGATACATTCTGAAGCATACACCAAGAGGGTTTTTGTCCCAAGGGGCTACAGTACCCGGCTGCGGGATTCCCACATACATGCATTCCGTTGACATACTCATTGGATTCATTACAAACCAGGTTCCCCGGCTTACTTGTACAACTGTCTGCATCACCTTGGGGGAACAACTCAGAATGTTCCCATTTTCTATTATGTATGTATCTTTCCAATACTGTAGGTTTGAAAGCATCAGAGGAAGGGGTGGTTGTACTGAAACTGAGCTGTAGATTTTCAGTGGGGACCTGTCCTAAATCAGTTAATCCAGTCTTATTCCTAGGTACCCATTTTCCTCCCTTGAATGCTAAATATTGTAAGTTGTCTATTTTTCCTGTAAGATTGCCCTGCCACCAAGGAAATTCTACCCATCCCACAATTGGTATGGCGATTGTAGTATTCCATAGTCTAGTATTGCCAGGTTGGTTGTTGGCCAGGTTGTCTGAACAATTAGGCCAAGCGAATATTTCTTCAGCTGACACGGGAACTGCTAGAAAAGGTATACTTGTGGCTGATACTGGTGAATGGGTACAGATCCAACAATCTGCCAGGGGTTGCGTATTATTTAACAAGTCATGCACTAATTTTCTATGATGTTGTACGAATCTATTGTTCAAAGGGGCTAGAGAATTCAGTCTTTCCCATGCCTCCGTTGAGGTTAACATTATTAACATCAATATCATGAGTCTTATACTGCTTTTTTGCAATGGCTTGCATGTATCCATGATGCCTTTCCTTCAAGCTTGACTGCTGTTGGAGTTGTTAACAGGACTTGGAAAGGTCCGTCAAATCTCGGTTCCAGAGTCTTTCTGGTGTGTCTTTTCATGTAGACTTGATCACCAGGTTCCAACTTGTGGCCTCCTTCGAGATTTTCTGGATCTGGAAGGGAAGCAAAAACTTGCGAATGCACTTTAGTTAAACGTTTTTGTAATTCTTGTACATAAGCAGTTAAAGTCTCAGTATTCAACATCAGTTGTTGTGGAAAATAACAACCCAAATTTGCTGCTCTACCAAAAAGAATCTCATGTGGTGACAGCTTAGCCTTCCCCCTTGGGGTGTTTCGGATGGAATACAGGGCAAGTGGTAGACACTCGGTCCAAGGCTTTCCTGTTTCTGCCATGGCCTTCTGGATTTTTAATTTTATTGTCCCATTTAATCTTTCCACTTTACCTGAACTCTGTGGATGATATGGAGTGTGAAACTGGTTTTCTACTCCCAACATTTTCATAACATTCTGGAATATTTCCCCAGTAAAATGGGTACCTCTATCTAACTCGATCACCTCAGGCATGCCGTAACGGGGTATCAGTTCATGTGCTATTTTAATGGCAGTAGTTTTTGCTGAGGCTTTACGAACTGGATAAGCCTCTGGCCACCCTGAGAACATGTCCACACACACAAGCACATATTCGTATCCATTGTACCTAGGAAGTTGGATGTAGTCGATCTGGAGTCTTTGAAAGGGATACAGTGGTCTTACATGATGCTTGGTTGGGGTTTTAATGGCCTGACCTGGATTGTGTGCCAGGCATATAGCGCATGCAGCACACATGTTCCGAGCAAAATTACCAAAGCCTGGAGCCAACCACCTTTCTTTTACCTTGAGCGTCATACCATTTGCCGACACATGCGTGGGTAGGTGGAGGTCACTTGCCACTGCGGGGTACCAGGCTCTGGGTAAACACAACAAAGTTCCTTTTTTCCATAATCCTTGCTGATCTTCTGCCCCTTTTTTCTGCCACTGCCCTCGTTCTTCGTAGTCTTCCTGTTTCTGAGCTTCCTTCAATCTTTCCTCATCATCTTCAGAGCTATCTAGTGTGTGGGCATGATGTAAGGGTTTACGTGCTGCCTGTTTTGCTGCCTTATCGGCTTTATCGTTACCCCTGGCTTCCTCGGTGTCGAGTCTCACATGTGCAGCTACCTTTATCACCGCTATTTCTTTAGTTTCTTGTGCTGCCTCCAGAATCTGTCTAATGAGGGAGGCATGTTTAACAGGTTGGCCTGAAGCAGTCATATAACCTCTGGCTCTCCATATTACGCCAAAATCGAAAATAATGCCATGTGCATATCTAGAATCAGTGTATATGTTTGCTGTCTGATCTTTGGCTATTTTTAGAGCTTCAACTAATGCCGTAAGTTCTGCTTCTTGTGCAGACTGATTAGCAGGGAGAGGTTCTGCTTTCAGCACTTCATGCTGAGTTACTACCGCATAACCTGTATGAAATTGTCCATTCATATCTGCATATCTACTGCCATCTATGAAAAGTTCAAATGTAGCATTACAGAGTGGCTTGTCACGTACATTACATAAGCCCTGAGTCTCTTGTTCCATTAATTGTACACAATCATGCATTGACTTTGATGGGTCAAAGGAGTTGGAGAGTGCAGTTTCCTCAGGTATGGTACCCCCCTCAGACTCTAAAGGGAGCAAAGACGCGAGATTAAGAGTCTGAATCCTGGCAAAGGCAAAGTAGTAGGGAACATTGGAGACGGAGATGTCTGGCCATTGAAATATGTTTAGGTTGGACCTGGTTAAGAATGCCATGTACATCATGAGTGGTCTGAACTAGAAGTGGGTGATCAAGAACAATCTCAGAAGCTTTATCTAATAACAGTGAAATTGCGGCTACTACTCTTACACAAGAAGGTGCGGCTCTAGCTACAGGGTCCAGATGAGCTGATATGTATGCCACAGGTCTCTGTTTGTTTCCATGTTTTTGTGTGAGCACCCCTGTAGCATGTGAGGATATCTCAGCTGCCATCAATTGAAAAGGTTTAGTGTAGTCTGGGAGTCCCAAAGCCGGAGCTGATACCAGTGCTGTTTTCAAAGAGGAAAATGACTGTTTAGCCTCTTCACTGAGTGAATATGGTGTGTTGGCAATACAGTCATATAAAGGCTGCATGAGTTGACTTGCATGTATGATCCACTGTCTACAGTGTGAAACAATACCTAGGAAAGCACGCAGCTGTTTGTGATTCCTGGGTTCAAGCATGTTACGTATGGCTTCCGTACGTTGAGGTGTGAGGTGTCTGATGCCCTGTGATATGCAGTGACCTAAAAACACGACTGTTTGTTGACAAGCCTGGAGTTTCTGTCTATTTACTTTACAGCCTTCTTGCGCTAGGAAAATTAAGAAATTAACAGTTGAGGTAACTGCCGTCTGCTCATCAGGGCAACAAATAAGTAAGTCATCTACATACTTTAGAATGACTACTCCTGGTTCTGGGATGAAATTTTTTAGCACGATCTGCATTGCTTCAGAGTACAAAGTTGGTGAGTGTACCATACCTTGTGGCAATCTTGTCCATGCTAATTGTTTACCCTTGAATGTAAAGGCAAACAAATGCCAACAGTTCTTATGTAGTGGCACAGAAAAAAATGCGTTTGATAAGTCAATTACCGTAAAATATGCAGCAGTGCTGAGAATTTGAGACAGTAAGGTATAAGGATTCGGTACCACAGGGGTGACCGGTGCCAAAACCTTTAAATGTGAGCTTTGGCCAACGCCTGAATTTTACCATCATACCCTTCTGCATATGTAACCTTTGAGGATATATTGTCAGGATATGGTAAAAAGTCCTGATTTAAAATGGAGGATGTTGCTCCCGTATCTATCAGAAAAGGTACATTTTTACCCTCAACTTCAACTTGTATTATTGGTCTTCTAGAAGGAAGAGAGACCTGCATAACTTTCAGTCATTCTGAGCTGTCTGTTTGATCAGGCACTGGGTTATTTATCCTATTTTTGGGTACAAAGGTTCCTGAATCTATATCTGTTTTTCTCTTCCTACATTCCCTTTGGAAATGTCCTGGCTTCTTACAGTAATGACAAGCAAACTTTTGATTAGCAGAGCCAGTATTAGCCTGTGCAATTCTTACTGGCTTAGAATTTTCTCTTAAGTCCATTTCTATCCCTACAGCTTTCTGTCTAGCCAGGTGTGGGTCTTCCAAGGTTCTCCAATCAGGGGTTGCGGCCTTAAGCTTTTCCTTCACTTTTGGAGACAATCCATCTATAAAGGTTTTTGTAACTAACCTCATCATTCCTGGAGCGGTTAGATCCATGCCTTCATCTCTGAAATTATTTTCTACACTTAGATAATATTCGTCTACTGATTGTCCAGATTTCTGAGCCACCACTCCCGTTGTTCCTCTCTGCCTCTGTCTCTCCCTCATGAAAACCATTAAGTGATCTACAAATTGTGTACCTGATTCTATCGTTTGTAAGGCACCATCTCCTGCTTGGGGCCTATGTACCTGTAGATTTGCTAATAGCTCCTGGAAGAGTCCAGGAGTCATTTTCATTCTACATAATTCTTCTCCATCTGCCCAAACTCCAGCGTGAGTCTGCATAATTTGCTGTATATATTGTGCAAATCTAACTGGACACTGGGTGGGATCTGGTGCGTTATGCAAGAGAGACATGCCTTCAGCGGGGGACCAAGGGAAATATTGTCGAGTTTGGTGATATCTAGTTCCCATTGCTCCGTCAGCACCAGGTTCCCTAAAGGGTCTTGGTACTACCCTAACAGGGGCAAGTACAGCGCCATGTCTAGGTGTACCACAGGCTAGGCAATCATTTCTCCAGTCTGGATTTTGTTGTCCACAGTGCGGACATACCCATCCTCCTGGTCCGGCTAAACTTTGAGGTGGTGTTTGGAGAAAAGATGGGGCATGTGGGTTAAGGTATGGGGGTGGGGTATTTTTAGATTCCACATTTTGTTTTTCTCCACAGCCTGTGGGTCTAATACACCACTTTTTACTGCTTGGATCTGATCTATCCATTTCTTGTCTCTGATTATGCCTTTTTTCCTTTCCTGAATTCCTTCCCATAGTTTTCTACTAAAAGCTTCTGCCCTAGTAACTCCAAACTTACTAAAAATCTTTTTCAGCCCCTTAGTGGCATCTTCACCACTTCTCTCCTTTATGATAGTATAGATATCTAATTCTTCTGGTTCCGACTTTGTTTGCTTATTCCCCATTTTCTTATCCTGAGCTTTCTTGCCCTAGGTGGCGTTTGGGTATGAGAATACCTCGTTACCTTCTTCCTAAGGAGCTAGGATGTCTTTTTCTTGCCCTAGGTGGCGTTTGGGTATGAGAATACCTCGTTACCTTCTTCCTAAGGAGCTAGGATGTTTAAACTGTGTTGATGTAAGAAAATCCTGATTCCTACACCTATAGCAAACAACACAAATGCAACCAGACAGAAAAAGAAAAAGAACATACAACGTATCTTGTCCCAGGCTAATTTATCTGTCCTGGGCTTATACTATCACATACAACGTATTCTTGTCCCAGGCTAATTTATCTGTCCTGGGCTCATACTATCATACACTTATCCGTCACCAGGTTTTTGTCAAAGACAGGATCAGAGATTGAACATAGGCGCGGAGGTCTCCCCGAAAGGACGCAACCACGTTGCCCAGTGGGACAGTCACTTCTTCTGTTTCAACCCCCTGGGCGGCTTATAGGGCTATTCCCAACTTCCACACACCTTCTATTCACATTCACTCTCATTCAATGCCGTACTCCGTGAGGTGATCAATTCCTAAATAGTTCAAGAACCCGAGCTATAGGTATCCTCCTCTACTAGAACTACCCGCTAAAGAACACGACACAGAAAATCTTACGGACAGTGCAGGGCAGATATAAGAGATCTAACAGTGTCTCTTACCTGGCCAGGTTTTTGTTCATCTGCCGTCCATTATCCCAGATTCTCTTTTCGTTCGTATTCTGCCGGTGTTCTTGAAGGAATACACAGACCTCGGGTCCCTGTTCGGGCGCCAGGAAATGTCGGGATCACACTCAGTCGGAGCAGCCTTTGGAAGTGGGGAATCACCAGAAATAATACACAAGACACGTCTTGTATAGTGTATCACTGGGAAGTCTCTGAAGCACGCCTGCCTTCAAAGTGCTATCCCTTCTTTATATAGTTGTTTCAGTAGGTTTAGTGGTTATACAAGTTTTGCATGTTTAAACAAAGAGACAAAACAGGAAAGAAAGAAAAGAAAAGAAAACAGTTTCGTGGGCGGCAGTTTCACAACAAACAGTACAAAGGCAATTCCACAGACAAGAAAAACAGGATTTCATACTATAGCTAAAATGTCCTTGAATGGACAGGTCAATATTTATCACAAATTCTTTTTTTTTATTTTTGTTCATTGAGGTAATCATTTTTGTTCTGCTCTTCACACAAGTTTATAGCATAAAGCCGTGGAATTAAAAAAAAAAATCACATTTTTCCCAAATAAATCTTTTCATGTGATGCTCCACTTCTGTGATGGCTGTGGGGTGGTATTTTTAGGCTGGGAGAGGCCTAATAACCACAGACTTTTCCAGCCTTATAATAATAGCTGTCTAAAAAGTCTAAAAGATAAATTGTGTTTACAGCCCATAGCAACTGATGACAACAGAGCTTTAATTATATCCGGGCTGAGTAAAAATGAAAGCTAATCTCTGCTTACTCTGGTTAAGAATGACAGGATTTTTTAGACAATTTTGATATATTGTATTGAGACACTCATACATTACGTCTTTTATGGCATCCCACTCTAAATCCATGACAGCCTGCTCCACTGACCAAAAGCTACTCTGTGGACCCAATCCAGCGGCCCCTGTTTAAGTCAAGATCCCTGTACAGGTTAAAGGGTGAAGGTAACTCAAAACAAAAAGTTACAGGGCCAAAAAACCTAGGTTCCAGTATCCAGGAAGGGATATTCAACTTGAGTTTCCTGGTAGATAACCACACAAAGTAATTCACACTTAAGGTACCGTCACACATAACGATATCGTAAACGATATCGTTGCTTTTTGTGACGTAGCAACGATATCGTTAAGGAAATCGTTATGTGTGACAGCGACCAACGATCAGGCCCCTGCTGGGAGATCGTTGGTCGCTGAGGAAAGTCCAGAACTTTATTTCGTCGCTGGATCACGTGTGTGACGCCGATCCAGTGATGTCTTCACTGGTAACCAGGGTAAACATCGGGTTACTAAGCGCGGCCCTGCGCTTAGTAACCCGATGTTTACCCTGGTTACCAGGGACCTCGGGATCGTTGGTCGCTCTGCTTTCCGGCTGACCGGCGCTGACAGTGCAGAGGAAAGCAGAGCGCTGGAGGACAGACAGCGGAAGGTAAGTATGTAGTGTTTGTTTTTTTAACGTTTACGCTGGTAACCATGGTAAACATCGGGATACTGCGATACTTACCCGATGTAACCCGATGTTTACCCTGGTTACCGGGGACCTCGGGATCGTTGGTCGCTGGAGAGCTGTCTGTGTGACAGCTCTCCAGCGACCAAACAGCGACGCTGCAGCGATCGGCATCGTTGTCGGTATCGCTGCAGCATCGCTGAGTGTGAAGGTACCTTTAGGGCCGGACCTGGTGACGTTTCCTGTCATTTGTACCTGTCTCCCATGATCTTCCAATTACTCTGAACTGCCCGATACAATGAAGAGAGCGACAAAGCAAAATGTTTTTCCTCAGGAACTCCTAAAGCCCCTCCCCACTAAAAGTACCAAACTGTGGATGGAAGCCATATGCATCAAAGAACGGTGACCTGCCGGTAGATTCTTGGCGATGATTATTAATAGCAAACTTGGCCAACAGTAAGTAAGATGCTCAATCCTTCTGGTTTTCAGAGATAAAACACCTGAGGAAAGTCTCCAAATTCTGATTAGTGCGCTTGATCTGTCCATTCGACTGAGGATAGAAAGCAGAGGAAAGGGACAGCTGTACCCCCAGTCGAGTACAGAACGCTTTCCAGAACAATGGATGCCGATACGGTTGAAAGCAAAGATGGGAGGGAGCATCAACTCATGCTGCCTTTCCCATCATTCCCCCTCTGAGCTTTGTGATGTCTCAGCATAGAGGGCTTGATGGAGCACTGTGTGGTGACCATTATACTGTATGAAGGACTATGTGGTGTCCATAATACTGTATGAAGGACTATGTTGTGACCATAATACTCTATGGAGGACTATGTGGTGCCCATAATACTGTATTGAGGACTATGTGCCCAAAATACTGTATGTGGTACCTATAATACTGTATGGAGGACTGTGTGGTGCCCATAATACTGTATGGAGGACTATATAGGAGGAAAATGACTTTGCAAGGACTGAATAATTGTGAGATATGCTCTTCTGTGACTCTACCGAATATCAACCCCTTTACCCCCAAGGGTCGTTTGCACGTCAATGACCAGGCCAATTTTTACAATTCTGACCACTGTCCCTTTATGAGGTTATAACTCTGGAACGCTTCAACGGATCCTGGTGATTCTGACATTGTTTTCTCGTGACATATTGTACTTCATGATAGTGGTAACATTTCTTTGATAATACCTGCGTTTATTTGTGAAAAAAAATGGAAATTTGGCAAAAATTTGTAAAATTTTAGGGACCACATCTCATTTGAAGTCATTTTGAGGGGTCTATATGATAGAAAATACCCAAGTGTGACACCATTCTAAAAACTGCACCCCTCAAGGTGCTCAAAACCTCATTCAAGAAGTTTATTAACCCTTCAGGTGTTTCACAGGAATTTTTGGAATGTTTAAATAAAAATGAAGATTTAACTTTTTTTCACAGAAAATTTACTTCAGCTCCAATTTGTTTTATTTTACCAAGGGTAACAGGAGAAAATGGACCCCAAAGTTGTTGTACAATTTCTCCTGAGTATGCCGATACCCCATATGTGAGGGTAAACCACTGTTTGGGCGCATGACAGAGCTCGGAAGCGAAGGAGGGCAATTTGACTTTTCAATGCAAAATTGACTGGAATTGAGATGTGACGCCATGTTGCGTTTGGAGAGCCCCTGATGTGCCTAAACAGTGGAAACCCCCACAAGTGACACG
The DNA here is from genome assembly GCF_032444005.1 of Ranitomeya imitator. Taxonomy (NCBI): domain Eukaryota; kingdom Metazoa; phylum Chordata; class Amphibia; order Anura; family Dendrobatidae; genus Ranitomeya; species Ranitomeya imitator. The sequence continues at coordinate 167,299,357 of NC_091284.1, forward strand.
ATTTTCGAAAGTAGACCCCTAAGGAACTTATCTAGAGGTGTGGTGAGCACTTTGACCCACCAAGTGCTTCACAGAAGTTTATAATGCAGAACCGTAAAAATAAAAAATCATATTTTTTCACAAAAATCATATTTTTGCCCCCAATTTTTTATTTTCCCAAGGGTAAGAGAAGAAATTGGACCCCAAAAGTTGTTGTACAATTTGTCCTAATTACGCTGATACCCCAAAGTTGTTGTACAATTTCTCCTGAGTATGCCGATACCCCATATGTGAGGGTAAACCACTGTTTGGGCGCATGGGAGAGCGCGGAAGGGAAGGAGCGCCGTTTGACTTTTCAATGCAAAATTGACTGGAATTGAGACGGGACGCCATGTTGCGTTTGGAGAGCCACTGATGTGCCTAAACATTGAAACCTCCCACAAGTGACACCATTTTGGAAAGTAGACCCCCTAAGGAACTTACCTAGAGGTGTGGTGAGCACTTTGACCCACCAAGTGCTTCACAGACGTTTATAATGCAGAGCCGTAAAAATAAAACAAAAATTTTTTCCCACAAAAATTATTTTTTAGCCCCCAGTTTTGTATTTTCCCGAGGGTAATAGGTGAAATTGGACCCCAAAAGTTGTTGTCCAATTTGTTCTGAGTACGCTGATACCCCATATGTGGGGGGAACCACCGTCTGAGTGCACGGAAGGGAAGGAGCATCATTTGGAATGCAGACTTAGATGGATTGGTCTGCAGGCGTCACATTGCGTTTGCAGAGCCCCTAATGTACCTAAACAGTAGAAACCCCCCACAAGTGACCCCATATTGGAAACTAGACCCCCAAGGAACTTATCTAGATGTGTTGTGAGAACTTTGAACCCCTAAGTGTTTCACTACAGTTTATAACGCAGAGCCGAGAAAATAAAAAATCTTTTTTTTCCCACAAAAATTATATTTTAGCCCCCAGTTTTGTATTTTCCCAAGGGTAACAGGAGAAATTGGACCCCAAAAGTTGTTGTCCAATTTGTCCTGAGTACGCTGATACCCCATATGTTGGGGTAAACCCCTGTTTGGGCACACGGGAGAGCTCGGAAGAGAAGGAGCACTGTTTTACTTTTTCAACGCAGAATTGGCTGGAATTGAGATCGGACGCCATGTCGCATTTGGAGAGCCCCTGATGTGCCTAAACAGTGGAAACTCCCCAATTATAACTGAAACCCTAATCCAAACACACCCCTAACCCTAATCCCAACGGTAACCCTAACTACACCCCTAACGCAGACACACCCCTAACCCGGTATGAGAATAAAGCGTTGTTTTTTGCCTCGTTTTTTTTTTTTACGGTGTTCACTGAAGGGGTTATCTAGTGATATAGTTGTATAGGTGGGGTCGTTATGGACGCGGCGATACTAAATATGTGTACTTTTATTGTTTTTTTTATTTAGATAAAGAAATGTATTTATGGGAATAATATTTTTTTTTTTTTCATTATTTAGGAATATTTTTTTTTTTTTTTTTTTACACATTTGGAATTTTTTTTTTCTTCCTCCCAGGGGGGGACATCACAGATCGATGATCTGACAGTTTGCACAGCAGTGCTCTGAGCAGGCACTTGGTAAGCCACCTCCCTCCCTGCAGGACCCGGATGCTGCGGCCATCTTGGATCCGGGCCTGGAGCAGAGAGGGAGGTAAGGAGACACTCGCAGCAACGCGATCACATCGCGTTGCTGCGGGTCTCAGGGAAGCCCGCAGGGAGCCCTCTCCCTGCGCGATGTTTCCCTGTACCGCCGGCACACCGCGATCATGTTTGGTTAATGTGCCGGGAGCAGTCCATGACCGCTCCTAGCACATTGTGCCGGATGTCAGCTGCGATAGGCACCTGACACCCGGCCGCGATCGGCCATGCTCCCCCCGTGAGCGAGGCCGATCGCTATGACGTACTATCCCGTCGAGGGTCAGATAGGCCCAGGGCACATCGACGGGATAGAACGTCTAAGGTCAGAGTGGGGTTAAGGGTTTTTTTTTGGTCTGGGACCCAAATAGACCTACTGTTATTGGGTCCCATGATTTCTATGTATGCCTCTGATTGACAGTATTAGAAAAGCCCTTCAAAAATGATAGCATACTGTAGCAATAATTGAGAAACGTACAGTAACATAATCCTCCACTCATTATGTAATGATAGTGATTTTTTGGGTTTTGTTATGCCAGGTCAATGTTTGTGCTCAATCCGCTCCTTATCTTTGTAAGTAACACTCATAACACCTATCTTGGTGACAAGAGGTGAATAGTTATGTGTTACAAGTACAGTCTTTTGATTTAGTCCATGATGTGTTGGTTATAATAGCTTCATTTAGTAGCATTCAAAATAATAGAAGTGTGTTCAAAAGCATGAGTTAATAACAAAATCTTTATACTAGTTTTTTATTTCCATGCATTGGGAACATTGCACACTGTTTTCTAATTCAAAACATGAAGAGAAATGTACCGTATATAATTTTTGACTACTTCATAGAAAATGACAAAAAATGAACTTTGTGCTGTTCTACAAAATAGCAGTGTGTGCATTTGTCTTAACAAAATCATAATATGTACTATTTTTATGACAATTTAGCATTCCTGTGAATCACTAACCTAATATTTAGTTGTATATCCACAGTTTTTTAGAACTGCTTCACATCTATGTTGCATAGAGTCAACCAACTTCTGGCACTTGTCAACTGTTATTCCAGCCCAGGATGCTTAGATTACATCCCACATTTTTTGGCATTGTTGGCTTTGCCTCAGAAACGGCATTTTTGATGTCACCCCACAAGTGTTCAATCAGATTAAGGTCCAGGGATTGGGCTGACCACTCCATAACCTCAATTTTGTTGGACTTGAACCAAGATTTCGCTCATTTATTGGTGTGTTTAGGGTTGTTGTCTTGTTGAAACACCCATTTCAATAGAATATCCTCTTCAGCACAAGGCAACATGACCTCTTCAAGTATTTTAATATTTGCAAACTGGTCCATGATGCCTGGTATATGGTAAATAGGTCCGGCACCATAGTAAAAGAAACATGTCGATATCATGATGATTGCACCACCTTGCTTCACTGTCTTCAGAGTATACCGTGGCTTGACTGTAGAGTTTGGGGGTCGTCTGACGAACTGTCTGCCTAGGACCTAAAAAGAACAATTTTACTTTCAACGTGTGAGCAGGTTGCGAGATGCAGTGATGGACAGGAGGCAAATCAAGGGTTAACAGGTTTTAATAAACAAGGTCTTACTCCCCGCAGGGAGATAGGGAAAATATGAGGTAAAATGTAGGCAGAATAGGGAATACAGGGGAAAAATCAACGAAGGTAAAACAAAAAAAGTTGTTCTCAATAAAGTCACTTATCCATAAGGCGTCTTCCTGACAGGAATGGTTCCGGAGTAGATAATGGCACCAACAGACATCGACGCAATGTAGATCCAGTATGGTCCTGAAGAAGGTGATGATCCGTTCCCGGCTGACAACTTTAAGTCTTTGAAACGTGCTGTGGAGTCCGCAGTAAAGAGACTCCGATGGCCGGCAAGGTATATGCCACAGTCCTGTCAGACTTAGGCGAGGCTCAACGAATATGCATCGGGGATTCAGGAAACAGCAGTACCCAGTCACAGTCACAGTCTCTGTCAGGAGGCACACACGCAGCACTGACTGTTACAGAGCGATTGGCACCTCAATGCCCGGGTGCCAACCTGCACACAACGGGCTTCTAATCAGAGTCTCTGTCGTCCGTCTCTTTCATGGCTGAGCATGTGTCTCAGTTGCTAACTGCCCCGACGCAGGAGCTCTCACTCTCCTCAGCCACGTGCTTCAGCACCCAGCTTAGCTCTGCTCTGCGAGCATGGCTCTGCTCTGCAGGCAACGGGGACTCCTTCTATATGGCCCATTGCCACGCCGAAACTCTCTGATGAGGGAAGCAGAGAGCGCTGCTCACCTTTGTGCACAATGCTCTCTACGCTGCCCTCTTCACTGCTCAGAGCTGGCACCTGACTGACTTGCTTTGCGCGTTTTTCTTTTTATGTCTCCATCGCTGCGCGCCCTTTTCTGGCTCCGCCCACCTTTCTGGGTTCAAGGGTTGGTTCGGGTTCCCTCAGGCTTCCCCCGGCAACCGGGGAAGGTCCGGCTCTGTTAAGCCTTCCCCTGGAAACAGAGGATGCAGCCCCTTCAGTTCCAGACCCGGCACGCAGGTAGCCGCTGCCTCATCGACCCCCTTACAATCAGTCCACAAAATGTTTCTCCATTTCTCTTTAGGCCAGTTGACAGGTTCTTTGGAAAATTGTATCCGCTTCAGTACATGTCTGTTTTTTTAACAGTGTGACTTTGCGGGGACTACTTGCTAAGAGATTAGCTCCACACAGACGTCACAGGTAACTTGAGACTGTCTTTGATCATCCTGGAGCTGATCATTGGCTGAACCTTTGCCATTCTTACTATTCTTCCATCCATTCGAATGGTGGTCTTCCATTTTCTTCTACGTCTCTGGTTTGGCTTTCCATTTTAAAGCATTGGACTTCATATTAACTGAACAACCTATCATTGTCTGCACTGTTTTTCAAGTTTTACCCTCTCCAATTAACTTTTTAATCAATGTACGCTGTTCTTCTAAACAATGTCTCCAACAACCCATATTTCTCAGCCTTTCAAGGAGAAATGCATGTACAACATGTCCTGGCTTCACCCTTAAATAAGGGCCACCTGATTCACAGCTGTTTCTTCACTGAATGATTGACCTCACTAAGGCTGGTTTCACACTTGTGGTCGGGAAGGCTGCGGATGGCTGGGTACTTCCTCCCTTCTTCCTCCCTGAAGCTCCGCCTATGCTCTGCCTACTTCTCCATGCATCCTGCGTTGTCCTGCGTACCTATCTTTAACATTGGGTATGCAGGGACATGCGTTGTATGCGGATGCGTTCGCATGTGGCGATTTGACGTGTGCGGCAACCAAATGGAAATGCAACATTTTGAACTCTACTGTATATGGTTTTTTTAAAAATAAAATAGTGGAATAAATGTCTAATCAACCCCTAATTTGGCCCCCCCGTATGAGGGTTGTTGTTTTTCTGCAGGAAGAGTTTATTTGTCATCGGGAGGTACATACAACTTAATACCTAAGTTGTAATAGCTTTTTATGAAAGGAGTTGGAAAAAAATACCAATTCTGCAGTTGATTTTTGATATTTTTAAGTTTTACGATTTTCATTTGCTGTGAAAAATGAAGTGCTTGTTTTTTCTCTAGGTCAGTACGAATATGGATAAACTAAATTTATGTTTTATTTTTATTTTATTTTGTTTCCATTTTTCAGTGTTGTAAATTGTTAATGTCCTTGTAAATATCCCTTTACAAGAATATCGCTTTGTCTCTATAATAGCTTGGGGATGCAAGCTTTAACTCCTTAATGACCGCTGATACGCATTAAAACAGCGGTCGTTAAGGGTACCAAGCTGCAGCAATTCCCGCAGGTGTCAGCTGTATATTGATATAGATCCTAGGATGCACCGTAAGAGTTAATAGACTTCTTGAATGTGGTTTTGAGTAGTTTGATGGGTGCAGTTTTCAGAATGGTGTGGTCCCTAAAAAATGGTTTTGTAAAATTTGGTGGAAAAATGAGAAATTGCTGATCAACTTTTAACCCTTCTAACTTCCTAATAATATATATGTATATATATATATATATATATATATATATATATTGAAAAAATGCAACTATTTTGTGTCACATAACTTTCTGATTTAAGGGCATAAGAATTAAAAGTTTGAAAATTGCGCATTTTTGAAATTTTCACCACATTTATGATATTTTTGCAAATAAACTCAAGTCATAATGAGCTAATATTACAAGTATTATGAAGTACAATATGTCAGGAAAGAACAGTTATTACCTCATAAAGTGACACTGGTCAGATTTTAAAAATGTGGCCTGGTCATTAAGTTCAAAATTGGCTCTATCACTAAGGGGTTAACAGTACAGTTTTTTTATTTTCTACTGTAATTTTGTGCAAATAATTATTTTCTTTACATTCCATTTTCTCTGCCTCTGTCTTGTCTGCAAAATTTTCTTTGCCACAGTAATCAGTGGCCCACACAAGTAAGAACTTTTTCTATATCATTCTATGTTCTTATTACACACGTGTCCCTGTGCATATACACACAATTAACAATTCCAACCAAATGTGTATGTGTGTCACAGTTATTTGCTTTTATAAAAATGCATTAACTGCATTTTTTTTATGAATCATCCTATATTTGTGTATATTTTTACTTAAATTAGTGAAGGTTTCATTTGAAAAATATTTTCCAACTATAACATACCATAAAATAATATAATAACTAGTGATGAGCGAATATACTCGTTACTCGAGATTTCCCGAGCACGCTTGGGTGTCCTCCGAGTATTTTTTAGTGCTTGGAAATTTAGTTTTTATTGCCGCAGCTGAATAATTTACATCTCTTAGCCAGCATAAGTACATGTGGGGGTTGCCTGGTTGCTAGGGAATCCCCACATGTATTTATGCTGGCTAACAGATGTAAATCATTCAGCTGCGGCAAGAAAAACTAAATCTCCGACCACTAAAAAATACTCGGAGGACACCCGAGCGTGCTCAGGAAATCTCGAGTAACGAGTATATTTGCTCATCACTAATAATAACATAAAATGCACCAATAAAAAATAAGCTCTTATTTAGCATTGTTATTAAACAATTCTGGGGCTGGCGGAATCTGGGGGACCAATAATCCCCATTAGTAATGAGCACAAGTGCTCGTTACTCGAGGTTGCCTACGGTGCTCAGGTATGTACTGAATCACGCAGGTGCTCGAGTGAGATGTTTGTGTCCCCACGGCCGCATGTTTTGCAGTTGTTAGACAGCCATAAAACATACGGGGATTGCCTGACAAACAGCAGACTACTGATTCCTTGTAGCACTCAAACCACATGTTGTCAGAATTCTTGCCGGAAAAGTGGGCGGTCATGTGACCGCAACTATCTAATTTGCATACTTCCAGACATATTCTGTCTAAGCATGCTTAGTCTCGCTTATTTCACTTGTATTGAGCCAGGAAGAGCATGTCTTGTAGGCTTCTGACCGCATGATCGCACACTGTAAGGATACAGGAGTTTACAGTCACAGAGTAACAGCAGATTTATTTAGCAGAAGCTCGAAAAACGCCTGTAAGAATACTTTCAGCTGGCGCAGGGGTGGAGATAAGCAAAAGATTTAATAAATACAACTCCCATGTAAACTCAATGATTTGTAGGGTGGGCATGCTGATTCGCCCCATTCTCCTGTTCTTGGCTCTGGTTTTTGCATACTTCATTTCGTTGTCCATTTATGTAGGTAGCTGATGTAATGATTGCTGTGATTCACTTACTGGGTCGGGTACAAAGGACTGATGTGTTCAGCACTGGAAGTCATAGTATATGGTGCGGCAATATCTTTTGTTGAGTGGTTCATTTACCTCCAGAAACTTCTCTTATCTGTGTATACAAATGATATATAGGTTTCATTATGTTTTATAGACCGAGCGAAGTCCACGTGTAAAGGATATTTCTACATTCAGTATGAATGCAATAGTGATAATCACCTGTCACACACAAAAGCCTTATAATAGTAACAGCGACAGCCTACTGTTAATGAAGTAACATCGGAAATAAACTATTGCGTTTCAACACAATGGCACCATGAATCACAAAGGTGGCTCTATTTCCTGTGTAACTTATACAAGATGTTATTAAGGTAAATCTAGCATACAAAAAGTCATTGAGTATATCATAAATTTATAGGCTAAAAATTAGTCTTATTTAAAGTTTGATGTATAACCCAAGATTTATAAGGTTTGAATGGTCCGATTCCTATATATGTCATGCCAATGCCGCATCCCGCGCCCTGTCATACTCACCTGTCTTCAGCGTTCCAGCATGCCTCCTCTCCGGCGGTGTCTTCTCCTCAGCGCTCGCCCCCGGCCCCTGCTGCTCGTCGGGCATGCGCACATGCCAGATTCAGCACTGTGCGTGCGCACCTCTAATCCTCCTGCTGGTGCTCCTTTTCGTCCTCTCTATCATCCTGGAGGACTGTTACCCGGAAGTTTTCCTTGCGCCGGTATGTAAACCTCTTCCTGCTGCCCCTCTGTGCCTGATGATCATTTGTGGATGCATGTAAAGAAGCTGCGGAGACACCATCACGTGTTTCTCGACGCAAGCAGTGAATAGCCAGGCCTTTCCCCGGGAAGGAACAACCACGGGAAGGGCAGCATCCTATGAAGGAAAGCCACCTATGCCAAGCATGGTATCCATCCACAGACAGCTGTTTCGGGGTTTTTGCCCCTCATCAGTGTGGAGTAGGAATCTGGCTATTAGGAGCAGTGCCTAGTAAAAAGGCTATAAAGGCACAGATGATTGGCCTCGGGGAGACCAAAACATCCAACACCGTGGAGACACCATCACGTGTTTCTCAACGCAGTGATTCCAGAACACTACCCCCATCCCTTATGGGAAATATGCAGATGCATGTAAAGAAGCTGCGGAGACACCATCACGTGTTTCTCGACGCAAGCAGTGAATAGCCAGGCCTTTTCCCAGGAAGGAACAACCACGGGAAGGGCAGCATCCTATGAAGGAAAGCCACCTATGCCAAGCATGGTATCCATCCACAGACAGCTGTTTCGGGGTTTTTGCCTCTCATCAGTGTGGAGTAGGAATCTGGCTATTAGGAGCAGTGCCTAGTAAAAAGGCTATAAAGGCACAGATGATTGGCCTCGGGGAGACCAAAACATCCAACACCGCGGAGACACCATCACGTGTTTCTCAACGCAGTGATTCCAGAACACTGCCCCCATCCCTTATGGGAAATATGCAGATGCATGTAAAGAAGCTGCGGAGACACCATCACGTGTTTCTCGACGCAAGCAGTGAATAGCCAGGCCTTTCCCCGGGAAGGAACAACCACGGGAAGGGCAGCATCCTATGAAGGAAAGCAACCTATGCCAAGCATGGTATCCATCCACAGACAGCTGTTTCGGGGTTTTTGCCCCTCATCAGTGTGGAGTAGGAATCTGGCTATTAGGAGCAGTGCCTAGTAAAAAGGCTATAAAGGCACAGATGATTGGCCTTGGGAAGACCAAAACATCCAACACCGCGGAGACACCATCACGTGTTTCTCAACGCAGATGATCATTTGTGCCCTCAAGTGCTCTTGGCCGCACGCCTTTCCGTGTACTCCTAGCTTTCTGACCTCCGTTCTCTATTTGTATCTCTGCAGCCCACTTGCCATTCCTGTGTCTCAGCAGTCCTGTGTCGCTGCTGAATCTCTTTCGCCATTCCAGTGCTTTTGTGGTTCTGTGCATCTGCAGTCTCGCTTGCCATTCCAGTGTCTCCGCAGCCCACTTGCCTTTCCGGTGTCTCTGCAGTCCCATGCCTTTATTGTCCTTAGTCTCCGTAGTTCCTCTCCTCTTTGGTACCCTCGCCTGCCCTGTGTCTCTTCCGTTCCTGCCAGTCCTGTGCCTCCTTCTATTCCTCTGGTCCTGTGTTCCCTTTGTTCTCTCCTTTTCGTCCTGGTCCTCCAGCCTCCGTGGTGATAGTCCCTCACGTGCCTGCCCCTAACTCTCCCTCTATAGGGGGCGTACCATCAAGCCAGCTCGTCCGTGAGGGGATCGTCGTCACGGTCCAGTGGGTCCACCTTTTTGTTTTTCCTTGTGAACCGTCACAATATATTAGTTTTAATGGGAAAGTATTCTACAGAACGTGGTACACCACAAAAGAATAAGGTCTGCACTACAATTTAAGTAATTAACAGCGCTAGGTGAGAGGATAAAGCATAACTTTTACGTCAAAATATATATACACTGATCAGCAAAAGGGTAAGGCTGTGTGCACACGTTCCAGATTTTTTGCTTTTTTTCCCATTTTATCGTGAAAAAAAACGCTCACATTAAGCATCCTATTAAAAGAATGCAATCCGCATTTTGTATGCACATACTGCATTTTTTCCTAGAGTGGAAATGCATTCCGTAAAAAAACGCAGCTTGTTCATTAATTTGCAGAATCGCGTGGGATTCCGCACACATAGGAATGCATTGATCCGCTTACTTCCCACATGGGGCTATGCCAACCATGCGGGAAGTAAGCGGATCATGTGCGGATGGTACCCAGGGTGGAGGAGAGGAGACCATATAATTGTTTAAAAAAAAGAATTAAAATAGTGATATACTCACCTTCTGATTGCCCCCGGAGTCCTCCCGCCTCTCAGCGGTGCACACGGCGGCTTCCATTCCCAAGGATGCTGTGTGCGAAGGACCTGGGATGATGTCGCGGTCACGTGACCGTGACATCATCCCAGGTCCTTCGCACACAGTATCCCTGGGAACAGAAGCCGCCGTGTGCACCGCTGAGGAGATCGGGGGCCGTAGGAAGGTGAGAATAACCATTTTTTTTTATTGTTTTTAACATTAGATCTTTTTACTATTGATGCTGCATAGGCAGCATCAATAGTAAAAAGTTAGTAAAGCTTGTCAAACACTATGTTTGACAAGTGTGACCAACCTGTCAATCAGTTTTCCAAGCGATGCTACAGATCGTTTGGAAAATGCTAGCATTCTGCAAGCTACCGTAATTACACTTGCAAAATGCTAGTGTTTAGCGGGAATATGCATGCCAATTCCGCATGCGATATACTCGCGGCAGGAGTAGCAGGAATTGCCGCAGAAATTTCCGCGGCAATTCTGCAACGTGTGCACATAGCCTAACAATGTTTTGAACTTCTGACATTCAGGCTCAATATCTCACAATTCACCACTGCTTCAAATGTGATACCACTATCATTTTATAGAAAATCATCTTGGCTATCTCATACATAAATTTGGCTTGAACTATTACTGCGATGCCCACTGATTCTGAGAATGGTGCTCAAACAGAGTCTTCTGTGAGAGCAATAGGAAAGCATACGTGTTATGGGCTCATCTGGTGAAGTGGACTCTAAGGCCAGGATCACGTTAATGTATGGCCTCCGATGTGAGAGCGTCGGATGCAATATGCTAATGACCCTTGGCTCCTGCTCTGCTGCGAACAGGAGCCGAGTGTCATGCTACAGTGGTCCCATCCTCTTGCACAGTGAGAATCGGAGCACAGCTGCGGAGGAGGCGGAGAAAGTAATTTCTCCATCTCTTCCACTGCTGGCATGAGCGTATATCGCACCACACTCGGGTGATATCCAAGTGATGTGCTTGGTGTCACTTGCACCCATAGACTTATATGGGTTATGGCAGTTTCTAGTCTCCCATGGAGACTATTGAAGCATGCAAAAAGTTAAAAAAAGAGCATACTAACAGAACAGATGATACATAGGTCTGTGTTTATATCAAAATACAAAATTTATTAATAAAAATAGCAACAAGAAGACAAAGTTAGTGAGGGATTAATCACAAGGGAATATTACACAAAAATGGTGCAATTACACAAAAATGGTGGCGTCGTAGTCGGCTTGGAGACGGGCGCGTTACTTCCGGCTGGGAATGTCACTTGCGGTCACGCGGTAATGCCGTTACTTAGTTTGGATGGTATGCAGCGCCCCAGAGATCTGGTCGTTGCAGTATGACACTCTGCCACTAAGGGGAGTGATGGTACGTCTGATGGCACTGAAGGAATTCTACTGACCAGGTATCACCAGCACACATTACACTTCACACTCCGGCCTTACTTCGAACTCCGCATGACAGTTATTTATAGGTTGGCTGTCTACCTTAAATTTCCTACAAAGACATAGGGGGCAACGCGTGGAGAGGGGCGTCTCTAGGGTCCCGGAAGAGCTCCAAGCCTTCCCGTCATACGGGTGTGTCCTAGCCATAACATACCTGGGGGACGAGAAACTAGTAACATCTGGAACAAGCGAGAGAGAATTAGAAAGAACGAAGGAACGAGAACAGAAGTTGTGAGGACTATTCCGAATGCTCAGCAGGGTAGCACTACAACACACAGGCGCTAGTGGTAGGCACTGATTTCCACCTGCAAAGGGAACTCTGGATGTGCCCATCGGACCGGACGCTCTCAGACAGCCCTGTTAAGCGTGCTCTGGATTGAGGATCCTGAAGTCTACAGTAAAGAGGTAAAGAGACTGCAACCTTGTGTCCTCGTTATTGACTGCACCTCACACCATCACCATCTATCTTACTGGGAAGCCCTGGGGACACACTTCACCTGTGGGAAGGTATACCATCCAGCTGCCATTTCATCACCCCAGCGGACCCCACAGCAGCATCGGTCACCCTGACCGAACACCACAGGTGGCGTCACGAATCCCTGATAGACTGTACCACCTTTATTGGACACCCCTTAGCAGGGTCGCGGACCGGGTCTAGCCACCGTGACAGCCTCAGAACCGAACCAGAGAGGCTCGGTACCGAGAACTCGTGGCCCTGTGTCTGGGGGCGCTCCAACTTGGCGTCACGAACAGGATCGTACTTAAGCCTGAGAATCAGGTCATGTGTGCCTTAGAACTGTGATTGAAACGTGTTTGAAATGTGATTTATTGCAAAGACTGTGTATTGCTATCTGCCGCAAGATTCCCGCCAAAACCGCCGCCATTGCCGCGCCACGAGGAGCGCAGGAGAAGAAGAAGGGCGTGGAAGTGGGCGTGAGCAAGCTGAAGAGCGCGAAAAGTAATGGCCGCCCAGTCTAAATATTTCTGTACTTTGAGGACGTGTCCGTCAGCAGCCGAGATCCGCCTCCTGATCCTCAGTGGAGGGCGGAGACAATGAAAACGAAACCGCCCACGGAGGAGAGAGCGGGAAAAGGATAAGGAAGAAGAAGTGAGCCACGTGGGAGACGCCATGGCCAGCCGACCGGGATCGGGGCATGGGGTCGGAGTAGAGGACTCCCCCAGCTACCCGGAGAGATACCGCGGCCAGGCGTCACCTGTTGGCCTCGACTTCCTGCAGGCCGGAGTGGACGAGCTCAGCGATCAACTCCGGCGGACGCAGCTGAGCACTGAGGCCGGGTGGAAGGAGACCGTCATCGGAGGCCTCACCAGACATCTGTCGGCAGCCTCGTGTGGTCCGGAGCAAGAAAGAAGTTCCAGCGCTCCAAAGCCAGAAAGTAAGACCCTGCAGGAAAGCGAGATACTGCAAACAGAGATGACAATGCCGCAGCGCAAGGCCCCGCAGTCAGCGTTCCAGATCCCAGCGGAGACGGAGCAGGCTGGCACCGGAGGGACCGCATCTGAAGCAGGTATGAAGTACGACCCTGCCCCAGTGACAGAAGACCTACTGGTAGGCCCCGTAGCAGCGCCACCTGCTGCCATGACTAAGACTAACTCTGAATTGACAAATCCTAATACTGCTACCACAGTGGGCATTATTGCCGCTACTGAACCTACTGCCAAAACTGACATTCGAACCCAGATTATACCTGAAAAACCGATTAGTGACATTGATACCGCATCGGATGAGAAAAGAGATATGCACAGCCATAAGACCCCCCTCTGGAGTGAGGGAGCTCCTTATGTGGCACCTGGTAGCCGCCAGTATCCAGCTGGGCTACCCCCTGAGTTACAGCACTAAACCTCGAAACCCCGACAAATGTACATAGTTATTTAACTGTTTCCTGTTTTGCTGCTTTCAACCCGTCCAGGGTTATTTCTTAAAGGGATCCCTTTGTTGACCCGGGATTCCTACTGCTTTACATTTCTCTTTTTATTTCCTTTTGCACAAGTTATCATTGTTTCCAAATACCAGGGGTGGATTAAGGGTAGCCAGGGCCCCGGGCTGTTCAGACACTGTGGGCCCCCCCCTCCCCGGTCATGTGACGGGGGTCATGTGACGGGGGTCATGTGACGGGGGTCATGATATACCCGAACCAGATTATTCCAGAAAAATGGCCGGGCCCTACTCTACTGTAACCTATTAAATATTTGGTAGAATCTGCAATACAATTTAGGTATATTTTGACCAATAATATCACATACAAGGAACAAATACCACCACAACATGACCAGACCACAAATTACAACCACAGTGATCGAATAATATCACATACAAGGAACAAATACCACCGCACCATGTCAAGACCACATATTACCACCACTTGGTGACCAAATATTACATACAAGGGACAAATACCACAACACCATTTCCAGACCACATATTACCACCACATAGTGGTGGTAATATGTGATTGCCCTTAACTGGGGATATATTCACATGCAGGAGTCTGCTATAGACTCAGTCTGCTGCAAATCATCTTTTAACTGCCATCTTTTAAATTACATCTTTTTAATTATGATTCTGAATTAGACTGAATTCTAGAATGCATTTGGCTACTCATCACTACTACAATATTATCATCATCTGCACCATCTAATCGAGCTGTTCTCCTCTTCCCACAGGTATGCACTGACTTTACCCAGCTCTCCCTGGCTTCTGAATGTCTCTGTATACTGCATTGATTTTCCATGGTATGCACTGACTTTACCCAGCTCTCCCTGGCTTCTGAATGTCTCTGTATATTGCACTGGCTTTTCTATGCTTCCCCTGGATCTGAGTGTCTTGGTGCAGCACATATAATCCTTTTAGTATGCTTTCTTACCTATCAGCTTGTTTTCCATGACCTGTTTTCATGTATCTCATTGTGTGATCCTGGCATCTCTTTGAGTGGTCAGTCTTACCCCTCCCTCACTTTATGACCTTTGCTTAACTCTCTACATCTGGTCTCCCATACCCAGCCACCCCCTCATTCACACCTGATTGCCCTTAACTGGGGATATATTCACATGCAGGAGTCTGCTACAGACTCAGTCTGCTGCAAATCATCTTTTAACTTCCATCTTTTAAATTACATCTTTTTAATTATGATTCTGAATTAGACTGAATTGGACTGGAATTGACTGGAAGGTAACAGACTACTAACCACTACAATGTTTCGGTTTCTTTTCTCTTTCACCCCCATACTACTTTCCTTCTTACAATCTCCTGCAATCCCTCCTCCTAGTAAGGAACTAGTCATTTCTTCCTCCATACTCCCCAGCCATCTCACCTTCTCCTCAGAACTGTTCCTCCACATACAATCCTTTTTATCCAGACACACACGGCCGCATCATGTCCTATCCTGCTCCCACCTTCTAATGATCTGTCTGTTACTCCTCATTGCTGGTGACATATCCCCAAATCCCGGCCCTCCCCAATTCATCCCCACACTCGTTTCTAACCCCCTGCCACGATCCTCCGCACGTTTTCCCAACCACGACAACCTCATACCCATTCATCCAGCCCCCACTCCCCCGCTCCCCCTACTTGGTGCACTATGGAACGCACCCTCCGTCTGCAACAAACTGACATTTATCCATGACCTCTTCATCACCAACAAACTCTCCTTCCTCGGCCTCACCGAAACCTGGCTCACCCCCTCTGACTCGGCCTCTCCAGCTGCGCTCTCCTATGGCGGATTCCACCTCTCTCACACCCCTCGCCCCAGCAACAAATGCGGTGGAGGAGTTGGCTTGCTCCTGTCCGACACCTGCTCCTTCACTCCAATCCCGCTACCACCCTCCGCTACTCTTCCCTCGTTTGAGGTGCACTCTGTCCGCATCTATTCCCCCTCCAACCTCCAGCTGGCTGTCATCTACCGCCCCCCAGAACTAGCCATCTCCACCTTTCTCGACCACTTCACCACCTGGCTACTTCATTTCCTCTCTGTTGACATCCCCACTATCATCATGGGTGATTTCAATGTCCCCATTGACACTTTCACCTCAGCTGCCTCTAAACTTTTATCACTGACTGCCTCCTTTGGCCTCACTCAATGGTCCTCTGAGGCCACTCACAAAGATGGCCACACGCTGGACCTCATCTTCACCCGCCTCTGCTCCCTTACTAATCTCACTAACACACCCCTCCCCCTGTCTGACCACAACCTACTGACATTCTCGTCCCTCTCCTCTACTAGTGTGCAACCCCCACTCCACAAACTCACTCACCCTCGCAGAAATCTCAAACATCTCAACTTACAATCACTCTCTGAGTCCCTTCTCCCTCTCACAGACATAGCTTCCCTTCATGACACAGATGCTGCTGCCACTTTTTATAACACCACAATAACAACAACACTCGATTCGGCCGCCCCACTCATGCATAGTAAAACTCGTACAATTAACAGGCAGCCCTGGCTGACCAGCCTGACCAAAGAATTGAGACGGGCTTCCAGGATTGCTGAGCGGAGATGGAAGCGATCCCACTCTGCCGACCACTTCACTGCATACAAGCAGTCCCTCGCCAGCTTCAAGTCTGCGCTCACTGCCGCAAAACAAACTTACTTCTCATCCCTCATATCCTCCCTGTCCCACAACCCTAAACAGCTTTTCAACACTTTCAATTCTCTACTCCGTCCCCCCGCACCTCCTCCCTCCCCCCTCATTTCTGCTGATGACTTCGCCTCTTTCTTTAAACAGAAGATCGATACGATCAGAGAAAGCTTTGGCCCACAGCGCCCACTGCCCCTCTTAGCGGCTCAACCCTGCTCCTCCAAAACCAGCTTCTCCACCATGACAGAAGATCAGCTCTCCACCCTCCTGTCAAGATCACACCTCACCACCTGCACGCTTGACCCGCTCCCATCCCACCTCATCCCTAACCTTTCCACGGTCTTCATCCCAACCCTAACGCACCTCTTCAACCTCTCACTCACAACAGGTGTCTTTCCCTCATCCTTCAAGCATGCCAAGATCACACCCATGCTCAAAAAGCCCTCCCTCGACCCATCCTCTGTGTCTAGCTATCGCCCAATATCTCTTCTCCCTTATGCCTCCAAATTGCTGGAGCATCACGTCCATCTTGAACTGTCCTCCCACTTCTCCTCCTGCTCCCTCTTTGATCGGTTACAATCAGGCTTCCGTTCCCATCACTCAACTGAAACTGCCCTAACTAAAGTCACCAATGACCTACTAACTGCCAGGAGCAAGCGACACTACTCTGTCCTCCTTCTCCTGGACTTGTCTTCTGCCTTTGACACTGTTGACCACTCCCTTTTGCTACAAATCCTCTCATCCCTTGGCATCACAGACTTGGCCCTTTCCTGGATCTCGTCATATCTAACAGACCGAACATTCAGTGTCTCCCTCCCCCACACCACCTCCTCACTTCACCCCTTGTCAGTCGGTGTTCCTCAAGGCTCTGTTCTAGGACCCCTACTCTTCTCCATCTACACTTTCGGCCTGGGACAGCTCATAGAATCCCACGGTATGCAGTACCATCTCTACGCTGACGACACGCAGATCTACCTCTCCGGACCTGACCTCTCCTCCTTGCTTACCAAAATCCCGCACTGTCTGTCTGCCATTTCAGCCTTCTTTTCTGCTCGCTTTCTACAACTGAACATGGACAAAACAGAATTCATCATCTTTCCCCCATCTCACTCTACCCCTCCACCAGACCTATCCATCAATGTCAATGGCTGCTCACTATCCCCAGTCCCACTCGCCCGGTGCCTCGGGGTGATCCTCGACTCTGCCCTCTCTTTCAAGCCACATATCCAAGCCCTTGCCTCCTCCTGTCGTCTCAAACTCAAAAATATTTCCCGGATCCGTGCTTTCCTTGACCGCAACACTGCAAAAACGCTAGTGCATGCCCTTATCATCTCCCGCCTCGACTACTGCAACCTCCTACTCTCTGGACTCCCCTCTAGCACTCTGGCACCACTCCAATCCATCCTACACTCTGCTGCCCGACTAATCCACCTGTCCCCCCGCTATTCCCCAGCCTCTCCCCTGTGTCAAGCCCTTCACTGGCTTCCTATCGCCCAGAGACTCCAGTTCAAAACCCTCACACTGACATACAAAGCCATCCACAACCTGTCTCCTCCATACATCTGTGACATGGTCTCCCGGTACCTACCTACACGCGACCTCCGATCCTCCCAAGACCTCCTTCTCTACTCCCCTCTCATCTCTTCTTCCCATAACCGCATCCAAGACTTCTCCCGTGCTTCCCCCATACTCTGGAACTCTCTACCCCAACACATCAGACTTGCGCCTATCATAGAAACCTTCAAAAAGAACCTGAAGACTCATCTCTTCCGACAAGCCTACAGCCTGCAGTGATCCTCAACCTACTGAACAGCCGCACAGCCAGCTTTTCCCTCTCCTAGTGTATCCTCACCCACCCCCTGCAGACTGTGAGCCCTCGCGGGCAGGGTCCTCCCTCCTTATGTACTCGTGTGCCTTGTTATCTGCTCATGTTTAATGTATTTGTCTATATTTGCCCCGTATTCACATGTAAAGCGCCATGGAATAAATGGCGCTATAAAAATGTATAATAATAATAAATAATAATAGTGACTGAATACTACAATACTGATCAGTAAAAAACAACAACACAATACTATCACCATAAGTGCCAGTATTCACAGGAGATCTGTACTTAGTATGCAGTGTCTGTGTAGAGGTAATACAGAGATCACTGGTGACATTACACACAGAACCTCTATATAGTATACAGTGTATAGTGTCAGTGTATAGGTAACACTGACTCACCAGTGACGTCTCTAGGTGAAGTCCTTCATCTTTCATACAGCACAGACCGTCATCATTTCTTCCAGCCAGGACTCGTTTCTGCAGGAAATAACACAGTTATCTCGAGCTACGCTTGTAGAACACATTACTTAATTTTTCACAACTTCTACATTACACCACATGAAGAAAAAAAGGCGATATAGTGTCACTCTACACAGTAACAGGACCGACCCCCATTTAAAACAGTATACTCAAAAAATAAAATAAATACATCACTGCAGTAATAATATCCCTTAATTAGCCCCTATGGTAATAATATTCCACATCCTGGCCCCGTGTGTCTCATTCCTGGCTCCAGCCATATGTTCTCGCATCCTGCCCTCATGAGTATCCATTCTACCCCATATGATCTCCACATCCTGCCCCATATGTCTCCATCGTATCCATCCTGCCCCATGATCCAATCCTGCCCCATGTCTTTCATTCTGCCCCGTGTCTCCAATCATGCCCCGTGTCTACATTCTGCCCATGCCTCCAGTCCTGCCCCCAGTGTGTCCAGCAATCTGCCCCAGTATGTCCAGCATATTGCCCCAGTGTCCAGCAATCTGCCCCAGTGTCTCCAGCATATTGCCCCCAGTGTGTCCAGCATTGCCCCCAGTGTGTCCAGCAATCTGCCCCAGTGTGTCCAGCATATTACCACCAGTGTGTCCAGCAATCTGCCCCAGTGTGTCCAGCATATTACCCCCAGTGTGTCCAGCAATCTGCCCCAGTATGTCCAGCATATTGCCTCCAGACAGTGTGTCCAGCAATCTGCCCCAGTGCGTCCAGCATTGCCCCCAGACAGTGTGTCCAGAATATTACCAACCGTGTGTCCAGCAATCTGCCCCAGTATGTCCAGCATTTCCCCCAGTGTCTCCAGCATTGCCCCAGTGTCTCCAGCAATCTGCCCCAGTGTCTCCAGCAATCTGCCCCAGTGTCTCCAGCAATCTGCCCCAGTGTCCTCCAGCAATCTGCCCCAGTGTCCTCCAGCCATCTGCCCCAGTGTCCTCCAGCCATCTGCCCCAGTGTCCTCCAGCCATCTGCCCCAGTGTCCTCCAGCCATCTGTCCCAGTGTCCTCCAGCCATCTGCCCCAGTGTCCTCCAGCCATCTGCCCCAGTGTCCTCCAGCCATCTGCCCCAGTGTCCTCCAGCAATCTGCCCCAGTGTCCTCCAGCAATCTGCCCCAGTGTCCTCCAGCAATCTGCCCCAGTGTCCTCCAGCAATCTGCCCCAGTGTCCTCCAGCATTGTCCCAGTGTCCTCCAGCATTGCCCCAGTGTCCTCCAGCATTGCCCCAGTGTCCTCCAGCAACCTGCCCCAGTGTCCTCCAGCAATCTGCCCCAGTGTCCTCCAGCAATCTGCCCCAGTGTCCTCCAGCATTGCCCCAGTGTCCTCCAGCAATCTGCCCCAGTGTCCTCCAGCAATCTGCCCCAGTGTCCTCCAGCAATCTGCCCCAGTGTTCTCCAGCAATCTGCCCCAGTGTCCTCCAGCATTGCCCCAGTGTCCTCCAGCATTGCCCCAGTGTCCTCCAGCAATCTGCCCCAGTGTCCTCCAGCAATCTGCCCCAGTGTCCTCCAGCAATCTGCCCCAGTGTCCTCCAGCATTGCCCCAGTGTCCTCCAGCATTGCCCCAGTGTCCTCCAGCATTGCTCCAGTGTCCTCCAGCAATCTGCCCCAGTGTCCTCCAGCTATCTGCCTCAGTGTCCTCCAGCCATCTGCCCCAGTGTCCTCCAGCCATCTGCCCCAGTGTCCTCCAGCCATCTGCCACAGTGTTCTCCAGCAATCTGCCCCAGTGTCCTCCAGCAATCTGCCCCAGTGTCCTCCAGCATTGCCCCAGTGTCCTCCAGCCATCTGCCCCAGTGTCCTCCAGCAATCTGCCCCAGTATCCTCCAGCATTGCCCCAGTGTCCTCCAGCATTGCCCCAGTGTCCTCCAGCATTGCTCCAGTGTCCTCCAGCAATCTGCCCCAGTGTCCTCCAGCTATCTGCCTCAGTGTCCTCCAGCCATCTGCCCCAGTGTCCTCCGGCCATCTGCCCCAGTGTCCTCCAGCCATCTGCCCCAGTGTCCTCCAGCAATCTGCCCCAGTGTCCTCCAGCAATCTGCCCCAGTGTCCTCCAGCATTGCCCCAGTGTCCTCCAGCCATCTGCCCCAGTGTCCTCCAGCAATCTGCCCCAGTATCCTCCAGCATTGCCCCAGTGTCCTCCAGCATTGCCCTCAGTGTGTCCACCATTATAAAAAAAAAAACAAAAAAAAAAACAAGCAGTCTCCTCACCTGTCCGCGCTCCAGGCGGCGAGCTCCCTGCAGCAGAGCACACTCGCCGGCGACTGACAATGACGTCAGACGCCGGCGACGTGTGCGCCTGCGGCCGACATCAGCCGCCAGCCTCCAATTGGCTGGCGGCTGTTGTTAACTATTGACGTGCGGGAGCGCGCCCGCACGTCAATAGGAAACTGCCGCAGCGCCGGAAGGGGCCCGGTGAGCAGATGAGAAGGGGCCCGATGCGGGCCCCCTCTCTCTGGCCACCGGGTATGGCGGGGGGGCACATAAATGCCGGCGGCGGCCGCCGGCATTCACAGATGATTATCAGAGGGTCAATCTGTGCGGTAGCCCAGGGCCCCCCCAGACCACTGGGCCCTGGGCTACCGCCCATATTGACCCTCTGATAATCCGCCCCTGCCAAAGACTGCCGGATCATGAACAGTGAATGATTCCAAAACTGTTTTGTACATAGTTTGCACCTTCTTAAAGGTGCTCCCTACTGGTTTTACAAAAGAAAGAAGACTTTGCGAAGATAATGCTTTTGGACATGATGCGGAAGGTCTTGCTTTCATTGGACTTGCAGACAGAGAGAATCTGCACTACCTCCTAGAGACTCGGCTCCCTCTTAAAGGGAATGTTTAAATGTTGCCTTAGGAAAGGTTGAAATGTTGATAATGTTGAAATTTAGAAAAGTTTGATAATGTTAATAGAGATTGAGGACAGGAAAGATTGAAAGTGGACCCGTAGGGGTTAGAGAGAGAGTCCTCCTGAGAACCGTAGAACGACAGTTGGTCGTTGGAAGAGAGACAATGACAGTAGACCCGGCCCAGGAGCTAGGCGGTCCTGCATTGGTGAAGCTAGAAAGGAAAGACAAGTTGACTTATTTAATAGTATTTTATAGTAGGCCTTTAGTGGGTTCAGCTTATATGCCTTTAAAGGAAAAGTTAACTTATTGTTCAGAATTTGCACTTAGTAGAATACCCGGCTGGGTGATAAGAGTTATTTATAGTCATAATGTTATTTAAAAATATTTAATCCTGTTTTTGTTTGTAACGTTCAAGTGTCCTCACCTCCCATAAAGGGAAGCATTGTTCTATTTACTTGTTTTAAGCATTTCAAAAATTTTTTATGTCTTTTGCTGAAATGTATTGTTGTTCTTCTTCCCAGTCCAGGAGTACTGGATTTAACCGGGGGGGAGTGCAGCGCCCCAGAGATCTGGTCGTTGCAGTACGACACTCTGCCACTAAGGGGAGTGATGGTATGTCTGATGGCACTGAAGGAATTCTACTGACCAGGTATCACCAGCACACATTACACTTCACACTCCGGCCACTAGGGGGAGAAAAAGGCTTTATTTATTGGGCCACTCCTCAGACTGGTAAAACTAGGGGTTGGATAGGAAGTTAGTCAGAAGCTTACTGAGTTGGATTCAGGCAACATCCCGTGGCAGGGGGTGTTGCAGGGAGAAGACACAGGGGGGTCCCTGTCAGGCGTGGGAACCTGGCAGGTGCCTAGCGAACGGAGCAGAACGATACGGAACCGTGCCTGCAC
The DNA here is from genome assembly GCF_032444005.1 of Ranitomeya imitator. Lineage (NCBI taxonomy): Eukaryota > Metazoa > Chordata > Amphibia > Anura > Dendrobatidae > Ranitomeya > Ranitomeya imitator. The sequence continues at coordinate 167,321,706 of NC_091284.1, forward strand.
ACCCCGCGGCGGTATCCTAAGAAAGTGACACGAAGGGAAGGATATTGTGGAACAGTGAGAAACAAGATCAAGCACAAAGGAGAGCCAGTAGGAATCGTGCCGTGAGACCGAGGCAACATCCTACTGAGGCGCGTAGCCGGTGGCCGGAACACCGCGGGAGTAACTGACTCTAGGCCTTACTTCGAACTCCGCAGGACAGTTAATTATAGGTTGGCTGTCTACCTTACTTTCCTACTAAGACATAGGGGGCAACGCGTGGAGAGGGGCGTCTCTAGGGTCCCAGAAGAACTCCGAGCCTTCCCGTCATACGGGTGCGTCCTAGCCATAACATACCTGGGGGACGAGAAACTAGTAACATCTGGAACAAGCGAGAGAGAATTAGAAAGAACGAAGGAACGAGAACAGAAGTTGTGAGGACTATTCCGAATGCTCAGCAGGGTAGCACTACAACACACAGGCGCTAGTGGTAGGCACTGATTTCCACCTGCAAAGGGAACTCTGGATGTGCCCATCGGACCGGACGCTCTCAGACAGCCCTGTTAAGCGTGCTCTGGATTGAGGATCCTGAAGTCTACAGTAAAGAGGTAAAGAGACTGCAACCTTGTGTCCTCGTTATTGACTGCACCTCACACATCACCATCTATCTTACTGGGAAGCCCTGGGGACATACTTCACCTGTGGGAAGGTATACCATCCAGCTGCCATTCCATCACCCCAGCGGACACCACAGCAGCGTCGGTCACCCTGACCGAACACCACAGGTGGCATCACGAATCCCTGATAGACTGTACCACCTTTATTGGGCCCCTCTTAGCAGGGTCGCGGACCGGGTCTAGCCACCGTGACAGCCTCAGAACCGAACCAGAGAGGCTCGGTACCGAGAACTCGTGGCCCTGTGTCTGGGGCGCTCCAGGTACATAATGGAATACATACTGTTAGCATGCAAGCCCCCCAAAGAAGGAAGGTCCGAAACGCGCGTCGGGGCGGACGCGCACGGACTTGGCTGCATTCTCCTTGCCCTGTCATCACCGGTAATATTGTATTTTTTGTACCATATGTTGCTAATCATGCACGGGTCTATGACATTCTTGTTAGAAGGTGATTGACGGTTACCCTGTGGCCAGTGGGGGCAAACCTATGATAGTATATACCATGGCTATACCCAATGTTTGAAGTTTGTAGGTTTTTTATAACCGTATTTATACTCTGGATATAATACATGGGGCATCTCTTGGGCACAATATAGCCCATGTTTTGTGAATCATTCTTACCTTATTTATTGCAGCCTTGGTCCCTGCGCGGCCTATTTTTTGCACCATTTTTATGTAATATTCCTTTGTGATTAATCCCTCACTACCTTTGTCTTCTTGTTGCTATTTTTATTAATACATTTTGCATTTTGATATAAATACAGACCTATGTGTTCTGTTATCAAAACAAAAAGAATATTGGAGCAAACAACCACAAAGTATAATAAAGAATAGTACATTTTATTTAATCAAGTTATATAAAATAAATAATGTAGGACAATATCCAAAACAGAGCAAAAGATAGGGTTAATGGTGCACCAAGAGTGATGGGGACAACAGGACACTTAGTTACCAAACCACTCAGAGTTTTTTTGGAAATGACCCCTCTCTCATATGCCATCTCCAAGATACACAGTAATTCCTCTCTAAATGCTGATAGGGGATTCTGTGATAGCTGGATATACAGTTAGGTCCATATATATTTGGACAGAGACAACATTTATCTAATTTTGGTTATAGACATTACCACAATGAATTTTAAACAAAACAATTCAGATGCAGTTGAAGTTCAGACTTTCAGCTTTCATTTGAGGGTATCCACATTAAAATTGGATGAAGGGTTTAGGAGTTTCAGCTCCTTAACATGTGTCACCCTCTTTTTAAAGGGACCAATAGTAATTGGACAGATTCAATAATTTTAAATAAAATGTTCATCTTTAGTACTTGGTTGAAAATCCTTTGTTGGCAATGACTGCCTGAAGTCTTGAACTCATGGACATCACCAGACGCTGTGTTTCCTCCTTTTTGATGCTCTTCCAGGCCTTCACTGCGGTAGTTTTCAGTTGCTGTTGCTTTGTGGGCCTTTCCGTCTGAAGTTTAGTCTTTAACAAGTGAAATGAATGCTCAATTGGGTTGAGATCAGGTGACTGACTTGGTCATTCAAGATTATTCCACTTCTTTGCTTTAATAAACTCCTGGGTTGCTTTGGCTTTATGTTTTGGGTCATTGTCCATCTGTAGTATTAAACGACAACCAATCAGTTTTGCTGCATTTGTCTGGATCTGAGCACAAAATATGTCTCTGAATACCTCAGAATTCATTCGGCTGCTTCTGTCCTGTGTCACATCATCAATAAACACTGGTGACCCAGTGCCACTGGCTGCCATGCATGCCCACGCCATCACACTGCCTCCGCCGGGTTTTACAGATGATGTGGTATGCTTTGGATCATGAGCTGTACCACGCCTTGGCCATACTTTTCTCTTTCCATCATTCTGGTAGAGGTTGATCTTGGTTTCATCTGTCCAAAGAATGTTCTTCCAGAACTGTGCTGGCTTTTTTAGATGTTTTTTAGAAAAGTCCAGTCTAGCCTTTTTATTCTTGATGCTTATGAGTGGCTTGCACCGAGCAGTGAACCCTCTGTATTTACCTCCATGCAGTCTTCTCTTTATGGTAGATTTGTATATTGATGCGCCGACCTCCTGGAGAGTGTTGTTCACTTGGTTGGCTGTTGTGAAGGGGTTTCTCTTCACCATGGAGATTATTCTGCCATCATCCACCACTGTTGTCTTCCGTGGGCGCCCAGGTCTTTTTGCATTGATAAGTTCACCAGTGCTTTCTTTCTTTCTCAGGATGCACCAAATTGTAGATTTTGCCACTCCTAATATTGTAGCAATTTCTCGGATGGGTTTTTTCTGTTTTCGCAGCTTAAGGATGGCTTGTTTCACCTGCATGGAGAGCTCCTTTGACCGCATGTTTACTTCACATCAAAACCTTTCAAATGCAAGCACCATACCTCTAATCAACTCCAGGCCTTTTATCTGCTCAATTGAGAATGACATAACGAAGGGATTGCCCACACCTGTCCATGAAATAGCCTTGGAGTCAATTGTCCAATTACTTTTGGTCTCTTTAAAAACAAGGTGGCACATGTTAAGGAGCTGAAACTCCTAAACCCTTCATCCAATTTTAATGTGGATACCCTCAAATGAAAGCTGAAAGTCTGAACTTCAACTGCATCTGAATTGTTTTGTTTAAAATTCATTGTGGTAATGTCTTTAACCAAAATTAGAAAAATGTTGTCTCTGTCCAAATATATATGGACCTAACTGTATGTATCCTTATCTCTCAACTGTTTGAAAGCTTCCCTCTCATATTTCCCCCCCTTGTCAGCTGGCTTGATGACAACGTCATCAAGCAATTTAAGATCTTTTAAAGCCCTCCGTTGTGCACCTGTGAGGTTATCCCTCTTTTTACTGTTCATAACCACTTTGAATTCCTCCGTGACCATTCTTGTAAAAATGTCCACCTGTGGGCAAAGTGACAAGGGGGGAAATGTCGTAGATTTGGAAAAAATAGGCGGCGGCAAAATACCTGCAGATTCCTGTATAGATTCTTGTTCCAAGTCCTCCAAAGTGTCTAATACTTCTTGATCAGTAATGGTTCTCAGATCCTGTTCTGCAGCTGATCTAGTGTGGAGTTTACGTAAGACCAACTTCCGAGAGAATCTGTTGTCACTGGTGCGCATGTCTCCGATGTGGTCGCGGGCTGCGGCATCATTGCCGGCGCCTGGTAGTGACATATGTGGGTCATTGACGTCATCGGGGCTTTCCCCGTGACCCGCAGCGCCATGATGGCGCCGGAGTGATGCGGCTCTGCTGCGCCCGCCTCGGCCACATGCGCCGCCAATTGTGATCATAAGGTGGCTATTTAAGGAAGATAATGGGGAATATGGATTATCACTCTGCCCCCTGAGGAAGCTGTTGTGAAACGTGCGTAGGGCGCGTGGGTATTCCTATGGACAAGAGCATGGGTAAGTTCTACTAATGGTCTCGGGTCTCCCTAAGCTTTTCACATAGCCACTTGGCTGCCTGATATGGAGGGATTTTACTGCTCGCGATCTATGTGATTATATTGAGCTATATCTGAGACTATATGCACTAGGCATTTGATTTTTGGATCCTTGTGTTGACCATGTATGGAATAGCAGCCTATGTTCTTGTCCTGTGGGTGCCATCACTCTTGGTGCACCATTAACCCTATCTTTTGCTCTGTTTTGGATATTGTCCTACATTATTTATTTTATATAATTTAATTAAATAAAATTTACTATTCTTTATTATACTTTGTGGTTTTTTGCTCCAATATTCTTTTTGTTTTGATAGCTTGAGGGAGCTCCAGAAGATACCATTCATTATTGTCCCGATGTGTTACTGTCTGGGCCAGATGTCTGGTATCACATGATGGTATCTGTATTTGAGATATTGTTTCTATGTGTTCTGTTAGTATGCTCATTCTATATGTGATGATAGGTCATTAAAATCCAAAATTTTATACATGGCCCTACTGCGTGTTTAGGGTAATTGTTTTACCATGTATAACTGTCAAATAAGGTATTTACATTAAAAGTAAAAAAAATAAGTTTAAAATATTAAATAATAAAAAATATAAAAATTCAAATCACCCCCTTTTGACCCCATTGAAAATAAAACAAAAAAAAAAATCAAAAATACGCATATTTCGTATTGCCGCATTTAGAATCGCCCGATCTAACAATATAAAAAAATAATTAACCCGATCGCTAATTGGCGTAACAAGAAAAAAGTAAAAATGCCAGAATTATGTTTTTTTGGTGACTGCAACATTGCATTACAATGCAATAATGGGCAATCAAAAGATTTTAACAGCACCAAAATGGTATCATTAAAAATGTCAGCTCTGCACGCCAACTATAAGCCCTCATCCAACCCGAGATCATGAAAAATTGAGACACTATGGGTATCGGAAAATGGCGCAATTTATTATTTTTTTTAACAAACTTTGGAATTTTCTTCACCACTTAGATGAAAAAGAACCTAGATATGCTTGGTGCCTATGAACTTGTATTGACCTGGAGAATCATAATGGCAGGTCAGTTTTAGCACTTAGTGAACATAGTAAAAAATCAAAACAAAAAAAACAATTGTGGAATTGCACTTTTTTTGCAATTTCAAAGCACTTGGACTTTTTTCCCGTTTTCCAGTACATGATATTCCAATGGTGTCGTTCAAAAGTACAACTCTTCCCACCAAAAACAAGCAATCACATGGCCATATTGACTGAAAAATAAAAACGTTATGGCTCTGGGAAGAAGTGGAGCAAAAAAACAAAAACGGAAAGATGAAAATACCTCTGGGGGTTAAGCCCTTACTGAACGGAATAGTACATCTGATGGCAGAACCCCAGCTTTGAGGCGTCCTTCGGCGGTGAGCCCGCATCAAAGCTGGGACATGTCATCTGTTTTGAACAGCTGACATGTGCCCATAATAGGCACGGGCGGATCGCTATTAACTAGTTAAATGCTTCTGTCAAACTCTGACAGCAGCCTTTAACAAGCGCTTCCGGCCATCCGGACGGAAATGCGCGCACCGGTGACCCCCGTCACATGATCGAAGGTCATCGGTGCGTCGGCATAACAACAACAGGTCTCCTGCAGACCTCTATGGTTGTTGATGCCAGATTGCTGTGAGCGCCACCCTGTGGTCGGCGCTCATAGAAATGCAGTAATTCTGCTACATAGGAGCGATTTGAGCTTCGCCCCTATGTAGCAGAGCCGATCTGGATATGCCAGCTGTTAGCCTCCCAGGGAGGTTATTGAAGAACGGAAAAAGTAAAATAAAATGTTTTTAAAAATATGAAAAAATTTAAGAAATATAAAAGTTCAAATCACCCCCCTTTCGCCCCATTAAAAATAAAACAATAAAAAAAATCAAACATACACATATTTGGTATCGCCGCTTTCAGAATAACCTGATCTATCAATAGAAAAAGGATTAGCCTGATCGCTAAACGGCGTAGCGAGAAAAAAATTCAAAACGCCAGAATTACATTTTTTTGGTCGCAGTGACATTGCATTAAAATGCAATATCAGGCGATCAAAAAAAGTATCTGCACCAAAATGGTATCATTAAAAACTTCAGCTCAGTAAAAAAAAAAAAAGCCCTCATTCAACCCGAGATCACAAAAAATAGAGACGCTACGGGTATCGGAAAATTGCGCAATATTTTTTTTTTTTATATATATATATAGCAAAGTTTGGAATTTTTTCTCACCACTGAGATAAAAATTAACCTAGACATGTTTGGTGTCTTTGAACTCGTAATGACCTGGAGAATCATAATGTCAGGTCAGTTTTAGCATTTAGTGAACCTAGCAAAAAAAGCCAAGCAAAAACCAGTGTGGGATTGCACTTTTTTTTGCAATTTCACCGCATTTGGAAATTTTTTCCCATTTTCTAGCACGCGACACAGTGAAACCAATGCTGCTGTTCAAAAGTACAACTCGTCCCACAAAAAATAAGCCCTCACATGGGCATATCAACGGAAAAATAAACAAGTTATGGCTCTGGGAAGGAGGGGAGCGAAAAATGAAAACTCAAAACCGAAAAAAGCTCCGGTCATAAAGGAGTTAGGGCGTAAAAACTGTTCTGAGGTGACCTCAGAGTTTTACACACGTATATTCTGAGCAATTTGAGGTGAATTGATTTGATGCAAAACAAATTTTGGGGAAATATCTGTCAGACCTCACTAATTTGAATTTCAAAAGATTTGCACATCTCTAATCTGCATACATTGGCCACGGCCTCAACTATTGTCCTTATGATCTGCTTTCAGATATAATTCAAGTCTTACTAAGATGTCTTTTTCTAGTTCCTAGCGTAGTGGTGACCCTTTCCCTTCATACATAAAATGCACAAATTTTTCTGTTAAAATTTCCCTCGAACAGGTGATTTCCTGAAATAAAAAATTGCATAACTATCTCTTGTTAATTATTAAACTTAATTTCCTATATGTTGACCTAGGGGGTGAGTGTGAAGGAGTGGTGCATACGTCAGGTCTCTATCCTTTACCATTCATATTTCTGTCATTTGCTGTATTCAAAGTACACGGAATAACATGTCAAGTGCATACAACACGCAATAATGTAAGTGTATTCTGTGTGTTCTATTTTCTTAGACATTTTTTTTAAGTTTCCTTATTTGATATTTTGGGGGAAGATTTAGATTTGAAAAAAAGAGGAAGACTACAATCAGATAACAGAACATTTGGTTTGGTTTTAATTTTATGTTTAAGATTATTTTAATATAATTTTCCTTCATGCAAAATCCTGGTAAGATGCTTTTTCATTTTATTTTATATACCGTATTGGTTTTAAAAGGATTAACCAGATCTATACCGTACGACATATTTTTTAGGTATTAACATTTATGTATTTTTTTATTCTGCTGTGGTACTGTACCATACAAATATTCATTATGAACTGCATATCTAAAGAGATTGATCAATAATGCTAAAGGATGGATGACATTTTATACCCCTTTCTAAGGCCACATTCACACATCAGCAGTTGTGTTCTTTCTTTGTTCTTCTCATAGAGTACCCATTATAGTCTATGGGTGTATTCACATATCTAGTTTTTTTTCTTTTTGTGGACCATTTGTCCACATGAAAACCTAGAGAATTTATGGACTTCCCATTGATGTGTCATCCAAATGCTGTCCATTTTTTATTACGGGAAGAAGAAGTTTGTAAAATATATATATATTTTGGCATAGGTGTTAAAGAGATGCTTCATTGATGGTAAAATTGGATGCGTGGGAAAAATATGTATGAAAAATAGACCCAGCACACTGATAAAAAAAACAGTATGCTTTTTCTAGGACATAAAATGACAATGGATGACTGAATAAAATTTCAGGAATCATAATTTTCAAGAAGTTCTAACCCCCCATAGACCATGAGCAACTGTTAAGCAAAATAGATATTTTATAGACTAGATTTATGTGCTGTACATATAAACTATTTGAGTGTAATAAGCTTATTAATAAAACTACTTTAAGTGAGCTTACAATAATTAAAAAAATATTATTTATACCATTAATTGTCAGAAATACATCAAGTGAATCAAATAATGATGGCTAGGGCTACACTGAAAGCTTTATCGCAAAACCAAATTACAAGCATCTGATTCATGACACTGAAGGGAGTAGCAATCAACTATGGATTCATAGACAGGGCCGGACTGGCTCTCTGGCAATTCTGGCAAATTCCAGAAGGGCCTGTCTGGTCATGGGCTGCCTTGTCTTCTACCTTGTTAACAGAATCAGTGTTCTCAAGATACCCATACTGTTAAGAGTTGTGATGGAGCACAAAGTTGCTGACTCCCTCACTTACCCCAGCAGTCCACATGTATCATTAGAAATATTGGTCTTGTAGAAAATCTTCTTTTCCTCCATCCAGGAAAATAATAATAATATATCCCATCTGGTTCATGGGAATGGGGACAACATTGGCCTGTGTGATTTCAATTGCCAGGACTGAATTTCAGCCCCAGTCCGTACCTGCATACAGACATCCATAAAAATCAATGTAAGGACTATCCACGGGTCTCACAATCTGAACTCAACAACCTTACACACAGCGGGTGAAATGAGTATTGAAAATGACACCAATTTTCTAAGTATTTATGTTTCAAAAGGTGCTATTAAACTGAAAGTCTTACGAGATGTTGGTAACAACCCATCCAATCCACTCAGGCAACAAAATCAAACCATAGATGTCCAAAAATTAAGCACTGAGCACATGAAGAAATAGAGATACAAAAAGCCATGAAAAGTTATGGCAACAACTAAAATCTATCAGTAATTAGAAAGCAATTCTCCCAATTAGTGAAAAATAACATCAGCTGGTTAAACTGATGACCTATAAAAAGGTGTATCATTACTAAAGTACCACACAAGAACCATCTCATGGTGGGTAAAGCCAGTGAGCTGTCTCAAGACCTTTGCAACCTTATTGTTGCAAAACATATTTATGGCATTGGTTACAGAAGAATTTTTAAACTACTAAAGGTTCAAGTGAACACTGTTGGGAATATAATCTATACGTGGAAACAACATCATTTCACCATAATCCAGCCATGATCAGGTGCTCCCCACAAGATTTCAGAGGAGTCAAAAGAATTATTAGAAGAGTTGTCCAAGAGCCAAGTAACACCTGTGAAAAGCTACAGAAAGTTACAGAAGGACCTGAAATCAGCAGGTACAATTGTTTCAAAGAAAACAACAACTAGTACACTCAACTTCTATGGCCGGTATGCACACTCACCATACAAGACTCCATTGCTGAACAAAAAGCATGTTCAAGCATGCTTAAAGTTTACTCAAAAATATGTAGATGAGCCTGTGATATACTGCGAGAATATAGTCTGGTCAGTTGAAACCAAAATTGAACTACGGTATTTATATGCCATAATACACACAATGTTCGGAGGTCAAAAGACACTGCAAGTCAACACAAAAACACCATGCCAAAAGTGAAGTTAGAAGGTGGAAACATCATGGTGTGGGATGCTGGTCATCTCAGTGAGGATGCCATTGTGTTACCTACAAAAAAGCCATTTACTGTAAATACAATTGCAGTGTAGTGTGCGTGATATGTGCATAGTGTGTACTGCATGTATGTAATGTGTGAGTGATATGTGCAACATGTATGTAATGTGTGACTTCTATGTAATGTTGAATTGACGTGATTATCATGCGTTTCGTGTGCGAGTGATATGTGGGTGTTGTGTGTAATGTTGGATTACATGTGTGTGATGTGTTTCTATCTACTTTTATTTTCCTTCTTGTGTGAATAGGAGTGAGTGACAAGGGGTATATCAAGTAAAGAAAAATTAGTTGAAGCATGCACTTCGCACCTCAGAGCTTCGTGGGAAGGGCAAACGTTTGTGGGCTGATGGGGTTTGTGTGCTAGGGCATCATTTTAGCACTAGTATGGCCCTGGCAGGATGCAGGAGATGAGATCAGAAACTGTAGTTCACAAGGCAGAACAATAAAACACTGTAGCATCGGGTGCAGGACTCCACAGGATATATGTTCCTCACAGATAAGATATCATTATCACCATAGCCACTGTTGCTTGTACACCACACCTAGAGAACTAGTGGTATGCCAGGTATACTGTTACCTGCCCTAACCAGGTGATCAAGTCACTCAACTTATGTATACGGCTGGTAGAGAAGTTGTCACAATTATCATCACCTGCCATTTGTAAGTATGCTGGGGGTATTGTCTGTGAACTGTGCAGAATGAGTTATATTTTAAGGGGTATAGAGGCCTTCTTCACATCATTATTTTATTAGTATGTTAAACTGTTTTAAAAGACATTTACTACCATATTCCACAAGCGATGGCAATGTACTTGTGACATTTTAAACATGCATTTTTACAACAGTTCGAGAAGCCTGTGGGTGTTTTCACAATGCGTTTTAGCTCCCGTTCACTGGTCCCGTTGGGGTTTACTTCTGATCCTCCCCCCTGCAAAATGGGATTTGGGCATATGTACCGTTGGGTCCATAGACTATAATGGTGCAGAGTGAATGTGTACTCTGTTGTGCAACATTTTCGGGCGTGTAAAAAGCATGGCTAAAATGTGTGAACACCATCTAGGTCGGTTTAACTATTGCCATGTTACTATTGCCATTTTAATAATGGCGTGCTCAATTTGTGTCGCGTTATTCTCTGTTCTTCCTATAGCCTTCTCTGTAGTACTTAAAAATTCAATAAAAAATGTGGTGATTTATAAGAGTCAAGAGAGTAGGATAAAAGGTTATAAATTCTAGTGCAAATCAGGAGTGAAGGCAACATTTTCAAATTTTACACTATTATTCAGAAATTAATAATATTAAACTTAATTACCTCCATAGTGTATGTGTATTGACATATTTATAGTGTTTTTTAAGTGCTTGGCCTTTTCTGCAGCTACTACGGTCTATGTGTATTGGCTGAAACTGCAACTTCACAATTAAAATTCACATCACCGCTGCAGACAATCACGGAGCTCAGCAGCTCATGTCGTCTACATTGGCAGAGCCACTGACGACTAGTTGACTTTATTATTTTAATACGGCGTTGGCCAAAAACGGCAATAAACACCTGAAAGCGGAAATCTCTTTTAAAAAGAAGTAAACTAAAGATAAGATGTTTTTTTCTGGTTGACTTAGTTGTTACCTTTCATTTAAAGAGGAGTCTATTCTGCATACTTTTGTTGGGATGATTAGAGCATTTTAGTATCAGTGACTAAAATATTAATACTGTGATCAATTTCTGTACAGCCAAGGATGCCACACAAGCCATGTTATAATCGACTAATTTCTGCTCACGTACATTATTATTCCAATTTTCCAGACTAATTGGGAATAATATCTGAGCAAGTGGGTGGCCCAATGTTGAGACTGCTATTAACACACTCTTCTCTGCAAAATAATATCTGCTTTAGAAAACTTTATTGCCAAAGGGACTGTTTAAATGCTGATTAAAGTCAGTGCTCAGAGATTTGGATGAAAATATGGTAAACTTCAGACATCAAAAGAGAAACAAAAAAAGAAAAAAATGTATAGCATCTTTACTGCCAACAGAAGAGTTTAACCCCTTCACCTGCTAGCCTGTTTTCACCTCCCTGACCAGGTCAAATTTTACAATTCTGAGTCACTTTATGAGATAACAACTCTGGAGTGCCTAAACAATGGAAACCCCCACACTTATCTAGAAGTGTGGTGAGTACCTTGAACTTGCAGGTGCTTCACAGAATTTTATAACGTTAAGCAGAAGAATTTAAAAAAAAAATCAAATTTTCCCCACAAAAATGTTGCTTTAGCCCCAAATTTTGCATTTTTACAATGTTAACAGGAGAATGTGAACCCCAAAATTTGTAGTGCAATTTCGCCTGAGTACGCCGATACCCCATATGTGGTTGAAAAATACTTTTGAGGCACAGTACAAAGAAGGGAAGAAGCGCCATATTGGAGTTCAGATTTTGCATGATCGCCATGTTGTACCTATACATGCTTGGCCGGGAACCCCTATCCAACCATGACTTATAGGTACCTCAAATGTCACGAAGATCTTAATTATCAATTCACATCAGTACCCAGACAGCAGCAAATACATGGTCAAGTTCAGACATCCATCTAGGTTGCTGTTTTACTCTCTAATCTAAATTTTCTTTATGATGAGTAAGTACGTTTTAAGATTGTCTAGTTGCTAACAATAAGACATAAATAACAATATTTAGTATAGTATGTTATAATATTAAAATGACTGCTAACTTGTTAAACTGAGAGAAAAATTTACTAAAATGTTTATAGGCCTGTGAGCATGTGCTGTAGAAACTACACCGCTTTCTTCATGTTTTTGCAAAATGTGATTCCAGATTCGGATGTAACATTGGAAAAAGCAGTGGTGCTAAGGTAACCAGAATGGCTGCACACACTATTGGCCAACCCGGCCTGTAAGAGAAGAAAAATAACTTTTACTATACTCACCTGAGGGGCAGTCCGGCCCGATGGGCGTTGCTGATCTTGGTCCGTGTCCCTTCGTCATCCACACTGTCTCTTCGGCACAGCGCTCCTACGCAGGTGTACTTCTCTGTCCTAATGAGGGCAGAGCAAAGTACTGCAGTGCGCGTGCTCCCGGGCTCTTTGATCTTTCCCGACACCTGCGCACTGCAGTACTTTGCTCTGCCCTCAACAGGGCAGAGAAGTACGCCTGTGCAGGAGCGCAGTGCCAAAGAGACGCGTCATCCACACAAAGCAACAAGAGGGCGGCATCGCGAAAAGATGGGAGGCCCCAGACCAATACCGGCGACACCCATCAGACCAGACCACCCCGCAAGTGAGTATAATAAAAGCTATTTTTCTTCTCTTACAGGTCAGGTTGGGTGCAGATATACAGCATTATAGAATGCTGTATATCAGCCCTGAAAGGTGATGGCCATATCTCTTGTTGGCCAAACCTGGTGACAGGTTCCCTTTAAAGGGGTCAGCAAGTTATAATGCAATACAATTACCGATATAGGTCATGCTGCAATATTAATTGCCAACAATGTAATATAACAACAACATACAAGACAAAGGGTGTTTGTGAGTCATGTGGACTAGTTTAGCCCCTTTACCCACTGTAATGAATAACCACACCACACTCACTCAATCACCCATCACCACTTAATTCCACCTAGAGGGGTTCAGAACATTATCCAAATCTCACAACTTCGAGGGCCTCCCCCTATTTCATAAATGTTTTGCATCCCTCACACATTTGTGTCCCTCCACACCCTCAGTCCCTTCTCGATGCCTTCCTGTACTGCTAAACATTACATGTCTATAGCTGCCGCGTTTAGATGTACCGCATCCTTATGTGAAAACTCGCCTTCCCCCGATTCCAAGTCCACATGGCGGACCGCCGCAGCTCCATTCCTCACTATAAATTAATAATGTACAAAACTTTGCAGATGTTGTCCTTGGTGGGAGTAGAACCAAGGACTCCAGTTCTGCAAAGAAACAGGCTAACCACTGAGTCACCATGCTGCCCAACATATAATGGATTCTACAAATGGCAGACAGGCCTCACTGAATCTTAATTGGTTCCATTGTAGTGTGTCTTTTTTATGGAAAAAAATAGCATTTTTTAACCCCATTTCTTACTATGCAACTGATTGACTACAGCAGCCAAGCAGCATTCTCTGCCACAAGCAAAGCAAGGAGACAGGTAATGGACACTGGTAACAGAAATCAACAGCTGTGTATTCATTTTTAGACTCCTTGCTACAAAAAATGGTCTGAACAGCAGATATAAAGAATATCTAATATATAATTGCCTAGAATACTACTTCCTGCAATTTGTGCCAACTTCCGTGGCTTTGTCCGGAGCTAATGTCCGGAGCTAATGTCCGGAGCTAATGTCCGGAGATTAATTGCCTAGAATACTACTTCCTGCAATTTGTGCCAACTTCCGTGGCTTTGTCCGGAGCTAATGTCCGGAGCTAATGTCCGGAGCTAATGTGCGGAGATAATGTCCGGAGCTAATGTCCGGAGCTAATGTCCGGAGCTAATGTCTGGAGATAAGTGACGTCAACAGTGTCCAGTGTCTGATTGGTTGCCGCCTGCTGCGAGCGACCAATCAGAAACGTGCCGTACTGTGACACACTCCGCCCGCCATTTTGGTGTGATTTTTGAATTTTTACCTCACAGCAAGTTTCTACTGCGTGGAGGCGGGCCCAGTGACGTTGCTCTTCAAGCTCCTGCCGAATTTCGTCAAAAAAATGATAATACCATTTACCAAAACTATATATATTTAGTTGTGAAGTGGTTCAGTGACATTTTCACACCAATTTTGAACTTTTGTTTGGTGTTTTCTCCATATACTGCCTATTATTTTTGTTCTTTCTTACTATTATTTATTAATTGTATTATTCTTACATTTGAATAAATAAAGTATATATGGATTCTAGACTCCCGATTCTTTAGAATCGGGCTGCCATCTAGTCTATCATATTTTTTTATTTAAAAAACTCACTTCAGAAGTGCTTTAGATCAAAGGGGTCTGGGTCCTGAGACCCCACCAATTTCTCAAAACTTCATGCAGATGTAATGCAGGTGCCTGGATACAACGTAAAGAGATCACAAGGCAGAAACAGCCAGGGGTTGATATATTGGTATTTTAAAACAACAATAACTTGTAAACAATTAGGGTTAGTAAATATGCAATTTAACTATACAGAGGATTACAATAGGTTATGAAGAACGAAAATCGGAGGAAGCAGGAGTATTTAGGGTTAAAACAGTTAAACTTTATTACAAACATATCAAGTGATATAAATACATTCCAAAAGATATATAATAATAAAACCGGATGGTGTGCCAGATCAACAGTGCCACCTATGCTCCAATGGTACACAATACATGTGAAGAGGTAAAGAGGTATGCTCCAAATGCAGCATATCTATATCAGGACCAGGTGGTCTAAATATGCAAATATATAACAGGAGCGACACTTACCAAAGATTAGTGGGGGAGGTGGCACTAAACCGCATCCAAGAGAGCCCCAATGCACGTTTCGCCTATTGGTATATCAGCTTTGTCAAGGGGATAGCTCTATATCCCTGCAAGGACCTTTTATATCCCATTGGTGGTAATTGTGGGGCCGGTCACATGTTGTGAACCGGCCAATAGCTCCAACACATGCGGCGCGTGCGCACTGTGAGCCGCAGGTCCTGCACCGGCCGTCGGCGTCAAGCGCAACTGCGCATGCACAGGAATACTGATTCACTGCGCAGCTGCAGAAAGCCTGAAGACGCCGAGGCAGGAGAAGGAGCCGCCGCATCAACAGCGCGCACGCGCACAGCTGGGTAAGATTAACCCACACAGCTCCCTATAGCATATCGCCTCTGATACAAAGTATATAGGCATAAACATATAAAAGAAAAACGTCCACCCTTCTTGTTCTTTTTACGGTCCTCCAAGAGGAAATCCTCTTCTCATCAAATGGTGTGTGCATCTCAGTGGAGGAGGAGATGCCGTTGTATCAGGCGCACAAATAGGAAACTTTAGGGTCCAGCTGGAGACACATGAAGATATGTATAGGATACTCTGATCCATGCACAAATTCATAAAAACTAAAAAGGTAATAGAAAAAATAATAAAAGTTAAAAACATAAAGAGCAATACTAGGATCCGATTCTATGATCCAAGGGGTACACAATGATGGCAGGAAAAGGTACGACTTAATGAGCCCCAGAATATGGTCACTATATTATAAAAAGGACGAGAAGCTCAGTGCCTCATTGAGCCCGTTGGGTACCATGGTGTTGAGGCAAACTATCCAGTTCGCCTCACGTTGGGCTAAGAGTTTTTTATCATTTCCACCCCTCACCCCAGGTGAAGAATTTCGATCCCCCTGACCCGAAGAGACCACGCGTCACAATTGTGAAAAGTCCTAAAATGCTCAGAGGGATCGACCACCGTCCCAGCCGCGCGAATGTCCCGAACGTGCTCACGTACCCTAATTCTGAGCTCCCTAGATGTTAAGCCTATATATATACGGGGACAGGCACATGTGGCGTAATAAACAACATTACTTGTGCCACAAGTAATGTGCTGTCTGATCTGAAATTGTTTAAGGCCATCTGATGTGTCAAAAGTAGAGATGCGTTCGACATTCGCGCAGGCCAGGCAGTGGCCACACTGAAAACACCCCAGGAGGGGACCCCGAGTGCCGAAAATATTTTTGATAGGTGGAACGTAATGACTCCTAACCAGAAGATTGCCTAAGTTAGGCGCTCTCCTGGCGGTCATAGCAGGAAAGTCTCCCAAACTGGTCCCCAGGGCGGGCTCTGTCTTCAAAATAGACCAGTGCTTATTCAGAATGCCCCTGATGTTTTGCCATTCATGATTATATGTACCAATGAATCTAATCATATCATCATTGGTATTCGCCTTCTTTCTCTTGGTTGTGTATAGCAGGTCACTACGCCAAGTTTTTCTAGCCCTATCAAAGCCACGTTTAATACTCCTATGGCTGTAGCCACGTGCTAGAAAGCGGGACTGCAGATCCACGGCTTGAGTATGAAATTTTTGGTCGGATGAGCAGATCCGTCTCATCCTCAGGAACTGTTCGACCGGGACAGCTCTGATAGTGGCAGGATTGTGTGCTGAGTCTGCACGAATCAAGGCAATAACAGAAGTAGGTTTTCGGAAGACGTCAGTCTGGATGTATCGAGCAGCATCGACCTCCAAAGTGACGTCTAAAAAATCAATCCTAGTAGGATGATACTGATAGGTTAGCCTAATGTTAAATGGATTTGTGTTTAATTGAAGCATGAAATCCTCGAGCTGCCGTGATGTCCCCGCCCACATGAAAAAAATATCATCTATATATCGAAGCCAGCACAGCACATGGTCGGCGGCCCCCGCGCCCTCGTCACCAAAAAGGAATCTCTCCCAAAAACCAAGGAAGAGATTAGCGTACGAGGGCGCACAGGCCGCACCCATGGCTGTGCCGCGCTTCTATAGATAAAAAACATCTTTGAAAACAAAAAAATTGTGGGTGAGGACAAAGCGCAGGAGCTCGAGGATTAGTTCACATACAGAGCTGTCCAGGTCGGAGGTCCCCAGGAAGAAACGGACCGCATTCAGACCATGAGTATGGTCGATGCACGTATACAGGGTTTGAATGTCGGCGGTGACCAGCAGCACATGTTGATCCACCGAGACGCCGTCGACCCTCGTGAGGACGTCCGTAGTGTTACGTACATAAGATGGTAGATTTTCTACCAAAGGTTTCAGAAAATAATCTATGAATCTGCATATAGGGTCAGACAGACCTTCAATGCCAGACACTATCGGACGTCCAGGAGGGTCGACGACGTCCTTGTGGATTTTTGGCAAGAGGTAAAAAATTGGCGTCTTGGGGGACCTGACCGTCAACACCTCCAACATCCTTTTATCAATAATACCTCCCTCATGGGCCTTAATGAGAATTCGTTGTAACTGAGATGAGAAGGAGGCAACCGGATTATATGACAATTTCAAATAGGTGTTATCATCCCTCAACTGTCGAAATGCTTCCTTCTCATATTTATAGGTTATGAACAAGCTAGAAAGTCTCTCAGTAATTAATGTTAGTGGTGCGCCCAGTCTTGGAAGATATCACTTGAATGCTCACTTGAAGCTTTGGCTCTAGTGAGGGTCACTGGGTTTTCCCGCAATGCCGCAAGTCTCTTCCTGACTTAATCTATTAAAGCCTGTTGTGCCTCCCACACACTGACTGGTACCCTCCCAACCTGTGATCCTAGTCCCAGCCAACCCCGGTATTGTAGGTGATAGCTGGAAGTGATGGCCCTGCTCACTCGCACTGTTCCTTCTCTCTCGCAGGCATGCCTCTTGTGTCGCAGTCGCTGCACGGCTCTTCTCGGCTTGACCATCGGCTGTGGGCTGTGCTGTATACCACTGTGTGGGCTGTGCTGTATACTACTGTGTGGGCTGTGCTGTATACTACTACGTGGGCTGTGTTATCTGCTATACAGGTTGTGCTATATGCTATGCGGGTTGTGCTATATACTATGCGGGTTGTGGTATATACTATGCGGGTTGTGCTATATACTATGCGGGCTTTGCTATATACTATGCGGGTTGTGCTGTGTACTATGCAGGCTTTGCTATATACTATGCAGGTTGTGCTATATACTATGGGGGAGGTCATGTTATATACTATGTGGCTGTGTTATATACTATTGTGGGGGTATATTATATTCTATGGGGGAGGCTGTGTTATATAATATGGGGGTATATTATATTCTATGGGGAGGCTGTGTTATATACTATGGGGGGCTGCATTATATTCTATGGGGGCTACATTATATATTATGGGGAGGTGGGCTGTATTATATTCTATGGGGGGCTGTATTAGATTTTATGAGGGATGATTGCATCATACTCTTTGATGGGGCTGCATTATATTCTGTGGGGAGGTGGGCTGTATTCTATTCTTTTCGGGGCTACATTATATTCTATGGGGGCTATATTATATTTATATTCTTTAAGGGGTGATTGTATCATACTCTATGAGGGGGCTGCATTAAACCATGAGGGGGGCTGCATTATATTCTATGGGGTGGCTGCATTATACTCTGGGGTGGCTGCATTATACTGTATTGAGGACTATGGGGAATACTTTATACTATATGAAGAACTATGGGGTGCATTATACTATGGGAAGTGAATTGTACTACATGGATGACTATAGCGGGGCATTATACTATATGGAGCACTATGAAGAGTGTATTATGCTATTTGGAGGACTGAGCAGTGTATTTTAATATATGCAGGACTATAAGGAATGTATTATACTATATGGAGGATTGTGGTGCACATTATAATATATGGAGGACAATGGGGTGTATTTTACTAAACAAGTAAAATGCTACATATTCAGATTGTTTTTACCAGAACAAAAATCATTGTTCTCAGCAGCACATCGCCGGTGTAAACTGTAGATGTGCTGCTGATAACATGATACTGTATGGGGATCTGTTAGTGATCTATTAGTGATGGTTCTGTCCCATCATTATTCCTCAGCTGGTGGAAAGAGGCTGGGAAACAAGCGTTGAACAACTTCAGTATTGTCGATCAAACTCATTTAGCGGCCTGAACTCAGCACTTGTAAATACAACAGAAGTGCTTTTGTGTGATGTGCAATATGTTAGCGTTTGGTGCCCCATTTTAAACTTTGCCTAGGACCCCACTTTGCCTAAAACCGGCCCTGCCTACAAGTGTACAAAGATATTATACAGTCACCATGTGACAAGTGGGCCTGTGTAACTTCAAATGGCAGGGCTGAATTTTAGTCCCAGTCCAGCCCTGCACACCACGCAGCTGCTATGGGGGCCCCCGGTGCCAGCGGAGCAGCAGCGGGTGACAGGAAGTCAAAGCCTGTTCCCGCTGCTAAAGTGAAATGAATATTCACGCTTCCCCACGCTCCCATGGGCATGGAGAGGAGTGACTTTATTTCACTTTAGTAGTGTAGCATCGGGTGGTTTCGTCAAACTCAATCTGACAGGTGCCCCGCCCCTATCAAAGTGTATCAAAGTGTGTAACCCCTCCCCTCCTCCTGTCAGCCAGCTGTCCCTGAGGCTGGCTGATTTCCCCTTTTGATATCGTTTGATATACTTTAATTTGTTGCAGTTTGATATTATTCACGTATTTGTTTTATATTTTTATACGTAGCTCGAGTTTGATTCTGTAAGCTGTATTTTATTCACAGTGTATCCATATAGTTCAGAACTTATAACACACCAAGCTGTTTATTTGTGTCTCTACACGTATTTGTTTTATATTTTTATACGTAGCTCGAGTTTGATTCTGTTAGCTGTGTTTTATTCATAGTGTATCCATATAGTTCAGAACTTATAACACACCAAGCTGTTTATTTGTGGCTCTACTGAACATTAACTAAATGGTGAACATTAACTAAATGTTTATTTTCACAAACAGAAGAGCCAGATTTTCTGTTTGGGTTAACTGCGGGTCAGAGGTTTATTGTTGTTGTATTTGCTTTCCCAATAAATGTTTATTTTCACAAACGGAAGAGGCAAGAAAAGTTATTGTGTCCTGTAGATGTCATCTGAGGTTATTTGTTTTTTGTATTAGCTTTCTCAGAAAACTTATTTGTGTCCCTACTGACCATTAACTATATGAAAGGGTTATGTAGGGTTATCTGCGGGGCATTGTAAGCTGTGTTTATTCACAGTGTACCAGATTTTCTCCTTGTGTCTGTATATATATATACAACACACGCAAGTAAGAAGCGGTGTGTTTTATACGAATAAAAAACCAAAGACACGATATTGTAAAAATGTAAAAAAAGTTTATTTCTCACAATAAAACAGCATCTCAAAGACATTTCAATACTATAAAAATTCTTACAGAATATAAAAAGTAAAAACATTAAATAGTACAATGAACATACATCATTACACTTCTTACAAAATAATTAATATAGCGTTACAAGGCGAGTACAGCATTTTAGCCAGTACATTCTTTACATCGTGAGCCACATGGTTTGTAGCATCGGTAGAGACCTTTTTTTAGGTAGCAAAGTTCCACGTGTGGTACCTAATGACGGGGAATGTAAAGATTGAATTGTACGGGGAGCCGCCGCTAACTTCAGCGGTGTAGATACAGAGCGTGTCTCACTGTTGGTAGTTTTTAATTCATCTAAAAGCTTCCTAGTAGCGGTGTTACCCACAACTGTAGACGGCATATTTAGCTCGGCCATAGCCTGCATAAATGAATCCCAACCCGGCGGTAAATTTCTACTGTTCAGAGCATGGCTCTGCGTTGTACTACGTACCAAATCCAGTAAGTTAGACCCTGGTATTACGGATCCTTTGAAAATAAATTCAGTTTTATTATTCCATGCTGTGACATTTTTATTCTGCAGCAGCCTGTTTAGTAAAAATTCAGCATTCTTTTTATATCTTTGGTTTATATGGCTGACAATTTCAGCGATCTCATGATTTTTATCAGAGTCGGTATTTGGCAATTGCTGCTGACCAGGATCAGGAGGGCTAACGAGATTTAAAGCCGTTACTTCTTTTGAGCTGTGTCGCGTATGTACCAAGTAGCGTTGCAGCACAGAGCTATACATTTTAATTTTCACATCATCGGGAATGTCACGACGCTGTAAAATGTCGCTAATTTCACCATCAAGGCGGCGAATAACACTGTCGCGTATGTTATCTGCAGTACCGGGTCTTAGTTTGTCTAGCTCCTGTTTGGGCACTAGATACATTTTCGCTGCATGCTCCATTATCTTCCGGCGATCAGGCTTGTTATTATTGGAATTGCAAAAGCTAAAAGAGGTCCGATAAACCCGCCGGCCTGTTTTAGTAGTCGCTTCTTTTTCTTTATGGGCTGAGATCTGTCGCTCAGTGTTCTTATAGCTTTACGCCACTTCTTTAATATACCTTTTTGGCGCTCTTTCAGCGGAATCCTGCCTTTTAAGATATTTAAAGCAATCTCGCCTATGGCTGTAATTAAATCATTGCTTGCATCGCGCAAAATAGACTTTCTGACAGCGGATGTTGCTTTAACTAGGGTTTTTAAGAGAGCCCAGTTACGCCGGAGCCTCTCAGACATCTTTACATCACAACGCCCACAGCGTAGAATGTCTGATACCGGGTAAAATTCACTTTTTAGAAGTGTTTTTCTTCTGAACATAGCGGGCAACGCGGGTGGAATCAACCCAGTCCTTAAACGCAGATCCTCAGGAGTATTAGCTCTCAAATCTACAAGCAAATACCCGTAAGGCTCCCGCGTGGCATCCTCAAAAGCTTCTAGGAAAAAACGTGTTTTTCCGGGATACATCTGACGAGCTAGAGTTAAAATTTGTAATTTATCTCGGGGGTTATTAAAAAGCACCATGTACTTTGTGTTTAAATTTATCGTACGGCTTTTCTTACCCTGACAAAATATGTTTTGCACCAGGTAGAAAATGCTGAGATTTCTGTGGTGCACATACTTGGTAAAGGCTTTTTCTATCTCACAATTCTCACTAGCACTCTCCATGAGATCATCAACAATCGCCAAATTCACCTTCTCCGGTGGGAATAATTCGTCATCTACGAATGTATTCGGCAGACCCTCCACAAATCTGGCGTGGGGAAAAGAGAGAGAGATTTCATCATATAGTTTTTGCCAACACGAATAAAACCATACAATATTATCAGGTTTCTGAGAAAAATTAGCTTCAATATTATATAGCAGCTGTTTTACAAAATAGCTCTTTCCAGAATTAGACGGGCCTGCTAGAATGCACGAGAATGGGTGCTGCAGACGCGTATCCATCACAATACTCGACTAATACCCAAAAGGTAATGTTGTGAAATCGTCTAATAGTCGCCGCTTTGTATAAACGCACTTTTG